>NW_007359915.1:1245735-1348715 GCF_000359705.1 Exserohilum turcica Et28A | reverse complement strand
GGGGGGGGGGGGGGGGGGGGGGGGGGGGGGGGGGGGAGCAGCCCAGCAGCAGCAACGAGATCGTCCCGTGTCCAAAAAATAAAATAAAAAAAAACGCTGCTCATCGGCATTGAAAACACACACTCACACACACACAAACAAAAACAAGCCAAATTTGGAAAGAAACTATGACTAATTAACCAAGATGAAGGAGACATCTACGCTCCCCTTGTTGGACCCCTCACTCACATCACAGCCAGTTCCCTAGTCAGTTAGATGGATACATACGTGGAACCCCCCGATATCATCATATTCAGGGCCCAAAATTCTCACATGCCATTTCTCTCTCTCTCTCTCTCTCTCTCTCTCTCTCGGCCCTCCCGCCAGTGGCTGCCTCTTCTTCATGCAAGACATATCACAAAAACCAAAAAAAACCACGACCAATACGGGCAAGCTGCACAGCCCTGAAAAGAACGCCAACGTAGCAAGTTTGACGACGGTATAGAGTTCGCACTGGTGCCGTTCGGAAAAGCCATGCTAGACTGACTAGCTCGCATCGCTAACCATGGCCAACACCAACAAAATGCCTCAAGACCGTCATGGTCCTCGCGCCAACATGTCAAACTTGCCGTTGACAGCCGAGTTACTCGACTAGAATCTGCTGCCATGCGGTTTACCCGCCAAAGTATACAAATCCACCACGCCTGCACTTGCACCAAAACGCAAACTTAGTCCGACAAGCTGTGCCGCTTTGGTCCCCATCCTGGCGTGTGATCTGCAGATCTGCGTGAACCCCCCCCCGCAATATCTTGTCGTCAGGAAGCACTAATGTCGTGATGCTAATCCAAACGCCTATTCCGCCTGTAACGCCGTAATCCAAATACCGCCTGACCGCCTCGACTCCATCCTCGTATCCCTTTTAGTCGACGGGAGCGTGCTTGAAGAGGAAACTAACACTCTCGCCGTTGTGCGTACGCCTACAAGCCTCGGCAAGCTACCCATCATAGTCAGACTTTATCGCCGATGCCGTCATAGAAGAAAAGAAAAAAAAAGGCACTTACCGTTGGGCTGATGTCAATCGTCTCAATGCGGTCGCAAAGCTCCTTCTTGTCTTCATGAGGCACAGTGTTGGTCACGACAATCTTCTTGAGCTTGCTGCCATTGAGAGCTTCAATGGCGTTGCCACTGAGAATGCCGTGAGTGACAATGGCAAGCGCGTCCTTTGCACCCTCCGAGATCAGGACATCAGCTGCCTTGACCAGTGTGCCACACGTGTCAGCCATGTCGTCGACCAAAATGGCCGTCTTGCCCCGAACGTCTCCGACTAGCACCATGCGCGATACCTCATTGGGCCGTGTTCGCTCTTTGTGGATAAGAGCAAACCCGAGATTCAAGCCGTCTGCTATCGATGTCGCCCTAGCACCTGGTTAGCACTGACACCTTGCCTGTCCCGCCTGATGCCGTGCTGTTTCAGAGTCTCCGAAAAGTGCAATTACTGCCGAATGGCGCTCTTGGACACTTCTGGACCTAGCGCCACTCAAGGGAAGCCTTACCTCTTCGCACCACCTGCATCTGGGCTGACAATTACACAGTCTTTGACATCCAGATTCTCACGGATCCACCTCAGCGTACTGGGTTCTGCGTACAGGTTGTCCACAGGCACGTTGAAAAAGCCCTGGATCTGGCTAGCGTGGAGGTCCATGGTAATGACATGATTGCAACCAGCCGTCTGGAGCATGTTGGCCATGAGCTTTGCTGTGATGGGCGCGCGAGACTTGTCCTTCTTGTCCTGGCGAGCATAGGGAAAGTTTGGAATCACAGCGGTAATCCGCCGTGCAGACGCTGTCTTGCAGGCATTGATCATGATGAGCAGCTCCATGAGGGCATCGTTGATATCGCCTGGCGGCGTAGATTGTAGGATGAAGACTGCAGCATGGTAAGCTGAGGCTTGCCTGACTCGGCTATCCTCTGGTACAGGGCGCGGTGCATACCATCTTCGTCTCTGACAGACTCGCCAATCGTCACAGAAGTCTCCTGGTTCGAGTACTGCAGCACGAGGATCTTGGTGAGTTCTATTCCAAGTCTGCGGCGATATTAGCGACACCTGCCCGGACACGTTTCACCACCGCCGTGATGTCTACTCGGGCAACAAAAAGCAAAGAGTTGCATGGGAGTACTTGATGCCGTAGATGTGAAAGGCAGCATAGGTGTGCTGCTGTTGATATTATGACAGACGAGCATGCCGATGCCGACGATGCTGATGCCGTTTTTTTTTTTGGCGGAGACGTGCACACGCCTAGTTGTAGTCCCAACTAAGACATGGTCAGACGAGGACTTGAACGTACCGGTCAGCCACGAGGCGGGCAAGCTCGGGGTAGCTGTTGCCGGTCAGCAACTTGATGCTGTTCGTGGCCATGGCTGGTGTAGGTATGGAGACGGTGGAGGAGGATGCTGCCAGCTGGGAATTGGCACGTTGGTCGCACCGAGCCCAAACTTTTTCGCGCGAAAAGCCGGGCACGGGCCACGCGGAGAAAGGTGTCGCCGACCTTTGCAGAGGGCGCGCGAACACGAACAGTCTGGTCGCGGTAGGCGCCGGCCCAACCCTCCCCCGCCGTGGCCCAACTGCAACATGTGCGCCCGGCCCCCGAGACCATGAATCACCGCGGCGTTGCCCGTCTGTTGTAAGTAATGGAATGGCGAGAGAGCCTGGGTGCTGGCCAGCACTCCCCTTGAACACATGCGGGCCAAAAGTGGCCAGCGCGTGCCGTCTTGTCTTGCTATGGCGAGGTTGCCCGCACCTAGTCCTCTTCTGAAACTGGTAGCGGCCAAAGATCCGGCTCTCGAGTGTTGGCGCTCCAGACACCAAGTCGCTCACGCCTATTGTTACGAGCAACGCACCAATATTCAAAAGGGCATGCCGATCACTGTGACTGCTGCAGCCAAATGCACACGGCTAAGTACACTGTCCCCGTCGTCTCCATCGAGGTACCCTCGTCCTCGTCGTCCTCGTCCAAGAGGCCCTTTTCCTTAGCACCGTCATCTTCCATGCTCCCGCCCCACCAATACCTCCGTTTTACCGACACTTCCCAAGACGTCACGGCGCCGTTGAAACAGGCTATAGCAGCTATTTTATAGCGTCAATGGCAGGGGCTTCAGCCTCATCGTGGCTCGGTACCTATACCCCCCCCCAATGAAACATCCTTGGGCCTCGACGGCTCACTCAGCGGCACAGACGCCGCTGGGCCGGGCGGACTTGCATCTAGAGGCAATTAATTCAAGACCATTGCTACAGTTGATGTCACAAACACCCTCTACACGGCGGACGCCCAACACCGCAGCCAATCGTCTCCACGGCGTGCTCACTGGCCATCCTTTGTGACAACACTGTGCTTGGAGCACCACGCTGTTTCGCGTCTTGCCTCGGGCAGGCAGGGCGAGAACGCCACAAATGCATGTTTGACGAGGCACGAGAACCGCTTGGCTCAAGAAACCGTTCTTGATTCATGTACCCCTGTAGGCCGAAGCTGAATACATACATGGTGCGCCACAGTGACACCCGTCTGCCGTTGTCCAAGCTCCAAGCCCCAAACACGAAACAAACCCCTGACAAACTCATCGCCGTTCTTTGAAATTGCGATGTGAGAGAAATTATTGATGTGCAAAAAAAGTTGCCTGAATGTATACAGTGATGTGCAGAAAATTGGGTATTCATGCCAGCCGTGAAAGAATGAAGGTGAAGCGCTGGCATGTCGAAGTTGCCTGTGAGAGGCTGAAGATGAAGAAGAAGAAGAAGAAGAAGAAGAAGAAGAAGAATAAGGTGGACCAGTCTCATGAACGAAAGAAGGAATATTAGGGAGAGGGGGGTATGAAAAGGCCGTTATGGTACAAACAAAGGAAATCGTGTGATGTAGGCTGCAGAATTTGGAAAACCAAGAGAATGAAATGAAGAAGAAAAAAAATGAATGAAGAGAAGGAAAAGAAAATCGACAACAACGTAAAAAGGCAATGCCGAGGGTATCTTTGGGCGAGAATAGAAAGAAAGTGTGGTTTGCGAATCTTAGCACGTTTGCTCGCACATCTTGCCAATAGCCTTTTCAATGTCGGAGAACAAGTTGAGGACGTGGCCATCTGCGTAGATTTTGATGGATTCCGTCTCCTTTCGCTCGGCGGGGGCCAGGCTGTCAACCTTGACAGGACTCCGCGGTGGTGTGGCTTCGGCAGCTTGGTCATGCGAACTAGGATCCAGCACAATGGCAGCAGCAACGTGCTCGAGTAGCTTTTGGCGAAGGCGAAGACGGCGGTTTTCGGCTTGCTCCAATTTTTGAATGAACTCATCTATAGAAATGTCCAGCTCGGCCAGGGCCTCTTCTTGTTTGAGAAGAGATTCGCGCGAGAAGATGACCGTCTCTCCACGGCGCAGATAGGCAATCATACGGCCATGAAGCTTTTGGCGACCTGCGCGCAGGGATTTGTAGGTTTTGCGAAGGTAATCGCAGCGCTCATCAAGGGCTCGAAGTTCCTGTTTGGCGCGTTAGCAATGCCTCATCTACATGTACGGTCGAAACCACTCACCCTTGACAATGATGCGACGTCACGCTTGTTGAGCACCTCAAAGTTTCCAGCTTGATCGTAGGCCTGCTTGTGGAGCAGCTTCTTATCGGCGTCACTGATGCGTCTCGAAGCTTCGGATACGCGCATGCCCTGGGGAAGCTTCCAGGAATCCGGGATAGCCTTAGGACCGCAGGTTTCGGACATGGCTCGGCCTCGATCCTTACTGTTGCGGCGTTTTGGGCGGCCCCGGTCCATGATGGAAGGTTCCGACATGTTGCGGTTGTGAGGAGAGGGTTGAACGGACATGGGGTCCCTCCTCTCGGCTCGCGGTGAGCTCCTGCTGGATGCTGGCGAGGTTGCGTGAAAGGGGTTGATGAAAGCAGAGGGTGGCGTGGGAAGAGGAATGCTGCTGTTTGGCGATCGTCGGTGGTGGTCCATGGCGCTCAGTGGAGTGGCACCACCAGAGCTTATCGACGCAGGCGTTGCAAGCTGTGGTTTGCTCACTTTCGAGGTCAAAACCAGCGGGGCGGGCGAACATTTGCGCTCAGCAAGCGGCGACTTTGGGGGCACTCGCGGCGGAATTTCTGGCTCTTCTCGGATGCCGCCCGTCTCGAGCCTGAGCAAAGGCCTAGGTGTGGCACCAGGGCTGAGGATAGGAGACAGCGGCTTGCCACAAACACTGGGTGGTTCTGAACAAGGGGGGAAGCTGCAATATTGGGTTTGCACGGGAGAAGGACCCGTCACGCAAGCCATCATGGCATCGCCGAATGGACCCGACCGCCAGTTTGTACCGGGAGCACTGCAAGAACGCTCGTGGCCAAAAGCTTCATACGAAGGTCTGCGGAGAGGCGGCCTCCCTGGAATGGTGGCTGAGAAGCCCCTGTCAGCCTGTTGCTTGGACATGCATAGACGCATTTAGACGGACAAAACAAAAAAGAAAAGACAAGACAAGAAAGAAAGAACGAAAGAAAAAAAAGACTTACGAGAATCAATGGGCATTTCTTGGACGGTAGTCATGGTATTTCCCAGCTCAGGTACACTGACTTTACGCCTCCTTGACAAGGAGCCAGTTCGTTGCCAAAAGGGAAGGGAGCTCTCTGGTGGTAGGGCCGTGTCGCTCAGAGAAGTGGGCGAACGACCTGCAGAAAGGGCTGCCAGCTTGTCCGAGGCGTAGCTTGACTTTGAGCAGGTTGGGGGGCTCTTTGCCGCGGGCCAGAGTTGGTACTTTGACGAGGCGGGGGGCTGCGAGGGAGCAGTGGGGGCGGCGGTGTCTTGGGAAGCCTGGGTTTCTCTGAGTGAGCGAGAGCGCCTGGGCAAATGGTAATTCATTTGAGGGGGGGCTGGACGAGGTGGTGGTGGTGGAGATGGGAGGCGTACCATGGAGCAGCAGGATTCGTCCAAGGTTATATAAAACGACATTTGGTCGGGATCGGAGCGCATGCAGTTGGCTATGTGTGTCATGGCGGGATGTTTGAGGCTACCGTAGGTCTCTGTCTGAAGTGCAAGGTTGATGAGACTCGGGACGTGGGCACGTCAAACATGGAGGTTTTCCCTGCATGTATGTGGTGGTAAAAAAGGCAGTGCAACGGGTTAAGGGTAATTCGTCGACGCTAGCGGTGGTGGGTGCAGCAACGAGGAAGGCCCCTGCAATGGCGACGAGCATCCAATACCAGCGTCCGTGTCTAGGCTGTCGGCAGCGCGTCCCAGGTGGGCCTGGTGGGCGTTGGGATGAAACGAGCACCGGACAGCTGGACAGCGACGGCGACGGCGACGGCGACGGCGACGAGCGGCCGACATGGATGCAGCGACGAGCGCGCGTCGTGGGGGGGAGCCGGTGGCGGGCGTGTGCGGTGCGGTGCGGTGTGGTGTGGTGTGCAGCGTCAGGATGCGCTTGCGTGCAGTGCAGCTCGTGACAAGGCGCAGGCGCAGGGCCATCCTTTTTTGCCTTGCCATGGTCTGCCTGTCAAGCCATGTCATGACATTACTCTTGCAAACCAGGTGTTCCTACATTACACAGCATGCTTGACGCATGGTGGGGGAGGCTGGACCGAAGCGGCATGAAAGCCGGCCCACCTGGGCGAAAACAGGCTGAGGCAGCAGCTGGAGGCCGGGTAAGAGTCGCTGCTGCTGACCCCGACCGACGACAAAGAGCCGGGCCGGCGAGACCAGGGCCGGCGATGGAGTTGGAGTTGGAGCTGGCCTATAGCGGTCGCGGCAGGGGGGGTGAGAGAGGCTCTTGCGGACGGGAAAGCAAATACTGGCATGAGGCATGTTGTGTCGTGCTGTGTCGTGTCGTGTCGTGGCGCGGGCGAGGCGAGGCGAGGCGAGGCGAGGCGAGAGGCGCGAGAGGGCCTTGGTTGCCCGAGTCCGGGCTGCGGAGAAGGAACGACTGACGGCGACGGCCAGAGCTGGAAGGTGCAGGTTGGTGCTGGTGCGCGCGTCAGGAACAAGGCAGGAGCGAAGCGAACGTTAGGGCCTAGCAGGGATGGCCATTGGGCGCGGAAGCGGCCTCGTGGCAATCCTGGCCGCCCACAAGGGGGGGGGACAGCCACAGCTGCTGGGAACAAAAAAAATAATACTACGATACTTCTAGACGGCTGCGCCTAAAGCTTATCGTAAGCCGGCGGACGACCCTTCTTTTTTTCTTTGGCCTCTCTCTTTCTCTGGGTGCACATACACCGGTGCATGGCAACATCCACTATGCCATCCCCCCCCGGGTTGCGGGGGCGCCGCTGGCTGCTGGCTGCTGTGCTGCGCTGCTGCTAAGACTGCACCTACTCGACAAACCCCCCCACCTGCCATGCGCGAACCATGTCGACACCACCACCACCACCGCATCCACCTTGACCTGCTCCTCCTCCTCCACCGCCTCGTCGCCCACGGCCATTCGCAATCAAGGCCACGGCCACGGCCACGGCCACGGCCACAGGCACAAAACAAATTGCCGTGGCCACGGGCGACCACGTGCTACTACCCCTCTTCATTTCATTTCATTTCCTGCACCGTTGCGCCGAGCTGACGCTGCCCATCCACACACATGCACATGTACCACCATGTACTCGACCACATGGCTTCATTAGCAGTCCCCGCACCCAGCATTGCACATATAGGTGGGCGGAACAGGCCAGGCAGAGCCGTCGTCGTCTATCGCTTACCGACACGCGACACGAGGCGCGGGCCTAGGCCGGTGCTGCCGCCACTGCAAGTCGCGGGCGGGCTCGCTGTGGCTCAGGCGGGTAGCAGGTTGTAGTGGTAGTGGTAGTGGCAGTGGTAGCGGCAGTGTGGACATGTACATAGTAGTACATGTAGGTCCATGTACAGTGCAGCACATGGCCCAAGGCGGGGCCTCGCACGCACTGCTCCATATGCCTGCTGCTCGCTCTACCACTACTACATGTACACAGGCACACGCACACGGCGGGACGTGGCCATCGACGCCAGGGTGGTGGCCAGCGCCTCCAATCACGCCCCCGGCCGGCTGCTTGCCGACTGCGCCAAACGGCTGCTCGCCATGCCATCACCATGACGCTCAAGCACAGCCAAGCGCGGGTGGGGCCTCAACGCTGGTTCCGCCATGTCCAAACTTTGTGTGCCATGGCCGCACCCATGCCGCCCTCCTCTTCATCACACAAGAGCAGCGCGAGCAGGCACCCAATGCCTCGCCAAGCCCCGCACATGGGAATGGGATGCGCCTTCCGGCCTGGCCCAAACGTCGCTCCCCTCCTCCCCCCCTCCCCCCGTGCCATCCCGACCCCTGCAGTGGCTGCAAAACACCTGCGCTGCCTGCCCACCACCACCACCACCACCGCCGCCGCCGATGTCCTCGTCCACCCCCACGAAACATCATGCGAAGCTATACTTGTCCCTGCTTTGTCACACGTCGCCCTCAATGCACACACCCGCCCACACACCCACACACCCACACAAACACCCCCAGCCATGGCCCGCTGTCGCTGCAAAGGCTCCCCCCTCGACTGGCCAATGTCGGCATCCCGCCCGCCCATGCAGCCTCCCCCCAAGGTCACGCCAAGTCATGCGTCCTGTATCCAGCCCAGTTGAGCTCCCGCTAGCCCGTTGCGCCCACTCGACATCACCCCATGTGCCTCAAACTCGGCTAGCACATTTCCTGTTCCTTGTCAAAATCCGCCTTAGTGCGCCCTATCTTGGGCCCACTCTTCGTCCCCGACAAAAAGGCCTCTGTCGTTTCATTTCACGCTGCCTCTTCTCGGACGCGCCTGCATCCAGTCACATTCACGCCCTCTTCATCCGCCAGCGACTGCACCACCACCACCACCCCTTGGCCTACGTCTGCAAGACGCCTCTTGCTCCAAGACGCCTTGGGCATCACGTATTACGTCGCGCCAATCGCCCGGCGGCAAGAGTTGCGCCTGCCGACACCAGCACACTGCCTGCTTTTCCCATCATGTACTTGTCGTCGAAGTGTTTCAACCCTGCGCCACCGCACCATCCACTTGCCTCGCCCACGCGTTTGATCTCCGCGCAATTTCTCAAGTACATCCAGTACCTGTCGCTGCCTGCCGACTTGTAGGGCTGCTGTGTGCCTCGGTAGCCCTCGCCTGCGCTGGCGGCGCGCTGACACACGTCATTACTCGACCGCCGTGTCTACACAGGCCGCAAGACAGGAGCCTATATGTCTAGGTACTGTTATCACGCTTATCGCCTCCCCTTCGTATTCCATGCTTGTAGCGATAAACCCCATTTGCCATGACAAGCTGGCCATGCCAATTGTGCATGTAATGTCTATCAGGACACAGCCTTGATGCACGCATGGCGCGGAAAATATACCGAAACGCTCTGGACTCTGCGATTACTACATATTACGCCCGCATTACTGTCGCCTCACCCAAGTTGCAGGAACATTGGTCATCTAGCCTCACTGCATCTGGGCTGCTATGCCTACTGCGGCAAGCTTGTCACTACCCCAAGACACAAAGACTGTTGCAGGTACTGCTGACGTCGAGCTCACCATTACTTTCAAACGTCGGTCACGGCAATGTCTACCTTTGGGCGAATTTGCCTCACGTTGTAAGTCGGATATTTTGCACGCATGGCCCGGGGCATTCCACACACTGCATCAAGCGTCGTGTTCTTTCCGGCAAAGACGGACACTGACCCACCGTGGACAACCTCGTGAGGCCCCCCAGTTGCTTGGTTTCTATCCACATGTGCATTGCAACTTCTTCACCATTTGCAAGTTTGCCGAGTAGTGCGCCAGCCTCAAAATACTGCCTTTAGCTGGAATCCTCTCACGAGACACGTTGTGGCGACTAGCAGCCTGTCTTGGTTGTCGCTAGAGGATGCCATGTCATCCTTCCACCACCCCGCAATCTGCGCTATCTGTCGACTGAAATTCACTGGTACAGAAAAGGCAAGCACATTACAGTCTGCGACGTTCCAAGTGCCACCTATTGGTTATCGCGTCCATACCACATGGTTCAAACTCCTTCGTCTCCTCCGCAGAGCTGAGTAAACCGTCGCGCATATATGACAATGACCTGGTGTTGCATCTAGGTGTACGCTTCGGCTGCAAGCTTCCATTTCATCGAGACAAAATATGCAATGGTCCATACGCGCGTGTCGACACTTGCATATGCCCTCGTTCGACATGCGAGACCCCTCAGATTGATCAAATCGCCCCTCGTTGACTGGTAGTCAATTTTCCAGGCAGTCGGCTTTGATAGTGTGCAGCCTTGTTCCCTTGAGCCATGTGCGCTGTCACAGGGATCCCCAGGCTGTAAGACATGGCAGCATATGTAAACGTCGTTCATGCGCTGGACGTAAAGAGAATGCCCAATGCCCAATGCTCGGATGCCCGATCGCGATCGCGATCGACGACCAACACCAACTGAGACACTGGTGCAATGTGTCAGTCTAAATGGCCATGACAACGGCATGAGCTTTCCAGGCCGCCTACGCTCAAAGTTCACAAGAATGAAGCTATGCCATGTACACCGACCAAGTGCGATATCAAAGGGCCGATGTGCACGGGCGGCCTACCAACCAGCTGGCTGATGCTACTGTGCCAACCAACAAACTATACATAGCGCAAAAGAAGATGGCGCAATCTACCGCCCACCCCCACCCCCCGCAACGTCTTCTCCAAAGCCTCAGGGTCCATTTGCACTACAAAGCTTTTCCCAACCTCAACGATTCGCCACCAAGCGAGCCATCTGAATCAAGAAGAAATAAGAATAAACGAGGAACAAAAAAAGATTTTGCTTAGAGTTTGCTCCTGGCGCCAAAACAACTGACTAGAAGCGCTGTTGGCGCCTCGCCTCGCCTAGCCCGAGTATGTGCTTTTCTTGTGCCTTGCTAAATTTACACACACAGTTGGGCGCTAGCCCATGGATTCGGGAAAGATCTTCAAAAACCAACGACCGACGGTTCCAGAGTAAAATTCGTCCGTGTATACCAGGCCTCTACATCTCCATCTGGTACAAAAAGATGCTACAGCTAGTTTTGCATGTTGCTCTCCCATGCACGTGCCTACATACATGCAGCCTATGCTGTATCCTGCAACGCACGCGCCTGAAGAGAACAGGCTATACTGTAGCTGCAGGCATGCAATGCACATGTATGTACGGTACCTGTTCCTTTGCAATGCATCCATCCTGCGACAAAGCATGCAACAACCCACGTGCAAAGCTGGGGGTCCGTTGGGTACGTCCGAAGCCAGCAAAACGTTTATGCAGGCTAACCTATGTAGTACATGGGTTATCGTGATAATGCCTAAGTCTTTTTTTTATTCCCTCAAAAAATAAAAGAACCCGGTCGGCGGGGTACCGTACCAACGGGTAACTAGTACTACGACTCTGCTGCCTCCGAGCGCCAGGTAAAACGACTGTTTCGAGACGGCTGCGCCGCATCCGGTTATGCCTTGATTTGCGTTGGGCAGCCTCAAGGCGAGGTGTTTTTCACTGCAGCGCAATTATTGTCAAACTTGCATGATTTCTCAGATTCATTGACGATGGTTAAGGCAGATGACTTGCGCCAAACGATGCGCACACACGAAACAGGCCGGCTCTGTATATATATATGTGTGTGTGTGTGTGTGCATGCCTTAGCCTTAGCCTTAGCCTTAGCTGTTGTCACTTGCACGGACGGAACAAGCAACAGTCAGCAATGCCCGTTTGGGCCTAGCAGCCACAGCACAAAGTCTCATGCATACACATCTCTCTCTCGCTCTTTCTCTCTCTTCAGCCCATTTGTGGCTACCACTATGGATAATGTACACGGGGCGCTTTCCGACAAGATGAAGCCGGCATGCAAGACACCTTAGTACACCCAACTATTACTCTCTCCTCCGTCCTTGGTTTTTCGTCTTCCGTCTTGCTCCGAATGTACCACTTGGAAACTAAGCACCCACCCTCCGTCGTCCGTCGGTCCGTCGTCCGTTTCAAACACCCGGCCTACCTTTAGCTGTGTTTCCCATCTTTTGTCCCCTCTTTTATTTTCTCTTGGGCATATCCTATGGATCTGACATTTTGCACTGCATCGGTCGATTGCTTTTGCTGCTAACTGTGCCCCCCTCCCCCCCCTTGCCAACCTTCTTTTTTTTCCCCTTGACCCTGACGATGTTGAGGATGAATATGATGTGCTTTTTTCCAGCATCATCCCGGTATACCACATGGCGCGGCCCGAAGGAACCAAGTCAAAAAAAGAAAAGGAAAAATTAAACATGAAGGGGGACCTTTGAAGGTTTCATCCCTGGTGCCCCCCCCCTTTCCTCTCCTGACTTGGATTTCTGTTGATGTTTTTCCGGTCAGAAAAGGAGGTATAGTAGCATGTACTAAAGTGTCGTGTGTTGTATAAGAAAAAAGATTTTGTATCCAGGGACTGTTTGTGTTTGTGCTTTTCGGGCAAGGGCGTAAGCAACAACCAAAGAATTAAAGGGCAACGGGATTTTCCAGGCTACTTCTTCTTGTCTGGTTGGCTGGTACGTGGGCGGGTAGGCTTGCTGGTTGGTTGGTTGGTTGGTTAGCTGGTTAGTCGCAAGTACTGCATGGCACAAAACCAACACCCCTCCCCCCCTTGCAGCAAAGCAAACATCAAACAGAAGATCAAATACATAGCCGATAAAATAAAGTGGTGTTGCGATCTTTTTTTTATCTTTCGGCGGCTTGATTGCTTGATTGCGCGCCTCAAATGCTTGTACCCTGCATACTTTTTTCTTTCTGCCCTGTTACAATGTCCCCCCCCCCCCAATTGCAGGTTGCGCGGGTTTCAACGCTAGCCAGCATCTCATGCAGCATTGTGATAGTAGTGATGGTGATTTGTGATGGGAATCTTAGTCGGTATACACGGCTTCAAATCCTGACCTTTAGGTACATACAATGTGTATACGCGTGTCTTTTCTCATGCCCTCCTATCTTAGCTCGACGCCAAGGCGCGCCACAAGCAAGTTCCTCAAGCGCGCATGCAGCTCGTTGGTCTCGTCGTTTGTCAGCGTGCGCTCCAGGCTGCGGTAGTTGACGCGGTAGCACAGGCTCCGGCGGCCTGTCTTGGGATGCACAAATGTGTCTGTTAGGCGCACGTCTTCGACTAGGTCGCCGCACACCTCGCGCGCGATCTCCATGACATCATTTTCGTGGAATGAGGGGGGTGTTGGCGGGGCCGCCGCGGGGGGAATGGGCGCTGCTGCATTGTCTGGGGTTCCGGTATCAGATGTGGGCTGTTGCTCTTGTTGTTCTTGTCCATCTTGGAGCCGTGACTGCGTTGAGGCTGTGTCCGGGGGCGAGTGGGATGATACAGCTCCGCTTTCTTGTCGGCTGGCCTCATCAGCACCACCTGCTGCTGCTGCTGCTGCTGATGGGAGTGGTGCTGAGGGTGATGCAGTAGCAGCAGGCAAAGTGGGGGGGTGAATAGCCGCGGCACCGCCTGCAGCGTTTGAACTACTGCTTAGCCAGAAACTCACGTCCTTGAAACACGCAGGGTATTTGCTGAAGGGGACGAAACGGCAAATGGGCTTTTGCTCGCTGAACTGCGACAAGAAACGCTCGTCTTTTGACCAGAAGAGCCGAATGTCAGGGATAGAGTACAGCAGCATGGCAATACGCTCCAGCCCCAGCCCAAAGGCCCATCCGCTGCGCGTCGGCACCGAAGCATTGTCGAGAATCGCCTGTGAAACAATGCCGCAGCCCAGAACCTCGAGCCAGTCGCCCTGCCAGAAGACCTCGAGTTCCCACGACGGTGACGTGAAGGGGAAGTAGGCTTCAACCCAGCGCACCTTGAGGGGCTCCTCGGCGCCACTCTGCGGGCCTGAGGCCCCCTTGGCTGCGTTGAAGATTGTCACCACCATGTCTTCCAGACTGCGTTTGAGGTGCGCAGCAATGGCCTCTGCTTCTTCCGGTGAGTGGCCTTGTTGTAGCGGATTCCGCTCAGCATTGAATGTCGGATTGGGGTCCTCGACGGCCACATCGTGCTTTGGAATCTTTTCGACATCCTCCCAGATGACTCGGGCGAGCGTTTTGCCCTGTCTTGCTGCTTGCTCGCGATCCCACGTCCGCGCGCCTTCCATCTGGTGGAAGACGGGGTAGTGACTCCGGTCAATGGCGTCTCGGCGGTACACATCGGCGCTGATGAGGTACCCTTCGCTTTCGTTGTTGCGGAATGTGTCAGACTGGTGGGCCGACGTGTGCGTTCGCAGGACCGTGGACTTGTTCACGTAGTACGTGTCAGTTCGACTGCGTCCCACATGGTCCAGAGGAAACCCGAGGGAGTCGAAATTTTGGGCAGTGCTGACAATGGGGAACAGGCTGTTGTGAGTCTTGTAGCCCGGGAACCGCGACTCGATGAGCTTCCGGGTAATGGTGAGGGGGTGGTCGGGCTGAAGATGGAGACGTCGAGGGATTGCAGACAGAATTGTAGACGGCGTGTTCATCCATTCGTCTGTCGGGTATGTTTTCCCTTCTACCGTGATCTCTTTTGGGAATGCTCCTAGTCTAGTTTAGATGATGGTTTGGTATTCTGATAGTGACGGCAGTTTGGGCATTGGCCTGAGCTGGAGCGACGGTGGCTATCGTTCGTCTTGTGCCTGAAACTGAGCACCTTGGGGAATCTGCTCAATGGTCCTCTCCCCTCATACCTGGCTGTCTCGCACTAGAAACGAATATCACATGATATCGACGTACCGGACGAATTGTGTCTGACATTACGCAGCGTCAGCGGGGACTTCAACCTCGGCGTCCATATCCGCAGTCGGGCACTCGAACTGATCTGGCGGCATACGGCAGCCGAGCACACAGGTATGCGCATACTTGCTGTTCAGCGGAATGGACCATTCTTGGTTCGTGGTTGGCCGCAAAACCGTTCACGCGAGCGCCAAGCCGCAGACCAGGCAGCCCCGGATTTAACTCCGAAAGCAGCACGTTTGACCGATGACGTCCGCGTGTGCCGAATTCTCGGTCTCTTAACAACCACCGAAACTCTCATAGGCTTATCGTTTGTTTTAAAAGGCTTTATACGGTTAACGGCGTCTTTGCCCGCACCGCAACGCACCCATCCGCGCCCTCGACTGCTCCCTACGCCAGCCTCACATGCGGTTACTGTGCAGCCTCCCTCTGTCAAGATGGCCCACGTCATGAGCAAGGTGACTCTGCCTGAGCTGCGCAAAAGTGAAGATGTGAAGCCCATGCTGAAGAAGCCGGTACAATACCCGTTCTGGTTTGGGGGGAGCGCCAGTTGCTTTGCGACTTTCTTTACGCACCCGTTGGATCTTGGTGAGTAGTTGCACGGTTTGTGCATGGCAATTTGGACATTCCACTGACGAGCCATGTAGTAAAGGTATAAAATTCCAAGAAAAAAAGCCACCCGCGTCCCTTGAAATATACTTATACCCCCCCTCCCAGGTCCGCCTACAGACACAAGCAACACATGGCGTACGGCTGAATATGGTGCAAATGTTCACCCATGTTGTAAAGTCAGATGGCGCATTGGGTCTATATAAAGGCGTACGTTATTCTCTCGGCGCAAGTGGCACGACGGACGTTTAACCCGCCTTCTCCAGATCTCTGCGGCGCAGTTGCGCCAGGGCACATACAGCATGACGCGCTTTGGCGTTTACGAAGCGCTAAAGGACCGCGTGACGACGGCGGAAAAGAAGCCCTCGTTCTTCACACTCGTCGGCATGGCATCGATATCCGGGTTCCTCGGAGGTTTCGCCGGAAACCCGGGAGACATCCTGAACGTGCGCATGCAGCACGACGCAGCGCTCCCAAAGGAAAAACGCCGCGGCTACAAGAATGCAATTGACGGGGTAATACGCATGTCGCGCGAAGAAGGCGTAGCAAGTCTGTGGAAAGGCGTGTGGCCCAATTCGTCGAGAGCTGTGCTCATGACGGTGGGCCAATTGGCGACGTACGACGGGTTCAAGCGCGTCCTGCTCAACTACACACCACTGCAGGATAACCTCACCACGCATTTCACAGCCTCTTTCCTCGCGGGCTTTGTCGCCACGACAATCTGCTCACCAGTCGACGTCATCAAGACAAAAGTAATGAGTTCGAGCGAGCATGCGGGGCTCGTCAAGACCGTCTCGGATACCATGAGGGCAGAGGGCTTCCGCTGGATGTTCAAGGGCTGGGTACCCAGTTTTATTCGTGTTGGTCCGCATACCGTACTCACCTTCCTGTTCCTGGAGCAACATAAGAAAGTTTACCGCCCGCTGAAAAAGTTGGAGTAGGATGATGCACAAAGTAGAGGGCATTTAAAACAAGGATGTTGTGGTAGAAGATGTATAGACGCGTGTTATAGATACCACATAGGCGGGCGTTGGCGCAAGTCGCATTCTTGCAGCGCGAATACTGTTACTTTGCATATAGAGGCTGGGCTGGCTTTGGTTGTACATATGAGTTTCCGACCACATGGAAGAGGAGCATATTGGTAACAAAGACACTTGACATGCCAGTTTTGTTGAGTTGATGAGCAAGTTGGAGGCCATGCAATGATGAAGTTGAATTGGACACGCACTTCACCCCCTCAATACCCATGCTTTTTCAATTCCTCCTCAGTCCACTCCCACAGCTTCTTCTTTTGCCCCTCGTCTGCCGCATGTCCACCGCCTGTGTTCTTCTTCCCAACCGGCAGGTAATACGCGCCATTCTCCAGCTGCTCCTTGGCCACCGTCGCACACCACGTCGAGTTGAGGGCGCCACCCTCGGGGCCCCTAAAATGGCCGGGCAGCACTAGCCCAACCCATCCGTATATCCACAGCGCCGCCTTCATGAAGATATTCGTGCGCAGGCTATTAAAGAGATCCGTCAGGATGACACCGGGGTGCAGCGACACGGATGTGATTTCCGGATGCTGCTCTGCCAGGGCGCGGGCATAGAGCAGGTTTGCGAGTTTCGAGTTGCCGTAGCGATACGATGTCGAGACGTCTGCTAGCGCAACCTGGTCGAGACTGATGCCCTTTGTCGCGAATCTGCACGCGACGCTGCTCAGCGTGAGAATGCGCACGTCGGCGCCGGGCTGCTTTGCCGTATCCAGCATGACGGGGAGCAGGAGTTTGGTCAGCAGCGCGTGGCCCATGTGGTTGGTTCCAAACTGGATCTCGTAGCCCTCCTTGGTCGTGCTGTACGGCACCGCCATGATACCCGCATTGTTGACCAGGATGTCGAGGCGCGTTTCGCGGCTTTTGAATGTCGAGGCTGCGTCGGCAATCGACGAGAAGGAGGTGAGGTCGAGGGGGAGGAAGACGATTTCGCACGCATTGGGCACCGACGACTTGATCGCGGTGATGGCATCGCGGGCTTTGGACTCGGTGCGCGCCGCGAGGTAGATGCGCGTGGGGTTGTGGGCCGCGAGATATGCAATCGTTTGCTTGCCCAGGCCCGTGTTGCCTGGCCGGGTGTGTTAGGTTCGTGATGCCAGAGCGTTCAGAGCGGGTTGGAGATGCACACCGCCAGTCACCAGTATGATTTTGCCCTCCAGGCTCCCAATGTCTGTAGCAGGATTGAATGAGCTCCCCATTGCGATGCTCTTTACTCTTTCTTCAGAATTTCAGTGTGGCGAAGCGTTTATCTGAGCCGTGTTTCGAGTGGGGTGGTCGCAGGCGAGGTGCTGTGGGATATAGATGGAGACGTTGGTCGGCGTTCAAAAAAGTACTTATGTATGGTACTTATTGGGATTGAGTAGTGTCGTTGCTACCCCGTCGCACCCCAAAGCTTCTTAACTCTCTTATGTCCCGCATATTCCGTGTCTTCCGCGACACGTTATCTTGCAATATCGAAACCTAGTCGTTTGACCCTGGTCAGGGTCTGCTCGTGGTGCTTCGTACGATATGCCGAGGCTGAGAACGCGTTATAACGTAGTGCTTTTGCAGAGTACTATAAGCGTCTTTACTATATTTCCTATTATAGCACAATAGCTTACTGCTAAGAGCCTTATAGAGAGTATATAATTAACTAATAACTATAAGTATTTAAAGTTATAAGAGAATAGTAGCAAATGCTAGAATTATAACGCTTGAATGATATACAACGCCATACGCTAGGAACAATTTTTGAAACTCCTATAGCATAAGTTTGTGCCCCTAGTTAAAGGCAGCTAGGAGCACTATTTTTTTTGTAAAAGCCTGCCTTCGACTAACAAGAGAAGTCTTAGTTCCTCTAATTCATGTGTCGCTAGTAAGGTCGATCGCCCCGTTAATCTGTTCAAGTGTCAGGCGGGAGACAGGTTTGCGCTTTCTAGTGTTGGATCTTGGAGGTACTAAGGAGTTAGGTGAGCCTGCGGAAGGAGACGCCACTGCCTGCGTTGTTGTTGGAGCAAGAGACTTAGCTTGGAGAGGCATTTGTGGTGATGCGGGTACAATGACGCCCTCTATGTCTTCTTCTGTATGGAGAGCCGCAAAGGGACCTTGACTTGTAGAGGCAGCTGTAGCTGAAGCTATGGAATAAGCTGAAATTGCATTTGCTTTCGTTTTTGAGGCGAAAGATGCTAACAAGCTTGACTGTGTCGAACTTGACTGTGACACTGGCACTGTAGGTGGAAAGTGCGATGGAAAGCTGGATGCCGTTTGAGTCGAGAAGGGCTTTGTAGCCGATGCTTCAAGAATCATGTGCCTTTGAGCTGAAGCCACGTGGTTGGAAGTTGGTAACATGGCACCATTTTCCCTCTGGAATTTACCATGCTGCACTGGCAGGTCGAATGAGTTCGAGTCAGATCGCTGTCGTTTCAGTGGCAGTGTAAGTGGCAATACGCCATTTTGGATGACAGCCAAATTTTGTTGTGGAAAGATGTCCTCCGATATAGTCTCAGGAGCTACTCGTTTATTGGAAGGCACCTGCAAATTTGAGTTTGTTTGAGACGATTGAACTGCCTGTGCTGGCAAAACTGAGCTCGAAACTACCGTGGTAGAAGTTGACGGCTGCTCCTGCAGAGTGGGGGCAATAGCAGTGCCATCGGTACCGCGGATAGCCTCCAAGTCGGCGATGAACTCCCAGACAAATTTCCAAGTTGGCCGCTTCAGGCGAAGGTCTGAGAAGTGCTCGCGAAGTATTATGCGGAAAGATTTGATGTCTTCTAAAAGCAGGGCATGATGCCTTGTTTCAGAGTATTTCGCGAGCAGGACGGTAACACCTAGCATCTCCACTGGTGCAAATGTCTGCACACCACGTAAATACCCGCTTGCATTGGTGAAGATATCAGTATTTAGTCCCACGAGATCACTAAACGTGGTCCAAACGCCTGCAAGAAGGGATTTAGTTGCATCGTCGACACCTGCCGTGTTGTTAAGCAGTTTCGGAAGCGCGGCATGATTTGCTTTGAAGGCTGGTACCTCACTTGTGGCACTCAAGACCTCATGAATCTGATTGAAGCATGACAGAGTGAGTTGGAAGTCCTTTGCGCGGGTTCGGTCTTTCAGCAAGCCATAGACGGCGGGGAAATCTTCCACAAAAAGCTTCGCTAGTTCCTGCCACGGCCCAGACTTTGCTCGTATCTTCTCGGCTGCAGTGAGTTGGATGCCCATCTGGACCCTAGAAAACAAGTCCTCCTCTTGACCCAGCGTAATTTTTGAAAACTGGAACGTGATAAAGTCTTTGTTCAGAAAAATCTTCTGTGTCTCTTCGGGTAGCACCCTTGTGTGCTTGATTTCTGCGGTGTCGCAAAACCACCTAGTAATGTCAGTGAAGGTATGGACAACGACCCTCGAGCCAACTTACCATTTATCTCCTCTGTGATCATGACAGGGAATAATTCCTTTTACAAAAGCTTGAACAGAAGAGAGGCGCTGCTTACCATCCACACATACAAGGATGTCGCGCGGGTTCCCGTCATTTAGAACAGGGCTTGTCTTCTTGTTCAAAATGATGGGGGGAATATAGTAATTCTCTGCAAGAAATTTAGTAAGCTGGATCATGTAGCAAGGGCGGTACTTACCCATCAAAGAGTCTATCAGGCCTGTCATGCGGTCCGCTGCTTAAGATGAGTATAATTGCTAGCATTTCGGGCTTTAGATACGCGTACCTGGCCACTCAACTCCTCGTTGATATTCCGGGTTAATATCAATATTACCGCTGTCCAGATCCTCTATTTACAGTCAGCATACGATTATTACAATAATTTCCTGCTCCATCTTACTCATCAGACTTGCTAAACTGCGCATGTGAACGTGCGGTCTGGGCAGCTGCGGTCGCGGGCGATACGCGGTTTCGTCTACCGCGTCGCTTTCCGCAGAAGTGTCATCGGGGGTGGCTTTCACAACAGGCTGAGCTGTGAGGGCGTCGCTATTCTTTTTCCGCTGCTTTCGCATGAGAGAATCTTGTTTGGCAGCGCCGCTTCTCATACTGTTGTGGAACGTGTGCGTGTATTGGTGGCGGTTGGAAGGCCTAGGAGCAGCCTGCGTTGCACCAGTACCTAGTGGGTCTAGCTTGGTCTTCGGCTAAGTAAGCCTACGCCAACGTCACTACCGCGTCGCTATACTTTCCCTCAAAAGTAAATATGGAGGAGAAAAAATTTGGATCATTAGGCAGACATTCAGAAATCACCCTGCTATATTCTCACTTCAGGTACAGCAAGTTCCTTTACTTACCTTACACGTGGCATCTGCAGCAAACATGTGAGGAGGATATCACCGGTTAGCCTATCTAGCCTTGTGGGCCAATAAAAAGGCTTCTCTTCTTAAACTCTCTGAAGATCCCATTCATTAGCATCATACTATGGCGAATAGTGCAAGACTGAAACGCCGCTACCCTTATATGACTGCTTGCAACCATGGTACAGTATATCACTGCGGTTGGCACTCTACTATCACACAAAGCGGGCCACGAAGCAAAATTTGACACAGATTACGGGAGGCGAAGCTGAAAGAAGAAACTCTGAACTTTTATGGATGGGGCGTTATTTTAACTATGTCCACGCGATCCAGACGCCATTGTGGTTCATTACATTGGCGTAAATTCGTAAGATCAGACATTTCCTGTGCATGACTGGATAGTAAATCAGAACCGCTGTGCCTGTGGATAGGCAAAGCCACAGCAACAGCATGTGACATACTCGCAGGACATATGGCCATATCGTTTAGTCCGCGTATAGCGAGTCGCCGTCATCTTCCTCTTGCACGGCATGTCCAGCGGCAAATTGCTCTTGGAAGTGACTTCCCTCCAAATCTGTTGCCTCTTCCATCTCATCATCGTGATCCTCGACTTCGTCAGCAGTCTGTTGTGAAGCCATCACTGGCTTTTCTCTGGGCACGCTTTCCTCATCATCTTCGCTGTCTTCAGACTCGTCGCCATCGCTGATCTCAATGGTCTGTAATACTCTAGCCTTCTCGGATGGTTTGAGGTGAATATCTCCAAGATGCTCATGCTGCTGAACATCTAGCATTCCCTTAGTACCCAATGCGAGAACCATCATCAGACCTTGGCAAGCAACCATCTTGCTACTCTCTGCAGGAGGAAGGAGCTCTTCGAATGTGACTTCATTCGTGTTGGTGACGGCTTCTGGGTCGGCTTGGACACGATTGCGTTTCTCGGTTATCCGCTCAGTGATGAAGTTGATGAAGTTTCCTCCTTCAGTGGAAAGAGCTTCGCGGAATCGTGATGTAGTGTTTGCAGGGGCTGCTGGTTCGAGCACGTCTGAGCTAAGCCCTGGAAGCCCGTATTCATCATCGGCATACCCCGCGTCACTGGTAAGATGCTTCAGCTCCTCAAATGGAATGGACTGGCCTCGTCCGTGTAAGGGAGATGCGGATACTAGACGACTGCCCTGCCTGCCTCGATCTGCGGAACTGATCATGCCGATGCGTCCACTGCGAGGAATAGCCGACGACCCTCGGACAGAAGCGCTCATGTTCCAAGGCATTGCAGAAAATATTTGTTGATCATCAAGAACGGAGACAGCTTCGCGAGGTAGTTCGACCGCAACGTCGTCGTCCCCAACCGGCATGGAGAAAACATCATCATCAGCGCCACGAGCGGCCTCAAATTCGTCAGTCTTTTGGCGCACGCAGCGGGACTCTCCTTGTGTAGCATCGTCAATGCCACTATCGCGATCGTGCTTGGCCCCAGTGACCTCACGACTCATACCAGTGATCGACTCGAAGAGCTTGTCACCAATGAACATATCGAACGGGTTATTGCCTCGGTTGCTGAAGATTTGTTGGCCAATGGCTCCCAGGCCAAACCCCCAGACATAATATTCAGCGTTCTTTTTTGCCTGTGTGCTGGAGCGATTTTGGATCTTCTGTCGAGAAACAACCTTCATGTTGTTGAGATAGTTTGTATTCCAGTCTGCCAGATCCTTATTACGAAGCTCTGTTGTTGTATCTGCGGCAATGGCGCGCGGAACTCGACGACGGCGCATAGGAGCAGTAATTGTGTCAGATGACTCTACTACTTCTGAATGCTGACTGGACTGAGACAGGGCGCCTGAAGAAGCGGTCTCGCCTTCGGGAAGAGCATTGTCGTAGCTGGGAAGATCCATGTCTATCTCATTGCTAGGCAACTCGTAGATGTCAGTATTCATAACGTGAGATTGTCGAGTGTATGTAGACAAAAAAGTAGCGGTACTGGAAGAATGGGAGAATGAGATTCCGGATATATGTGAAGAGGTTCCGAATGCGAGGACATGGCGCAAAGTCATGATAGAGGTCCAAGTGAGGCAGGCAAAAGCACTAGGTAAGACTAGCGGCTAGGGGTAGAGTGCGGAGAAACGTGAAAATACACAGTAAAACTCACCTTATTACGTGTCTGCTGTCCTTCTTTGTGTTCCTTCCTTACCCGAGCACTTAGTGCAGCATCGCTGGGCATAGTCGCATCTGCAGGTATAGCTGGTGTTCTGGGCGCTGCAATACCTGGTGAAAGATGAATAATCTCTCCGTCATCCCCAAACATGAAGCATGGGTCTTCAATTTCGATTGTATCGCCTGCTCCGAGCATGCTGCTAGGCCGACCGATGCTGCCTGTCACTTGGTCGCTTTCCAGCCTGAACCCACCTGCGGCGACAGGGGAAGACGTAGGGAGAATAAGAACGCCGACGTTGTCATTGTTGGAAGGGGATGTAGTCTTTTGGGAGCCGAATGGGGTTAGAGATTGGGATTCGCCAGAGTGTGCTATATCGAGATTGAAGTTGGAGTCAAGGTCAGCAAGCGGTTCCGGTGGCGGAAGAGCAAGCTCGGGGATGAAAGCTGGGTCATCTTCGAGAATGAGTAGTTCAGGCCTAGGAAGAATTTGTCAGCAGAATGCCCTGGAGAAATGTGAATGATGAGTTCATACCTAGCTCTGCCAGCCGCAGTATCCAAAGCGGTGTCGTGCACCGTTCGTAACATTGTTCGGAGGGCAATTTGCGCATTCTGTGCGTCGGCGAGAAGATACCCGCATTGTTGCAAGTAAACACGCGATACTCCATACCTACATGCGTCAGTAACATTGCGCGCAACACGCTGCGCACAAGCAACTTACAACAAGTTACCCTGTAGCCGCAAAGCCATGGGGGCCACTGGGTCGACTATGGTCTCACATGCCTTGGGTACGTCGACATCGAGGATTTGCTTTCGGTTGATTCGCTTCAGGCTCGACTTGGAACCAAGCGTTGCAACGAGCCTGCCATTTCTGTCAGTGAAGGGAAGGAGCTACCCATCACTGCCATGACCCACCACACAGTCGCCACCCCATATTTGCGTGACGTGAGAACTGCCAGAGTCAGCTTTGCGTTGAAGTTCGAGTCTTGGAGGGAATCTTACTTTCGTGACTGTAGAACATGGTGGGAATATCAAGACACTAACGAAAGACTAGGATTAGGACAATACAAAGAAAAAGCTACAGCATAGATTACGGATGAAGAGGCTGGAGAAGAGATTGCAGCAACGAACGAGTAGACTGTTGGAAAAGTGCGTCAGGCAAGTGTTAGAATCGTGGCAAGGCTTGGCGCTTCGGCGCGTTTTCGCGACGCGGAGTGAAGTGAAGATGAAGATAGGGACGGGCGCGCTGTACCAATCAGATAACGTGTCTATTAATGCAAGTCTAGAAGTCGTGCCATCATTACTCATATGTTGTGAGTCGCTTCACAGCTCTTTTAGCAACGTCAACGCCAGTGCTATGCGTCATGTTCGCTCTGCCTACGCTTTTGCTTTCTTACATGGCGACTATAGTGTCTGAAAATATCCTCCACAGATGGAACACCAAGTCACTCTATGCCTCACCCATCTGCACATCCTCGTCAATCGATGGGAGAGGGACTGCTCGGTAGAGGAGGATCAGAGCAGAGTGGCTTTGTCCTGCGACAATGTCAGTTATTGATGGTACCTGAATAGCGACAACACTTACCACCGCCAGAAAGAGTCTGTATCCGCTCAGCATCAACCTCGGAGACCTTTTCGTCGTTGAACCACCACCACTTGCCGTCCTCCTCCTTGCGCTTGCCCGTGACCGGGTCCTTGGCGCCTTGCTTCTTGACGAAAGACGTGTAGTGGCCGCTGTCAGCGCTGGCGCCCTGGTGAGTAATGACACCGCGTAGCTCGTAGAGACCCGTCTGGTTGGCACCATCATCAGCGGCCATTTTGGGGTCGACAAGCGCGAGGAGCTCCTTCTTGGCAGCCAAAATAGATGCCGCACGTTCAGCTTCAACTTGAGCGTCGGTCTTGTATTCGACCTCTTCCATATTGGTATCCTCGGACTTGCTGGCGTCGTCCTTCTTTTGCGCAGCCTCCTTCTTCTTTTGCAGAGGCTCCTTCGGGGCAAGAGGGTCGCTGTCATTGTCTTCGCCAGCCCTCATGCGCTTTTGTCGCTTGCGGGCGCGCTCGACGTCCTCCTCTTCCTTGCGAACATCGCGGATCTTGTCACGTATGGGGGCCAGAACCTTTCTCAATTCCTCGGTGCAAAACTCGAGCGCATCCAGTTCTTCCGGGAAGGTGACCTTGCGCATAATCTTGGCCTTCTTGTTGGTGTCTCGTCGCCAGTCAAAGCGGACAAAATGGACGGGAAGGTGCTTGGGCAGGCGTGCAATCTTCGAAGTCTTGGTGTACATGGCGTTTCGTCCCAGAACCTCCGATCGCTTCTCAATCTTCTCCTGCAGACCAGCGGCCAGACCATCCCTGAGGTGGTTCGTCTCGACGTTGATGTGGCAATTGAGCTTGAAAAAGAGGTCCTCGCTGTGGACTGGCTCCTCACCACCTTCCTTGGCTGCAGGCTCGTCGCACTCCATGACTGACTCGAATCTGCCCGACATGTATTTGTCAATCCAGGACATGGCCTGCTTATCCGCACCTGACGCATCCTTGTCGCTGATTTTCAGCTTTTGGCGCAGTTGCGATACAATCTGTGACCAAGCCTCCTCTGCGTCCTGTTGTGCGTAGCCATGGCCATCCTTTGCTTTTTGGGCGAATTGCGGGAAGGCGGTTCGGAGAGCATTTAGGAACATGAGCGGCGGGAATCCTTGCTGCGTCTCGGACATTTGCTTGAAGAGGTCGCGGAGGGCGCCTGTGAGATCAGTCGAGGCACCGAGACCGCCGAGGCCGAACTGGCTGAGCTGCGCCGCGGAGCTGGATGAACTGGCGTCGTTGCTGCAGGGAGTCAGTATAGTACAATTCAACGGTCGAGAAGAGGCGCACCTGGCAGAGTACCGCAAGAGCTCGTCCTGAAGCTCGGGAATGGACCGTAGCGTCTGCAGCGTAGAGTTCATGTAGCAGGTGTTGCCCAGGTTCTGCAGACCGGCGGGCGTGGCGCCTTCGAGTTGCGCGGCCTCTGCCTCGTCCATGTCCTCGAGGAACTTGGTAGGGACCTTGGGCTTCTCGATGACGGTTCCGCTGCCCGAAGGCGTTCCCATCATCATCAGCGTCTGGCCGGGCTTGAGGCCCAGTTTGGACATGTCGGCGTCATCTTTCAGCTGACCGCCCTTGACGATGACCTTCTGGCGATCTGGCTCGACGCCCGTGATGGAGAAGAGCTGGTACTTGAACGTCTCGCCGGTGGACGTGGTGTCGACCTCGACCTCGTGCTTCTTGCCCTGGTGCTTTACGATTACTACAGACAGGCCAGTCAGTACTCAGACGCTGCGGGCGTGGGCGTGTGCGGTCGCATACCTGGTATAGACGCCATGATGTATCCTCGGCGAGACGACGAGAGAGGTGCAGAGTGTTTGGGAGGGCGGAGGCGAAAAGATGGCTTATACGGCGGTCGTGGGGCGGCATGCAATGGGCGGCGGCCGAATCATGAGGAAGGCATGCGGCGCCAAGCACAGCCGCCGCCCGGAGCTTCCAACCCCACTAGCCACCACCTGCAGGCAGCGCCAACTGCCCGTGCTGGCATGTCATAGCCCGCCCTCCCAGACTGCAGCCCCAACCTCGACACTCCGAGCTGGTGCTGAGCTCTACCCGCCATGGTATGCCGTCCTGTGCTTCCGACAGCCCGGCCGCCCGTGTTTGCTAATGTCGCCAGTCTCAATCCCTCCGCCCGTACCTCCAGTGCGTGCGCTCGTCGCTCACGGCTGCCCTATCGCTCTCCAACTTTGCTTCACAGGCCTCGGAGCGCCACAATGTCCCCGAGATCGAGGCTGCGAGCTCCCCGGAAGTCATCCTGAACCCCCTCACTGTGTCGAGAAACGAGAACGAGCGCGTATACATCGAGCCCAGCATCAACAGTGTGCGAATAAGCATCAAGATCAAGCAGGCAGATGAGATTGAGCACATTCTGGTCCACAAGTTCACACGGTTCCTGACGCAGCGAGCCGAGTCATTCTACATTCTGCGGAGGAAGCCTGTCAAGGGCTACGACATCTCGTTCCTCATCACCAACTTCCACACCGAGGAGATGTTGAAGCACAAGCTGGTCGACTTCATCATTCAATTCATGGAAGAGGTCGACAAGGAGATCTCGGAAATGAAGCTCTTTGTAAGGAAGACGAGACACATGACGGCGAGCACGAGCTAACACCGGCCAGTTGAACGCAAGAGCACGTTTCGTTGCCGAATCTTTCCTTACTCCAGTACGTGCTGCTCCATCCGTCCCGAGTACCGCCACTAACAAGAGACCAGTTTGATTAAGCGCGCGAGGAGGGTGTTTATATATATGGCGACGTACGGCCATCGAAATAGAAGCAGCTTCACGAAACAGACCATGGTCGAGGGCCGAGCCGTTTGCTTGCAAACAAGTGTGGGCATGGAAAAGTTGCGATCCAAGCTGAGCATTCGACCAGCAATGAATACAATCACGAACTTGAAACACCTTGCCGTACATGACGCACTCCAGCGATGCTTCGAATATGTCTGCAGAATACGAGCTACTTGATCAATTGACGAAGACCCGGGCAACACATGCACATCCGACTTGACATGTGATTTGTTGTTTATTTATTTCATTCTACAGAGTTGACTAGATGCATTACCGCTCATGGCAATTCCCCACCATGGAGCCACAATGGCTGTCGGCACTTACAACTTAGCCAGGACGGCATCGGCGCTCGAGACCTGCATTCTGTCAGCCACAAGAGACATAGTCGTCTGGGTCTGGGGCACTCACAGTAACCTCACCAGGGCTCTTCTCGTTCTCGGCGTAGACGACCTTGCCGTGGTCAAAGACCATGGCCCAGCGACCGTTACGGTCGCCCATACCAGCGGCCCAGCCGTAGTTCTTGCTGAAGAAGGTCTTGGTGTCGCTCAGGAACAGGACCTCGTCGCCGTTGACGCCGTTGACCTTGCCCCATGCATTCATGACCCAGGCGTCGTTGGAAGCAATGGTGGCGATCACGTCAACGCCCTTGTCCTTGAACTCCTTGGCCTTGGCAATGTAGGGAGGCAGGTGGTATGCTTGACAGCCGGGTGTGAAGGCGCCGGGGACAGAGAAGACGACGACTTTCTTGTCTGCCCACTCCTTGCTGGCGTCGTATTCTTGCGGGCGGCCGCAGGTGGTGGGGTCACTGTCAGTAATGGGCGCCCATCTATACACGAGGAATGGTGGTTAGCAATGGCTCTGGGCAACGAGTCGACTCTCCATCAAGCCCGGCAGCTTGAGATTGCAACACCAAAGAGTAGAACCTACTCGAACTTGACGCCCTCGGGGAGCTTGTCACCGACTTGGAGAGGAGCCATGTTGTTTTCAATTGGTGTGGTAGGAATAGTAGGAGTAGTGTTGGGGCAAGAGGTCTGAGCAAGAGGTCTGAGCAAGTATGAGAAGAGAGAAGAGTGTCTGGAGAAAAGGCAGAAAGCGCCCGACGAGGAACACGCGTTTATTTGGCTCTCAAAAGGAGGGGCAAAAAATATGCGCCTCTCGCCCACTGCCGCAATCGCCGACCCCCTAACGTTAGTTACCTGGCCTTGCTTCACAAGCTTTCCAGCTTCGAGATGATGGTGGGGCAGCACCGCCGTCCCCTCCGCAGAGCTGCGCCGAGGCTGCACAGCGAATGACGCCACGGTACCTCGCGGAACAACGCATCGCATTGATAATGCAATCATGCAACGCATATATGCTTTTGACAAATTCAACAGGCCTATGATGGGCGTGCACCTCCATGGCCAGCTGCCTTTTGTTGTTCCACGGCACTTGTGTCCGACTGGGAAAGCCTGTGCCGGCGAACTCCCACGCTTGCTTGCTTGCTTGCTGCTGTGTGAAGCTAGGTTGCAGGGGGGGCAGGTACTAGACCCTCTGCCATTACATGATACACTAATGCTGCCGCTGCCGCTTTAGTAATTCACTCAAAGCATGCAACGGGCTCGCCATCCCATGTCTTGGGCGTGCGTGTACCTCGGGACTTGAGAGAGACACACGCTGTGCTCCGTACGTACGTTAGCTCTTCGAGAAGCTTCCCCTACAGTACGTACTTATCGATATCGACGTGGGTGGATTGCGGGGCTGGGCTGGGCTGGGCCGGGTAGGTATCGGATCGGGAGAAGAACATGGCTGCAAGGCACAGTCAAGGCACAGTCAAGGCACAGTAACAATGACACAGCATTTGGGTATCTTCCTTCGACATGGCCGTGGGTGCAATGACTATGTCAGGCGCACCGTCATTGGAACAGGAAAATTTCCTGGTTCCCACGGCAAACTTCAGGCCATGCCGATACACATGCCGAGACGAAGCAGAAATCGGCATATGCGACTATAACATCACGGCTTCATGGCTGCATGTTAGACATCCGACGCTCGCAGAACCAGAATTCAAATCCTCGATTGTATTTGCGTAGCTAAATTTGCTTTGATCATGTCTCTTGCACCGCCATTTACCCACGAAACCGCCCATGCCAAGGTCAAGAAGGCGCAGGACTTGTGGAATACCCAGTACGTTGCCTCACACGTGCATTTGCGCACCGTCTGATTGTCCCAGAAACCCCAAAGTAATTGCACAGGCCTACACTCCCGAAAGCATCTGGCGCAACCGGTCATCCTTCCTGGTAGGCACGGCAGCCATTGAGGACTTCCTGACCAAGAAATGGGAGAAGGAAAAAGAGCTACCGCTTGCGCAAGGAGCTCTTCGCCTTTACCGAAAACAAAATTGCCGTTCAGTTCTGGTACGAGTTCCAGGATGCTCACGACGGCATGAAATGGAAGCGCTGCTACGGCCTCGAAGACTGGACCTTTGCCGAGGACGGAAAGATGCGCAAGCGCCAGATGAGCGGCAACAACATGGACATTGACGAAGCTGGTGAGTGCTCATGCATCCTGTATCCAAGTGGGGACAGCCTCCAATAACATCTGCAGAACGATGGTTCAAAGACGGAGTTGATGTCAATCAAGTCGACATTAGCGAAGCTCATTGGTAAACCAGTCTATTACGCTATTCAAGGTAGTTGGGTATCGTAATGCTTGCGTATAAAAACAAGGCGCGCCTATGCAGTGAGCTTGCTGGATGCCCTAGACAGGAGGGGTGTCGTGGATAAGGACGAGAATGAACTTGGGATCTGGTCCGTAGATTAGTGCATATCCTATGACAAATATCGCACGGGTCGTACCCGGTACAATGACTAGCTCAGTCTTCTTGGTCCGTAATCGCAGTAGCTTGACTTCGTCCTCCTTATCCAACTCGTCGACAAGCGTTCCTGCCGCGGCCAGGAAGGACCATACCGAGCTCGCAACATCTTCCGCGCTATGTATACCGCTGTCCTTCCTGCCATTGGCGTAGTTTTCCGACGCAGCTTCTCCAGAAGCAGGCAGGGTGCTGTTTGGATTTGCCGACGAGCTTTTCGAGATGAGGCCGGAGGTGCGTATTATGGTGCCATTTTCGCGCGACAATATGAGAGTGCTCTGCACGCCGGGCTTCTGGCTCAAGCGGGTGAGCAGCGCAAGTGATTCGTCTGGCTGTCAATTCGTTTAGTCCATCGCAGGTCCATACGCAGCTAGAAATTAATACATACAGCGTTTTGGGCCATTTTGGGCGAAACGGCGAGGAGGTGGGGTAAGGAATACTGGTCGCACCTTGGAGATTGCCAATGACATCGGCAGACACGTCCGCGACTGGACCCTGCCAAGCAATGACCTCTTTAGGCTTCTTTTGCACTAGCGGCGTCGATGCATCTTTAATTTTCCTGCCATCACCACCGAAGCGCGTACTTCACCGTCGTCGTCGGTTGGAAACGGGTCTTTTCGCGATACCGGAATTTTATGCGCGGTCGCCTACTCGTGCCAATATCAGAGTACTAAACAGGACGCGACCCTAACGCCACCATGACCACAAGCTCGAAGAAAAAGAAAGAGAGCAAGAAAAAAGACTTCCAGGTAAGACCACGTGAGATTGATGACTTCAGGAGCCGACTCTGAACCATTGCAGAAACCAAAGTTGAAGGTTGGCAAAGCAAAACCAAAGCCGGTGAACGCTACAGACACCAGTTTTCGCGCCAAATGTAGGTTATGCGACAGCATACGCTGCGCAGACACTAACAATTACCAGCAATGGCACTGAAGCAACAGGCTCTTTCTACTAGCGCCCCCACTCTGGAAGCGCAATGTGCCCATCATTTAGGTCTGCTGAACCACAAGTCTGATTCGCAACGCAAGGAATCTCTGGCCTTCTTAACCTCAGCAATCATCAGCAACCCGCCTACAGTCCCATTGCCACAGCCGTCGTCTGTAATCATACCTGCCGTTCAGCGTCTCATCTTAGATGGCACAAAAAGTGTCCGCCAACAGCTCCTCAAGCTGTTGCAAATCTTACCACAGGTAGACATTGCCAGTCATGCAGACCAGCTATTACTTCACACAAGAGCGGCAATGACGCATCTATCCACTGAAATCCGGTTGTTTGGGCTCGATGTGCTTGAATGGTTGCTCCAAGTTGCCGGTGACGAAGTGGTCAGTTGCGCCGGTGGCTGGGTAAAGATGCTGAAATGCTTCTTGAGTCTACTTGGCTGGCAAAGCGATGCGTCGAGCAAATGGTCGACGGGGAGGTCATACGGAAAAGCTGATACGAAGATGCAAGTGAGGCAGATGAGCGTGCTCACTTCATTCCTCCGCGCTGGGCTCTCACATACACAATCCGTACCCTCTATCGACACCAACGAAAACGATTTCCCACTTTGGCACACTCAGCACCACATATTGTCTGAACGCTCCAATGTTTATGCGCACCTCAACCTATTTGGAGCTGCGAGAGATGAGGAAGCAGAAATGTACGAAGACCGGGAAGACAGACAAAGGGTGTTTCATGACCGAGCCGAGGCTGCAATTGTTGCAGGGTTGGAAGAAGCCACCAAGGCAGGCGGAGAGTTGGGTCGTGCAGGCGCGCAGCTTCGAAAGGTCACCAAGGAAGGCATGGCGGATTTTTACCGAGAAGAACTGAATCCTTGAATACTGAGGGCTCTACATGGCGATCCAGGATAAAAGTTGATCCGGTCACAGACATACCAGTATAGGCCAGATGGAGCAGTACTGGCTGATGACTGAAAGACACTTACAGCGTAGTGTCTGTCAAGCGATTGCAGTGCAAAGGACTCTGTTATCGACTTGAGGAAGTGCCTCTCCTACAACTGCGACAACCACTTTTTCTTGGGCGAAAAATCTCTGAATACGGAGCCAGACGCATGCGGTTGATGTTGTTCGATCTTGAGTAGCATTCGGAATTCTCCTCAGGCCTTCTACTTGGAAATGTTCGGTACGGATATCGTGTCTTCCTTATGGTTTCAGACCATAGCTTTCTAAAGGGCAAAACCTTGATCGATTTGGATTGTGGAAGAGAGCAGTCAATCGCTTGCCCGAGACACTTCAACTTGGTTAAACCCTCTCGAAACACATAGACGGAATGCAAAAAAGGTCAATGGAAGAGTGCCACAACGATGCGCTATGGATAGAAGGGCTGTACGGCGTACTGCCGAAATATCCAGGACTTTGGGACTTGGGCAAAGGTGTTCAAGACGTATTATGGGCGAAGTTCAGGGCGACAAAGGGAAGAATAGGATTGTCTCGGTTTCATGTGAGAGCGGAGCAGACCCGCCTTGTACGGCACGACACACTCCAGATGTAATACAAAGTAGCACATGATTCTCACCCTATCTGCTTAGTCTAGACGACTAGTAAGTCTTGGAAGCAGATGCTCAAGGAGGAATAATTGGTATGAGATAGTGCCAAGGTAGTAAAATACCAGCTTAGTGGTAGTGCCGGCTCTACCATATCTTGTGAATAGATACAAAAGTCAATCTGGCCAAGGCGGACCGACAACGCGCAAATCATTCGCGTGGAGCTGCAGATTTGATTGACGTCACGGCGCTAGTCATCGCACGCGAGGCACGCGCATTTGAAACACAGCTGCAACTTTTCCGATGCCGCCGAAACTAGGTTTACAGGACACATTGATATATTCCTACGACTTCTCCTGTCGCCTGCGCCTATCCTAGCTGCGGTACTCTTTGCTTTCTTTTCTCTACTCTGACAAAGTCCCCAGCACTACCCATTGGCCACAGAAACAGCGATATACGCAACCGCAACCATGTCGATGGTATCGCAGACGCTGCAAGGCGCAGTACTCAGCCTGACGTCCAACGTTCTCGCACAAGCTATAACGGCCTACCAAAACAAGGTGCGCACCATTGGGCAATTCTGCATGCGCGGGGCTTTCCAGCTGACATCTGTCCTAGACGCCCTTCAGCCTCAACTACACGTCGGTATTCAAATTCGTGCTCTTCAGCGTCCTCAGCAACCCGCCAAACATCGTCTGGCAAGGCTTCCTCGAAGACCAATTCCCCACAAATGTGCCCTCGGCGCCAGCCCCGACGTCGACCGAGAAGCCCGGTTCCAAGCCCGACCCCACAAAGACAACGCTCAGCAAAACCAATGTCTTGATCAAGTTTGTGCTCGACCAGACGGTCGGTGCCCTCGTCAATACGCTCATGTTCTTGAGTTACATAGGCTATGTCAATGCGCTGGACAAGCCGGGCGTCAACGCTATGGATGTGGTCGTCAGCGACTGCATGAACAATACGTGGCCGATGATGAAGGACGGATACAAATTTTGGCCGGCGATAAGCCTCATTAGCTTCTTGTGGGTACCCGTCGATAAGAGGGTCGTGTTTGGTTGCTCGGTGGGTGTGCTGTGGGGTATCTACCTGAGTTTGGCTGCGGACGCATAGTTCCGGCCGCGCTGTGGGAGGACGCCCGCGACGGCTTCGGACGGATAAGCTGTATTCAAGATGAACGTATGGTCTAGTAACTACGCGCGACATGCACCAGCGCTGAATGAATTATTCAAACCTATCTGGCTCTGGCTTTGTCTGCACGCTTCCCGGCGACCACCCTCTATTAATGGTATACTTGCTGAATTATTGGTAGCGATACTGACTTTTTACCTAAGCGCCACTCCCTACTCAACGACCCTCTCTTCTTACCTTTCCACCACTAACGAACCTCGAGAAAGTCATCCTGTACGTTTAGTGGATGGACCAAGATGGCGTGTATCAGCGCATATGCGTTCACAGTGCAGTCTCGATGGATCTCTCACCCTGAGAGAGAGCTAGCGTACACCAGACTGTTCAGGGTCATCAATGAGAACAGCCGGAATCCAATCATTTGGACCCATGACGAATGCGCGACCCTAGAGCAAGTACAGAGAATCGATACAAACACAGATGATTGTCAAATGTTGTTGGCTGAGTGGCGGATTTCTGTATCGCAAGAGCATACTGACATGGGAGCCAGTAAACTCGCACAGCGCATAGCCTAAGAGAATTTGAAAAGTGGCTTTCAACCACTGCAAGTTGGTTTGAGCAGGGTCGAAATCAGCGGTAATGGTACGGTGAGTGGGACCATAAAAGTACCATATCTAGGTGCCTGCTCTGTCTCCCACCACCCATCCGTGCATCGCTGAATTCTTGTCTTTTTCTTTTGTTTCAGCATACAAGATGGATCAGCCTCCTTCGCAGGCCGTCTCTAGTTACCACCACCCGGGCCAGGGCGAGTATTTCCGTTCACGGCGCGTCAAGCCTGAAGATGTCCAGCAGCCGTGGCTCAAGAAGAAGCATCCGCGGCAGATATGGGTTACTATATTTCCCCTTACCGGTCTCTTTCTGGGTTTGATCGTAACGGGTATTCTGATCTGGGATGGAATCAGGGCTGTTGCGCAGCACGAGTACTGCGAGGTGCTGAACGAGAATTTCACTACTTGGAATGACAACATCTGGGCCAAGGAGGTCGGCCTCGGTGGCTTTGGGTATGTTGCGGGTTTTTAGCTTTGACGCGACCAAGTAGCTGACTATGCCCTGCAGTAATGGCCAGTTCGAAATGACGACTGCCTCTGATGAGAATGTCTTCATTGAGAACAATGAGCTCGTCATCAAGCCTACTCTCCAGAAGGAGGAGTACATGATGCAGAACCACGTCATTGATCTTCGCGGCCACGGTTGTAACGGTCCCGCCTGGACTGATTGCGTTGCAGCTACCAATATAACCAACGGCACCATTGTCAATCCTGTCAAATCCGGCCGCATCAGCACCAAACCCGGCGCCTCGATCAAGTATGGCCGCGTGGAAGTCGTTGCCAAACTGCCTGCTGGCGATTGGCTCTGGCCAGCTATTTGGATGCTGCCCAGAGACAATGTGTACGGCCCTTGGCCCCGCTCGGGCGAGATTGACATTATGGAATCGCGTGGCAATGCGCCTGGGTATCCTCAGGGCGGGAACAACATCGTTTCCAGCACGCTGCACTTTGGCCCTGACTCCAACCACAACGGCTGGTGGCGCAACAACGTCAAGCGAAAGGCATTGCATACGACATATGCAGCAGGCTACAACACCTTTGGTGTAGAGGTTTGTCTTTCATCACACTTGTAATAATTCAGAAGTAGCTAACCCGATGTCTAGTGGTCTGAAAAGTACATCTTCACCTACATCAACACTCGTCTCCTGCAAGTCATGTACACGCACTTTGACCAGCCTTTCTGGGACTACGGTGGCTTCCCGCTCGCCGACGCCAACGGCACGCGTCTGAACAATCCCTGGGAGCACACCAAAAGCAACACGTCGCCCTTTGACCAGGACTTCTATCTCGTCCTCAACGTGGCCGTCGGCGGCACAAACGGCTGGTTCGAGGATGGCAAGGGCGGCAAGCCCTGGATCGACAAGAGTCCCCGTGCCAAGCTCGATTTCTGGGAGGCAAAGGATTACTGGCTGCCTACGTGGAAGGATGGAGCTGCAATGCGTGTCAAGAGCGTGAAGATGTGGCAACAGAGTGGGCACAACGGGTGCAAAGCTTGATTTTCCCTGCCATGTGCAAACGTGAGCACGGGAAATAAGAGAGAGAGAGAAAAGGACGCGTTTTCGGGACGCTTCTTTGTGTTGTTTGTGGCTTTTGAGGATTCGATGTTGGCAGAGATGCATATCTCTAGGCTATATATATGCCAACTTAATACTTATTACCATGTGATATATAACAAAAGTTTGCTTTTGAAGATAGTCTCATCTCCCATGTCTTGCTGTACTCTGGGGTTTGTACAAGGAACAAAGCGGTTCTGATGGCCCGGTGATACTCACATTACTGGGAGCTTGGGGGATTGAATATCGCACGTATACGCTTTCAGTCGAGCAAGCCTGTATCTGAATGCAGAAACTACTCCTATCCAAAGTTGTCATGATGAGAGAAACGCGAAAGAGAGCGTGTGCAGCATCTCCCTGAAGATCTGGTAGAGACTAGGTTCTCATATCTGGAAGGTGGCTTGAGTCTCGACTTACTACTTTGGGCCTAGCACTAAGTACCTACGTGGGCAACCCCTCCTCCCTCGGTAAATCAGTGAAACTGAACCCGGGAAAAAAAAAGAGCTGCCAGGTACGAAGTTGTCTGGACACGGAACCAAAATAAGGCCTTTACGCATATCTCAAAGCTTGATGTCTTGACTATATACCCCAAGTAGCAGTCGGGAATTTATTGTCTTACAAGAGGATTTCAAAAAACTTACATGTAGTACTATAATCTGTGTTGAAAGAACATGGGCGGAACGTCGCTTGAAGTCTAACATGGTCCGGCTTAACTGGGCAGTTTACCGAGCGGTTAACCCCCCCCCCATCTTCGGAAAGCTTATCGCCTCCGAGTCCGATGATCGCAGTCCCTTTGGGGGCCCATAGATACCAGGAGTCAGAGCCCGAGAGGAAAACTTGGTAGATTTACTATCGAGCCCACTGCACACCGCATTCCTACAGTCAGACACTCAAACCCCCCGGTTTCTTGTGATATATACTTGAATACATATATACACCCACACGCAAAAGCGCAAGCATGCCGTACGCACCCAAAGTGGGCGACTCGCTCGACTCGCTCGACACGCCGTCGATGATTGTGGACCTCGACCTCATGGAAGCCAACCTGCACAAACTCGTCTCGCTACTGCTGCCGACGGGCGTGTCGATACGCCCGCATCTCAAGACGAGCAAGTCGGCCATTGTAGCGCAGAAGATGGTCGACGCAGGTACCAAAGGCGGGTGCGTGGCCAAGCTTTCCGAGGCTGAAGCCATGTGCGCCAAAGGCTTCACCGATATCCTCATCACGTGCGAGGTTGTGGGCGCCGTCAAAGTGAAGAGGCTTGCTGAGCTGCTCGAGAAGCACAGGGATGTTCGCATCGTCGTCGACAGCGAGGCTGGCGCCGCGGCTATCGATGCTGCACTGGCTGAGCGCGGCTTCGAAGGCAGGGCATTGACGCTGATCGATCTGGATGTCGGAACCCATCGCACCGGTGTGCAGCCTGGTGCTCCGGCCTGCGAGCTCGCTGCTTTCGTGGCAAAGTCGCGCCATCTGCAGTTGATGGGCGTCCAGGGATATGAGGGCCACGTGCAGCACATGCATGGGCTGGAGAAGCGCAAGGAAAAGTGTCTGGAGAGCATGCACATTCTAGTCGAAACGGCCGAGCTGCTGCGAAAAGACGGACATAAAATCGACGTTGTCACCACGGGCGGCACTGGCACCGCAGAGTTCTGCGCCAGTGTACCCGGTGTCACGGAGGTCCAGCCGGGCTCCTTTCTCTTCATGGACACCGACTACCGGAATGCTGTGGGATCGGAGGATTATGCGCAGAGCTTGACGATTCTGTCCACGGTCCTGAGCAAGCAGGGTCCGATTGTCGTTACTATTGATGCGGGGCTCAAGAGTTTGACGACGGATTCGGGGCTGTCCGAGTGCAAGACAAAGGGGTATGAGTACAGGGTTATGGGCGATGAGCACGGAAGCCTGAGGTGGGAGGAGGGCAAGGTGCCCGAGTTGAAGATAGGGGATAGGGTCGAAATGATGCCCAGCCATATTGACCCAACCGTCAACTTGCACGACGTGTATTATGCGCACCGCAAAGGTGTGATTGAGGAGATTTGGCCTGTAGACAGCCGGGGACGCGTGCAATAGTGTCGAATACTGATCTACAATCAGAACGTTGCTTTGAGATGACGAAACTTTTGAAATAACCGAACTTGTTAAACACCACTTCCCCATTCATACCCAGAAGCGCACCCAATAACTCAGACTATCACAAAATATCAATCAAGTTGTTCTTGAGATCCTTAACCGGTATGTCAGCAAGAGGATCCTTGCCATCGTATGCCGCCTCTGCTCGGTCAGATCTGGACATCTTTGTGATGTCATAATGTTCACCACCCATCACTGGCCAACGTCCCTTTTTGTATTTCTTGAAATTTCCAGTCCAATCCCAAACATCGGCTTTCTTTTTGGTTGCGCTTGTTTCACCCTCAACGTCATCCTCGTTCCTCTTCCTCTTGCCCTTGCCTTTGGCTTTGCCTTTGCCCTTGGCGGGTGTTGACGATTGAGATGCTTGTATGACCCCCGATCCTGTATTCTCCTCGGTGCTCTCCTGCGGTATTTCCTCATCATACTCATTCACTTTCTCCAGCTTTTCCAATCGCACTTTTGTAGTAGAAAGAGCTTTATCAGTGTCCAAGTTGCCTTTCTTGAAGTAGTTTACGACTTCTTTGCGTCCGCGGATACAGTCACCCTCGATACCATAATCGGGGAGGTCGTGCAACAGTTCAAGATAGTAACCAATGACGAGTGTCAGGTCCAGGAAACGTGAATCAGGCTTGAGTTCACCTGCATCCTCTATAGCTGCAAGGACTGTGAGCAGCGCGCAGACAAGAAGACCAATGAGCTCGCATGTGGTGTCGCCATCTTCGTTGTGGATGAGTACGTCCATGTAGTCTTCATTATTGAGCCACAGTCCTATGGCACTAATTATGACCCACATGTCTTCAATGCGCATGGGTCCTTTGGAACGGAATGCCTTGTCGAATGCGATCATCTGAAGACTTATTAGCTTGAAGCTAGGGCACGTATTCATGTTAGCAAAACACGTACCTCTCTTTCCAAGATTTCTTGCATCCCCCAGCCTCTCCAATCAGTGTACATGTTCATGTTGAAGTTGTCAGGGTTGCAGTACTCTGCTTTTCGACCAAGCAAATCCATTTTTAAATATGCATTCCACATAATCACCCATTTGTGCCCTGGATGATCACTAGGTGAGGCTTTGAAAAGATTCATCTTTACCACTTCTTCCAGGTAGGATTTGTAGCGTTTATTGAATGTCTTGTTAGAGACGTAGTCGGACGACTTGTTTTGCCGTGCCAACCAATTCTCGCCCTGGAAATCGAAGAAGTGGCGAGGGATGCAGATGTAGTCGTATGGCGCTGGATCTTCGCCCTCTTCCGAACTGGCTCCATCCTGCTCATTCGTGGCACTGCTGTTCTTGTTGGGCGGGGGCGCCGGGGCAGAGGCCGTGCTTGAGCTACTGGCCTTGGAACCCCGCGCCGTCTTTTGTTTCTTGGCAGAAGGCATCTTTGGTGACGGAATTGGAAAGGATGTGGTGTGAAATATCAGCGCGAAGCTAAGGTTGATGGGTTTCCCAACGCGCAGGTGCTGGTTAATGAATGCTGGATGAAGCTGAACAAGGGCGATGATCACGCCAGGTCATATGACACAGTTATGTTTCGTCATTGCCCCTGGACACGAAGGACGCGAGTCTACCACGAACGCACGTGCATGACGTCTTCGTAGCTTCGCGACGCGACTACAGACGTTCTTGATAGCCAAAAACAAAACACAGTCCTTGTCTGCCATTGCGGTTAACATCTCCGCATTGGCTTGGGACACATCTCGCAGTGCAGAAGGCTTCAAATCACTGCAACGCATGTTCGTAGTGACTAAACTAGCAAAAATGATGCTGCAACGTGCTGAGCCAGCAAAAATGTTGTCCCGTGCCAGACTCGAACTGGCGGCCTTGGGATTTCTGCTCTACGAGCAGTCATAGCATGGAGGATATGAGACCCACGTGATAACCAACTACACCAACGAGACTTTCAGAAATTTCTGATGACGCGAACATTCGTTCGCGTTGGTGGAACTTCGTTGGTGAATTTGAGATTGCGGGGTTTATAGAGCGTTGTTTGCAACATCTCCAGCCCCTCCGACCTCGGCCCGTAAGTATCTTACATGCTGCCAAAATTTTGGGCGTTGCGTCACGCCCAACAGTCACACTCCCAGCCACCAATGCTACAAATACACCCGTAGCTTTTCTTACCTTTTCTTTTTCTGTAGTTTACTTTGAAAATGGCTTCGCGAATTGCTTCCAAGAGGTTTTGTGCCGCATTGCGTGCGCCGCGCACCAGTTACACGCCCGCGCGATTTGCTTCCGCAGCATCTGGTGTCAAGGGCTCAAGTCTGCCGCAAGATGTACTTGACTCGATTGCTGTAAGTACATGCTGGATCTAAAGTGCAACTATCTCTAATCGTTGACCTCTTCAGCGCGATTCGACTCTACCAACACCCGATCCACCTGCTAGTTCGAAGACAGCAGGCCTCGTCAATCAGCAGCTACCGTACATGGTACCGACTTATGTTCGCCCGCCACCCATGTTTGAGAAGGGCGATGGCTGCTACATGTGGGATATTGAGAACAGGAGGTATCTCGATTTTACCTCTGGTATTGCCGTCAATGCTTTGGGACATTGCGACGCTGGCGTAGCGCAAGTCATTGCAGAACAGGTAAGACGCACAGCTCCTGTGAAGGTTTATAGTCAATTGACATGAAGACAGGCTAAACAACTGATACACACCTCAAACCTCTACCACAACCCGCATACCGGTCTTCTGTCGAAACAACTTATCCAGCTCACGCATGCGACCGGAGGCTTTGCCAGCGCAACCCGTACATTCATATGCAACAGTGGCTCTGAAGCGAACGAGGCTGCCATCAAGTTCGCGCGAAAGGTTGGCAAGTCCCTATCCCCTGACAAGGACAAGCACGAGTTTGTTTCGTTCCACAACTCGTTCCATGGCCGCACCATGGGAAGTCTGAGTGCAACACCGAATCCAAAATATCAAAAGCCTTTCTCGCCAATGGTCCCAGGATTCAGGTATGGAACCTTCAATGACGTTGCTGCCATCAATGAGTTGGTCACGGAGGCGACATGCGGTGTCATTATCGAACCCATCCAGGGAGAGGGAGGTGTGAACGTTGCGACACCCGAATTTCTCGTCGCGCTCCGAAAGCGCTGCACCGAAGTGCGTGCTGTTCTGATCTTCGATGAGATCCAGTGCGGTCTAGGACGAACGGGCACCTTCTGGGCACACGGCGGCTATCCCAAGGAGTGTCATCCTGATATCTTGACTACTGCCAAGGCACTCGGAAACGGCTTCCCCATCGGTGCAACCATTGTTAATGACTTTGTGTGCGACCACATCAAGACTGGTGACCACGGTACCACATTTGGCGGCAACCCTCTCGGCTCTCGTGTTGCTTCCTATATCCTGTCCCGCCTATCCTCACCAGAGATTCTCGACTCGATACCCGCTAAAGAGCAAGCATTCCGCAAGCACTTTGATGCTCTACGGGACCGCTTCCCAGACCACATCAAGGAAGTCCGAGGCAAAGGGTTGATTCTAGGTCTTCAACTCGATGCAGACCCGACGCCCATCGTTACAGCTGCCCGTGAACGAGGCCTACTGATCATCACTTGCGGCACCAATACGCTGAGATTTGTTCCGCCGCTTGTGATCACTGAAGCAGAGATTGAGGAGGGTATGCAAATCCTGAAGCAGGCAATGGAGAGTGTGTGGGTTGAAGGCGACAGCGTGAAGCCAACCCCGGGCCAGCAGGAAATGCGATAGATGATTAGCATTAGCACGGCGTACCGGCGTTTGGTATTGTATTAGTTGATAGAGGGATCAAAAGTGTTTCGTTAGCTACGTTATGTAGCTTTGTTCTCATACCTGACTTCACTTTGACGCCTCGGCAATCCGCGCTAAGTAACGCTTCTGGTTAGCGCGAACCCCCGAAACCGTGCACTCTGCAGTTGCCTGCAGCCTCTCCAGTGATAGTGACCATCACACTCCATTGCCACAATTACCTTTTCGACCCAGGATAATATATGACCCACCCTCACTCGTTACTGCTAATGATTGATCAGTATGGAGGACCCGTTAGTGGTTAAGAGGATTAACTCCTGGGGCGGGAATGCGAGCCCGATACAGGCAGCGACACAACACCCTGCAACTAGCGCACATGTAGATGGCCAGGACGAATCCGTATCTGTACCATCACATGCATCGACCAGATTGCCGACCCCGACCGGACAGTCTACACCAATCACTTCAGCATCATCACCAAAAGACTATCCTGTCGAAGGCACAGAAACCAAACTGCAAGACCTTGAGCGCTATATCGCTCTTGGCTGTCTTCACTTCCACCAGCCACTCGGAATTGTCCAAAATCCACGGCCAGATACCGAATGGGTCGAATTCCTGCATCACGAACTTCTAGAAGAAGACAAAACCATCATTGGCAACAGAGCTTCGAGATTGCTCGGGGCCCGCTGGATTCGGCTTTTTCTGCATAATCCTACGCACGATACTAGGGCTTCTCACACTATCGTCCGGGTGTACTTACTACCAGAAGATTGGGGCCGTCGATCCATTGACCGCAACAGCAAGAGTCTAAAAGGTGCATTGCGGCAACTCCTCAAGTCTGTTGATATATCATCAAACGCATGGTACGGCGATCCTAAACAAGATGAGATATGCTACTTTGACCCCTGGGCCGATGCCGAACCCTCTTCGCTATATTACTTGTTCAACAAATTGCCATCGCCCGCACCCACCCCGGAAGAGATCAAGAACAGATATACTAGAGTCGCAGTGAGCGACCTTCTAGAGTCTGCTGCCGCATCGGGTTGGGAAGAGTACGGTGAACAAGCGCTGCCAGGGCTACGAACCAGATTATACGCCTACCAGGCTCGTTCTGCCAGTATAATGCTACAACGTGAGGCTGCACCTCAGTTACAGCTCGATCCAAGACTCGAGGTTCGCATGGCTCCTGATGGCAAGAAGTTTTACTTTGGCGCTCGAGATGGGTCCTTTCTCCAAGAGCCTCGTTACTATGAATCAAATCGAGGAGGAATTTTAGCAGAAATCATGGGCTTGGGAAAGACTGTCATCTGCTTAGCAGTGATTCTGGCAAGTAAACATCATCTGCCCCAGATACCAGCAACCTATCGTCCGCCTCCTCCGGTCCGCAACCGGGTTGGAACGCTGGCGGATATGGCAGCCTCCATCCTGGGCCGGTATTCTGTACCTACTCGGGCCTTTTTGGAACAGTCTGAGGCAAACGGTGCTGGAGACATGACCAAGTTTAGGAACGCACTTGATCGAAACATGCCTTTCTACGAGATCCCACCTGAGCTCCCTAGAATGAACCGGAACACCAAGATGCCGATGCCGCGTCAACTCGTAATTTCATCAGCTACAATCATCGTTGTGCCGCGGAACCTTTTGCATCAATGGCAATCAGAGATCAGGAAACACGTAATTTGCGGTGGTCTAAAAGTGCTCGTTGTAGACACCGTACCCAAGCGTGGGAGCAAAGCCAAAAGTACGATGTATGATGACGATACAATGCAGTTCAACAGCGAACTGCCTGTTCCTACTGAGCTTATGAAGTTCGATGTGGTTCTGTTTACTCGGAACAGATTTGAGCAAGAGATTCAGGATGGACAGGACGACCAAGGACGACGCGCGGTCCGTGGTGCAACTCGCACGTGTAATTGCTCGTACATTGGAGCAACTCGGATACCCAACTGCAACTGTATCAACAGCAATAAACTCTACGAATCGCCACTCAAGAAGATCCACTGGCTGCGAATCATCATCGACGAAGGCCATTCCTTCTCTAGTTCTGTGTCGAACGCTGTGTTGGTCGCCAAACAGATACAAGCTGAGAGACGTTGGGTTGTATCGGGCAGTAAGTAATGCAAAGAACACTGATCGCACTCACTAATCTTTGCTACAGCACCTGCAAAAAACCTAGTCGGAGTGGAAGTCGACATGGCTACGATGGAATCCGAAAGTGACACAGCGCTACAGCGCGAATTCGCTATTGAGCAAAGGAAGTCATTCAACGTCGATCCTGAAAATCTCAAGGCCGCTAAGGCTTTGGGGATGCTAGCTTCAAACTTCCTCATGGTTCGACCCTGGTGTCCTAATTCCGAAGGAAAACTTGAGTGGGAAGAATACATTTATCGCCATGAGCATGAGTACCAGAAGACCTACTCTGGATTCTCCAAATGCTTCTTGCGGGTACTCGAGGGGTTGGTTGTGAAGACACGACCAGAAGATGTGGAGAGAGATATTGTTCTACCTCCCATGCGCCATCGCGTGGTGTTTCTCAAACCGTGCTGGTACGACAAGATGACGGCCAATCTCTTCATTCAGGTTCTACGAGCGAATGCGATCACCAGCGAACGAACTGACATCGATTACCTTTTCCACAAGAACAGCGTGAAGGAACGTCACGCTCTCATTCGAAATCTGCGTCAATCTAATTTTACGTGGACTGGATTCACTTTGGCCGACGTCATCTCGACGCTTGATACAAGCAGCAAGTATCTAACCAAGGGGGATAAACACTGCTCGCTTGAAGATGCACAGTCCCTGCTGGAAAGCAGTCAAGCCATTTCCAAGTTAGCAGCTTCAGAAGGGTGGAAAGCTCTAAGTAAAGCCCATGAAGTAGGTATGGCGATTGACAACTGGCCAAAAGAGTCACGAGATGCCTTTTCGCTTGTTTACCCGGCAAAACCGATAATGGCTGGCATCACGCAACTGATTGAAGGACAACTCCATGTCGATAGCAACATACTCTCAAAAGATCCTTCCGTCGGGCTCGATACTGTGGGACGTGCAGCAAAAGCCAAGGTTGCAGCCATGGCAGAAGCGGAGAGCAAGACGAGAAACAGCAGTGAGAGAACAGTTACCGACTCTCCTTTGAAGAAAGCCGGGGTACCATCGTCGCTGGTCGACGGTCAGCAGCCATTGACGAGTCGAAGAGCTTCTGCCATGACAAGCCAAAATTCTTCTCAGCAACTACCAGGACACAAGGCTCAGGAGGTTAGTGAAGAGCAAGCGGCCCCAACATCGCCAGTTCGTTCGAAGAAGCGCAAGCTCACTTTGGAGGAAGAGATGGCGGATTTGGCCGGAAACTCACCTCTTCAGGACGCTCGCATAGTGGGTACAACCTCAGCTAAGCTGAGCTACCTACTTGATAAGGTGATGCAACATCAGGCTACGGAAAAGATCATCATCTTCTACGACGGCGACAACGCAGCATTTTACATCGCACAATGCCTTGAGGTCTTGTATGTGAATCACCGGATCTACGCGAGGACGTTAAACAATACACTGCGGTCTGAATACGTACGATTGTTCAACGAAGACCCAGATGTACGTGTCCTGTTGATCGATGTTGCTTGTGGTGCTCTTGGGCTAAACTTGAATGCGGCGAGTGTCGTTCTTATCGTAAACCCAATCAACAGACCAAACATAGAAGCACAGGCAATCAAACGAGCACATCGAATAGGGCAGACAAAAGAGGTACTTGTCGAAACCTTGGTGCTTGAGAATACGATTGAGCATGCCATCTTCAACCGTGCGAAGAAGATGTCACGAGCCGATCACCAAGAAGCAAAAGAGCTGGAAGATGACGCGGGCATCACCGAGATTATTCAGAATGCACAGATACTGTCGGCTGGTGAAGATGAAGGAGAGGGATTATCTAGCTTTGCATTGCTGCAAACTCCCCAGAAGGTGTTTGGACGACCGAACCGACACAAGTATCACCGGTTTGGCGCCACGGAGCCTAAAGCTGGGCAGAAACCAGCAAAGAAAGCAAAGACGGCGAGAGATACGAAGAAAAACGGTACAATGAAGGACGAGGCTGTCTCATCATTGGAGACGGACTCGCTTCCAGTGCGAGGAACAGCTAACGAAGCAAACGCGGCCTCTTTGAATTCAACACCCAGTATTTTTGGTAGCGGCTAAGAGGTTTGCCTCAAAAAGTTTTGTTCTATTCTTTGAGTTCTGTTTGAGATGGGTTCCCGTTCCTGATCTGCACCGGAGCATATATCCATATGCTCATCATCTGACAGTTACCTCATTCGACCTAGTTTATACCCCTGTCTTGGCGTATAGCTACTTTCAGCAAGCTCTGGTTGGCGTTGGAGTCAGGTAAACCATAGTTTAATTATCCATTGTGCTTGTTACAGTTCGCTCCGCAGTTCCGGTATGTGCGCTTGTTTGACGACCAGGGTATTTAATATCGGTCGGCAAAAGCATCCACGCGTGACTCGACCTTAATCTATCTGCGATATTGCATGACAACAGTGACTGAAGGAGGGAATCCCAAGCGCCAAAAACGAACGAGTATTAAGAGCCCTTGGTCTTACCAACAAACCAGTGCTTTTCGCAATTGAAATTCTTTGTCACCACACCATGATGCTCACCATTTTCGCACCACTTTTGCTGCTCGCGCAGGGCACATTCGCAGCGCCTGTTGAGAATGCCGCCGCAGCAGCAACAGTAGGCAAGATTCGCGGCGTTCGCGACCCAATTTACCATCTCTACCTCCAAGCCAGTCCCAAGAACGGTAAGTAAGCAACCTTTGACCTCGACTCCCTTCATTGCTCCCTTGCTACTCCGCGTTGCCCCCCCATTCCCATATCCATTACTTAGATTCGGAATCACCTAAACTGACGAGTAATACCAGCATCCACGCCTGTCCTCGGTCCCGAGACCGCAGCTGATGAATTCACCATTGGCGGAACCATTCAATCCAAGAAAACAACTAAATACCTAAACATTGCGACGGCCTCGACGAGCTACAAGCCGCTTGTTTGGGGCGACAAGGGCGACACGACAGCATGGGGACTCGAGGGCGATACGATTATCACGGTGCAAGGGAGTAGCTATGGGCGACGTAAGTTGATACCATTCCATATCTTGTTTTACCAACCAATCAGGTTTTTCAGATGGAGAGCGAAGGGGTTTTTTTTTGGAAAGGATACAGTGCTAATGCGACTTAGAGCTGAATTTCCTTGTGTGCCAGGCGACAGATGCCGGGTACTATGATTTGTATTTGCAGACGGGAAGCGATGCGCCGAGTGGGAGGTCGTGCAGCAATTACCAGACTATCCATCTGCCGTGTTTGTGTTAGATGTGTCTTGTGTAATAGTAGTAAGGGATATGGAGGCAAGAGCTTATGGAGTCAAATGAAGGGATACATGTCGTTCGGGCGTTCGAGTTGGATATTTGGGATTGCTTGTTTGCATGTTGGACTCGCGTTGGCCAATCAGAATACCCTGATCTTATGCTGGTCAGCGTGCAGTGGTATGGCAAGATGTCTTTGAATCGTGGCTGTCGCAGTGTTAACGCTAAAAAGTATAGCGCGGGGGAAGTCGGGAGGATCCACCTTGATTAGTGACATCACCGCGGTCTGAAATCTGAAGAGCATGATCAATTGATGATTAATAGCGTACCTGAAGCGGGGATAAGGACATAAGCTTTGTGATCAATACACGACACCTGTTTTCCTTTCGTTTGCAATCCTCTACTTAGCCATTGAAGCGCACTGGAAACCATGTCTTACAGCAGAGTAGGAGTCGTCACGGGCGCCAACAAGGTACGCACTCTTTCAATGTTCTTAGCAAGAATGTACTGACTAGCCAGGGCATTGGACTAGCTATTGTCCGTCAGCTTGCGCTGCAATATCCCAAGTCGCCGCTCAACAACGGACCTTTCTTGATCTACCTGACTGCTCGCGACCAGGGCCGAGGAGAAGCAGCCGTCAAGGACCTCGAGCAAGATGCACAGCTCAAGCAAGCAAAGGCTCTGAAAGCCGATGGAGGGCTGGCGGAAATCAAGTTCCATTTGTTGGATATCACGAGCAGCGACAGCATCAAGGCGCTCGCGGGCCATCTGAAGCAGGATCACAGCGACGGTATTGATTTTGTCATTAACAACGCTGGTATCGCCATGGATGGCTTTGGTACGTTATCAGTCTTCTCATGCAGTATGGTGTTAATGGGTGCTGCACAGACGCAAACGTGGTGAAAACAACACTAAACTGCAACTACTACAAAACGCTAGAAGCATGCCACGAGTTTCTCCCGCTGCTCAAGCCCACCGGACGCCTTGTAAATGTTGCATCCAGGGCCGGTCTACTCAGTAAATACTCGGAGGAAGTGCGCAGCCGGTTCCTTGCGTCCAAGACGGAAGACGACGTTACGGCCATCATGAAGGACTTTGCTGCTGCCGTGGAAGCGGGCAAGGAGAAGGAGGCTGGGTTCCCTAGCGCCGCGTATGCTGTCAGCAAGGCGGGATTGATTGGTGGCACGAGGGCGTTTGCAAAGCAGGTCAAGGACAGTGGGAAAGAAGTCCTGGTTAATGCCTGTTGTCCTGGCTATGTCAACACAGACATGACAAAGGGGAATGGAACGAAGACGCCGGATCAGGGTGCGCAGACTCCTGTTATGCTGGCACTGAGAGACATTGAGGGCAAGACGGGGGCGTTTTGGTCAGAGGAGCAGGAGATTAGTTGGGGTTGATGGTATAAACATTCCTACAGCGCGTGATGGTGGTGAAAGGGATGCAGCTTTAGCTATTACGTTGTTCTAGCTGTTTCTGCGGGTACTTGATGAATAGTCAGCTAATAAAAAATAGAGATTCCTAAAATCTTGACATCTATCTACCTACTGGCTGCAGAGTTTTTGAGATATACTCAGCGTTGATTTCTTCTTGCCATCTTCGGCACTATGCAAATAACACGTGACGGATTTTGATATGCAGCTAAAACTGCAATCCGCCAAAATCAGAAGTGCATGAGCAACAAGAATTGCCGGAACTTTTCCTGGTCAGAACATCGGGCAGATTTCCAGAGAAAAGAAAGCGTCGCGAGTCATCCCAGCGCAACGATGCGGGGGAAGAGACGCCGGGCCGCTACTGACTGGATATTGTCCTCCGTCGCAGCACTACCGACCGCATTGGGCAATAGAGAATCCCACGCTAAACCATACACGATGCAAGTAAGCAGATATTCTTCTTCAAACATGCCGTCTGATCCAGCAATAAGAATGTCTGTTTGGTACATACAGTTGTTTTGACCTGCCGCCTTGCATCACCATCTGTTACACGTCGCATTCATCGATCGCTTGTCCTTGCGGATTTCTATTGCCTTGGATACCTGGACTTGAGGATGGGCAACCACGCGCTCATATACGGTGCCTCTGGAATCTCGGGGTGGGCGATTGTCAATGCCATACTCAGCGGCTACCCGTCCAAGGATGCCTTCTCCAGGGTCACAGCCATGGTCAACCGGCCCTTGACACGGGAAATGGCGCTCTGGCCTGATGACCCCAGACTGCAAATCGTATCTGGGGTTGATCTCCTCAAAGGCAGTCAAGAGGAGCTGGAAACGCAGATCAAAGAGAAGGTTAAAGATGTTGACACGGTGACTCAAGTGTACTTTTATTGTAAGTCATGTGTTTCTGCGAGGGGGCTCCATCTAACACAATCCAGCATACAAGCAGATAGATGATCCCGAGTCGGAATGCAAGACCAACGAAGGAATGCTGGAGCGCGCCGTCACTGCAATTGACCATTTGTCTTCAAACCTCTCATACGTAGTTCTTCCCACTGGCAGCAAGATCTATGGCTGCCAAATGCTGGACAAGTTTCCATTTGCAAATGACCTCCCGTTGAAGGAGACGTTACCGCCTATCCCCGAGCCATATCTCTCGCAGCTCTTTTACTACAACCAAATTGACTGTCTGAAGCGCATATCCAAAGGAAAGAAGTGGAGCTGGTGTGAAGTGCGGCCTGACAACATTATTGGATTTGTACCGAACAACAACGCCTATTGTCTTGCGCAGACGCTGGCTTTGTATCTTTCGCTGTACCGGTTCGTTGAAGGCTCCGGCGCCAAATGTCCGTTCCCTGGAAACGACAAGTCATGGGTAAACCTGTACAACGAGGCTCCGCAGGACATGGTAGCGCACTTTTCCATCCACGCGTCACTGCATCCCGACAAGACGGCATCGCAGAGCTTCAACGTCGGCGGCCAGGAAGACAGCTGGAGCGGGAAATGGCCGATTATCTGCGACTACTTTGGCCTCAAGGGAACGGGGCCTGAAGAGGGCTCGCCTCAGCCAGGGGCGTACATTGATGCACACAAGGACCGCTGGCAAGAACTGGAGAAGAAGCACGGCCTCAAGCAGGGAAGCATTGACAGCGACATTACGCATCCAGGGTTCCAGGTAGATATCCAATTTGTCCATGTGCGCAATGGAAAGCACGGCTAACGCGCGATAGTACTTCATCATGAGCATGTTTGATTTTGACCGGCAGATGAGCATGGAGGCGTCGCACAAAGTCGGGTATACAGAGGAGATTGGCACGACCGACACATGGACGATTGCATTCGACCGGATGAGAAAGGCGAGGGTTATACCGTAGTATATATACCATGGACAGCGATATTGCGATGGGCATGCGGGGGGGAATTGGGGTTGGCGTGGCATGTGGCGGCTCCACCTTTGCGCCTTGATAGGGAGCGAAGTTAGCGGGACCCTGCCCCGATCAGCGCCTTTGCCTACAACACCTGTCTTTCTCCATGATACACTCACTCTTGCTTGAATCTTGTCGCATCCAACAAACAAACATGAACACATACGCTTCGCACTCTTTGTCTCATTGTCCCTCTCCACGACGCTAATGCAGCTTCGTACGCTTAGAATAGCAGCACCCCTGTTTCTCGCTGGCGCTATGACATGCCCAATGGTCAAACAGTTCGACACCGCGTAGCCACGCGGCGTCGGCCAATATCTGCATGGACCAGTCGACACGACGCCTGATGATTTCTCGACATAATACACACCATCATGTTGCCAAGCGTGGGAGGTCCGCGACACAGGGCCGTCCTCAGGGGCGTCGCCGTGATTGCTGTTGCGTGTCTGCGTATGTCACCATTCGCCTCCTATTCCGGCTCTCTCCTTTGCGTCGCATGATACCTTCATGATGCCGTCTCGCAGGCAACAACGGAGTCGCGATTTTTCGCTGGGTATGTTGCTAACTAGCTTGCAGTGATTCCCATTTACCTGGGCTTGCTCCATAAAAAGCCACACATGGACCGTCGCATTCCGCTGCGCATACTCCCGCTCGGCGACTCGATAACATGGGGCTGGCACCCGGAAAGCCAGCAGAACGGTACCAACGGCTATCGCGCCCAGCTCCTGCGAAGCCTCGTGCTCAAGTGGTACCCCGTCGTCGACTTTGTCGGCACACAGCACTCGGGCCTCATGTTCGACAACGACAATGAGGGACACGTGGGCGCCGTGATTCGTGACATCAGGGGCAAGATGAAGGCTGGGCTGGAAATGCGCCCCAACATTGTCTTGGTGCATGCCGGCACGAGTGACTTGGAGCATGCGGATAGTGCCACGGCGAGCGAGGTGCCCGCGCAATTAGAAGGCCTTATAGACGATGTCTTGGAGACGTGTCCGGACGCCGTGGTGCTTGTTGCGAAGATTATTCAGGCGGCGAAGCCAGGCATGCATGACAAGATCAAAGCCTTCAACCGCGCAATACCGGCCATTGTGAGGAAGAAGATGGACAACGGGTTCAAGGTTAGGGCCGTCGACCTGAGCGTCGTGGGGACGAGCGATCTGAGTGACGGCTTGCATCCGTAAGTTGTCTGCGTTGAGGCGCCATGACGTGATGCTAATGATTGCAGATCGTATGCTGGGTATGCACGCATGGGCTCCATCTGGGCCGAAGCTGTCCATGCTGCCGGCTATGCAGGCCTGGTCACCGCGCCTGTTGATCCTAAGATCAGTAATGTTTAATTCATGTAGTTTTGCCGCCATTTCTGCATGTGTCGACAGGCCAGCCAGTTTCCAGAATGCTTCACCCGAGTCATGACAAGTACAAGGCAACTCTGCCTACGATGCACAAGTGCCTCATATGGAAGAGTAGGTACGGCGAGCGCGCGGCTTCCGACTGGCCCCGTCCGTGGAATGGCTATGCGGGGTTGCTATGCGGGGCCTACACCTTATCTACACTTGATCGCGCTAAAGCATTTCCAGCCTTGCCAATTCCTGATTACAACAACGCACATAACTAATCTTCACGCAGCAATATATAAACATGCACAAACTAATGCTTAGTCTATGTCGTGGTACATTGATATTGCATAGGCACTTGACGCGCTGATTACCAATGGTGATTAAGAGACGGGCTAGCCACGTCAATTCTGCTCTGCATACTTACAGGAAAGCTGAGCCGGATATGCTTTGGCGAGAGGCTGCCGTTCATATAGAGCGGGCGGCAGCTAGCTGATCGGCACCGCCTAGTCCTACAGCGTCACTAACTCGAAGTCATCAGGACGAGTATAGTATATTACTTGGACAAGTGATCCAACTTGTGGCCAGCCAAGGCCTGCCTTCTTCGACCTTTTGTTGTCAGTTGGTGTACATTGGCCTAAGCTTCACAATGGGTATCGTAGACGAAGATCACCTTCGCCAGGCCGCGATTTGGGCGCCAGTGGCTGTATGTCATCTTGCTCGTCTTGTCGAAAAGCCAATCAGCTGACAGACTGCAGTTCGTAGCATATATCGTCTTAAACCTAATTTACAACCTCACCCTTCATCCTCTGGCCAAGTATCCCGGACCCTTGCTCTGGCGCATCTCGCCCATTCCCTCCATCATATCTCTGCTGCGCGGCCGCATTGCCTTTGAGTACAAGCTGCACCATGACAAGTACGGTCCTGTCGTGCGTGTCATGCCCAACGAGCTGTCGTTCAACACGGCCAAGGCCTGGGACGACATCTACGGGCACCGCGTCGGGCTGCCCAACATGGATAAAGACCCCATTCACGTGGGCTCCGTCGAAGCCATACCTGGCGCGACCAATTTAACCATGGCACCGGATGCGCACCATGCGCGGCAGAGGAGAGCACTGGCTCATGCCTTTTCCAAACAGGCGCTGCTGGAGCAGGAACCAATTCTCAAGGACTATGTGCGCTTGTTTGTGGAGAAGCTGCGCGAACTGGCACACAAGGGGGAGCCTGCGAATATGGTATCTTGGTTCAATTTCTGCACCTTTGACATTATTGGGGATCTGAGCTTTGGCGAGCCGTTTGGATGCTTGAGGGAAGGTATGGCTTACGCGCCTCTTGCATTAATAGTATTTGTTGAGTGCTAACAGGACTCCAGGAGAAGGATCCGAGTCAGCAAACTGGGTAGTCCTCATCTACGAGGCCATCAAATCCGGAGCTATTGAGCAGGCTACGCGGCGGTTTGCGCCCCCAGGCTCCCTGACGCAACGGCTCCTCATGTGGTGTATCCCCAGCATAGTTCGCGAGCGGCGCTTCCGGCACCTGCGCAATTCGAGGGAGAAAACCGTCAGGAGGATGAATACCAAGACGGAGCATCGCGACTTCATCTGGTATATCCTCAAGCAGCGGGAAAAGAAGAACGAAGTCAGCGACGACGAAGTCATCATGAACGCCGCCCTGTTCATCGTCGCAGGCAGTGAGACCACAGCCACGGAGCTATGTGGCCTGACAAACTACCTGCTGCGCAACCCGGAGATTCTCGCCAAGCTCAAAGACGAAATCCGCGGCGCCTGCAAGACGGAAGCCGATATCAACATGGATGTCCTGGCCAACCTGCCGTACATGAATGCCTGCATCGAAGAAGGCCTCCGCATCTTCCCTCCAGTCCCCGTCGGCCTCCTCCGCACCGTGCCCACCGGCGGCTCGACCATCGACGGCCACCTCGTCCCCGCAAACACATCCGTGTGCGTTTCATCCTGGGGCGCCTCGCACTCAGCCTCGAACTTTGCAGACCCAGACACATTTATCCCGGAGCGCTTCCTCGACACCCCCGAGTCCAGCGCGCGGTTCGGCAGCGACGTCAAGAAGGCCGCACAGCCGTTTTCCCTCGGCCCCAGGGGCTGCATCGGCCGGAACCTGACGTATGTGGAGCTCCGCCTCATTCTCGCTGCCTTTCTTTGGAACTTTGATATCGAGTTTGCCGAGCCGGGGGGCGCCAAGCTGTGGGATCCAAGCGGCGAGTTCGCGGGGCTCAAGGCGTATAATACGTGGGAGAAGAGCCCGTTGATGGTCAGACTGAGGGATGTCAGGATGACGGGTGCTTGAATGTTGTTTTGTATGTATTTGATTGATTTCGGTTTTTTATGACATGGAGTTGTCAAAACACCTTTCTTCTGAAGCCGCCAGCGCCTGGTATCATTTGAATTCCAGGGAGATGGATGGGCTGGTTATGAGAATCGCAAAAGGCAATCTGTGTATCTGTTTCGTTGTTTCTTAAGGGAAAAAGGATGTGGACATGAGCACTGGGGCAGCTTGACATAGGCTGCACGTGATTTCGCGACGACGCGACGCGGGGCTCTCTGCAGCTCCTTCCGAGTCTTGTACGTCATCGGACTTGCACCTTGGTTGCTGCCTGCAAAAAAAAACATCAACAAGCACAACCTCATCCATGTACACGTCTCATATTTCTCTCTACGCAAAACGCTCAGCAACCGCATTCACCCTCCCATTCCGTCGCCCATCTCACTCGCCCCTCACCTTACCCCGCAGCAGCAGCCATCAGCTCCGCGCCTTGCGCCCCGCGCCCCGCCTCCACGCCGCATACAACATGCCTTCGGAAGCGCAGATCGTCAAAGTGGAAGAACTCCCCGCCAGCTCGGCGAAATGGATCTCATTCCAAAAGATCTCGTGGCACGACCAGACGGGCAAGCCGCGCGTGTGGGAAGCCGCTGCGCGCAAGACACGCGGCAAAGCCGGCGTCGACGCCGTGGCCATTTCAGCTATCATCCGGCATCCCGCGCGCCCGCCTGCCACCATCATCATCCTGCAGTACCGGCCGCCCGCAGCCGCTGTCTGCGTCGAGCTTCCCGCGGGTCTCGTCGACGAGTCTGAATCTCCCTCTGACGCCAGCCTGCGCGAGTTGCATGAGGAAACGGGGTATAAGGGCCAGTTGAAATTTATCAGTCCGACAATTGTATCGGATCCTGGGATGACGACGGCGAATATGCAGCTTGCGGTTGTCGAGGTCGAGTTGAAGGAGGGCGACGAGGAACCGCAGCAGGCGCTGGATGATGGCGAGTTTATCGAGAGGGTCGTTGTGCCGCTCGATGAACTGTATGAGCGGTTGCTCAAGTATGCGGACGAGGGAAAGTCGGTGGATGCGAGGTTGTGGCATTGGGCGGCAGGGTGGCATGCGGCTAAGACGATGGTGTGAGAGTGGATGGTTTGTATCGGGTCGAGTATGTCTGTGATGATTGGGTGTAGAGTTTTATTCTGGGATGGGTTTCTGAGTACATAGTTCAATGGCTTTCGACATCTCCTCGTTGTCACTGCATTGCTCTTCGGATCTTCCATTCAGTGTTACGTCTTACAGTTGTGACTTGAAGTATTGCTCTTGCACTCCTCCCTTGTTTCTATTGCTCACCAAGAAGCAACAACCATATCACATACACGGGTATCGCAAGGTTCGGATTAGCACACTGGAATATGCAATGCATGAGAAGATTATGAATTAGATATATAGAGAATCTACGATATAGATATCCGCTCATGTCCCGCCGCCGACCTCAACCAAGATCTTAACCTGGTTATCCTTGTCGTTGATCAGGCTCTTGAAGCCCTTTTCCTCGACCTCTGTCAGCGCGATTTTCTGGGTAATCATATCCTTTGGATCCATGTCGCCCCTGCTCAGCGCATCAATCACCTCCTGGAAGTCGCCGACGGCATACGTGGCGATGCCCATGTAGCTTCGCTCCTTGAAGTTGAAGTCGTTGGTCTGGATGGTGCATGGTTTCTCCCAGATGGCAATGTTGACGATGCAGCCGCGGGGCCGGGTCGCGTGCACGGCTTGGTTGAGCGCGGCCTGGACGCCCGCACAGTCGTAGACGACGTGGACGCCTTTGCCGCCTGTGAGTTCGCGGCAGCGCTTGGGCAGGTCCTCGTGTGTGGGGTTGATGATGTAGTGTGCGCCGAATTTCCGGCCGAACTCCTGTCTCTTCTTGCTGACTTCGGAGACGATGATCTTGTCACAGCCGTTTGCTTTCAGGGCGAGGATGGTGGCGATGCCAATGGGGCCGCCGCCGAGGACGAGGGCGGCATCGCCCTTTTTGAACGGACTGACCTTGACGGCGTGCCAGCCAACCGCAAGAGGTTCGACAAGAGCACCGATTTCAAGTGGCACGTTGTCTGGGAGGCGGTACAGAGTCGAGGTTGGGACGACGATGTGCTCTGCTAGTCCACCGCCCCAGCCGGACAGACCGATGAAACCGTTAGACCAGCAGCAGTTTTGTAGTCCGTCTTCACATGCTCCGCACGTGTCGTCGTAGATGATGGGCTGGATCGCGACTCGATCGCCCGGCTTGTAGTCTGTTACGCCCTCGCCAACCTCTTCGACGGTTCCACTGAACTCGTGCCCAAAGGTAAGTGGGACTGTTTCGCCGGTGATTGGATGGGGCGTGGTCGGGCAGAGGTTTGGTCCACCTAGGTACTCAGCTGAGGGCCGCATATTCGGCATTACACGTACCTACCTAGATACTCGTGAAGGTATAAAGCTACGTCAGCCTCGTGGATCTTCTCTCAGCACCGCTGCACATACCAGATCCGCAGATTCCAACCCATGCGGGCTTCACTTTGACTTGTCCTGGCTTCACTGGAGGTATCGGGATCCTCTCGTATCGCAGGTCATTCTGACCGTGGAATCGCAGCGCATTCATGGTTCCCTCTGCCGATGCCATGGTCGATCAATTCTCTCGTAGCTATTCGTGCGGCTTGGAGGTTTGGAGTAAAGAAGTACGGTTTAGAAAGAGCTGGAGTAAAAGATAGACGACGAGACGAGCCGAACATGGCGTCCCGGGCCCCAATCGAAGCAAGCCATGCTCAAAGTTTCGCGTCCGTATGCCCGATATCCGGCAGTTTCTGGCATCCCGCGCTGTTGGAATGGGCAAAATGACCGTTTGCCACGGGCTCAGTATCACGGCATACCCGATTCGGCAAGCCTGAAGTCCATCACCCCGCATTCAGGGTGCGGGGTAGCATGGACCGTCGAAGCTGGGGCGGTCCTGAGAGGTGGCAGTTTCTCCGAATGAGATGAACATGGCGAGAAAGATGGAATAATGTCTAGTTGCGAGCGCGTCTGGGCTGATGCAGGATACGATTCGAGCTTGTGTTGCTTGCGCTGGGTAGCTGTGTGCTAGCGAACTTTTGTTTAGATGCAGCGAACCGCACAGCGGCCAAGGGCGGATCGCAAAAGCAGGCGATTGAGACTCTTGTGATATTGACTCGATTGCGGTATGTCAAGGCGCAAACACCAAAGAGCAGGCGAAAGAAAAGGACGGTGGTTGCAAGGCCAAGAATGACGTCGGCGATGCTCGGCAGTCGGAACAAGTCCGTGTCGGCCACAGGACCGATCGGAACGAGCTCGGAAAGACAATGTGGTGGTGTTGATGTGTCCATCCATCCCTCCACCTCTCTGGCCTGGCTACCCCCACGTCATGCGACCCTCTTACGGCGAAATTTTAAACAAACAAGATGAGAGCAAGACGCGCTTGGAGCTGACGTGCAGCACGACTGGCTTCACTGCGCTCCGGCAAGGCCGGCATGAGCCCACAGGTAGCGCGACCTAGACGCGGCGACGCGGGAGACTGTGGGTGTCTGGTCTTCGATGCTGCTGGCAAAACTGCGATGGAAAGGATCGAGGCAATATCATTGACGCGTCGGTGACGTTCGCAGAAAAGGGACCTGGAACTACACGAGATATCGATGCCAGACTTGTACCGCGGCCCAATCAGACTGCCCTACTCGACTCCACGGCGGGGACCGTCTAGATCCCATCCTCCACTGTATGATATCACTGGCCAGCGACAATGGGCCCGCTCGACAGCTGGCGATAGATTTTCCGGCGCTTCAAAAGCGTGCCGTTGCCGCTGACCACCAACGCTTCTGCTGGATATTTCCCTTCACCTTTTTTTTCCTCACATACCTGATACCCCCAATTCCAACATGCCTTACCCAGACACCACTGACGCTTTTGCCGTCACCGACATCAAGAACTGGAGCAACTTCACGCGCCAGGAGGTGAGTAGTCGTGGTCGCGCCGATTTTCCCACCAATGGTAGTGCTGACAGGCTGGTAGCTGCCCCTCAAGAAATTTGAGGAACACGATGTCGACATTGCCATTGACGCCTGTGGTGTTTGCGCTTCAGATATCCACACCATCACTGGCGGATGGGGAGACTCAATTCCCCTTCCCCTCTGCGTAGGCCACGAGGTCATTGGCAAGGTCATCAGGGTCGGATCAAAGGTCACCAAGGTCAAGGTTGGCGACCGTGCCGGTGTTGGTGCACAGATTGGCGCCGACCTTACCTGCGGGCAATGCAAGACGGACCAGGAAAACTACTGCCCCAACTCAGTCGACACATATGGTGCTAAGCACACTGATGGTACCGTCGCTCAGGGTGGCTATTCCAGCCATATCCGTGGCCACGAGTACTTTGTCTTCAAGATCCCAGACAACATTGAGACGTCGCTCGCCGCGCCCATGCTGTGTGCTGGTCTCACTACATACTCGCCCTTGAAGAGGCTGGGAGCTGGCCCTGGCAAGAAGATCGGTATCATTGGACTGTGAGTTTGCCCGTGTCCCAGTGTTACCTCTTGCGGCACTAATACAATCGCAGTGGAGGCCTCGGCCACTTTGGTGTCCTCTGGTCGGTTGCCATGGGCGCTGAGACATATGTCATCTCGCACTCGCCGAGAAAGAAGGAGGATGCTTTGGCCATGGGTGCCAAGGACTTCATTGTCACCAACGAGAAGGGCTGGTCAGAGCCATGGAAGTTCCACTTCGACTTCGTCATCAACACTGCCGATGCCACGGACAAGTTCGACCTCGCCGAGTACTTCTCCATCCTCAAGGTCAACGGCACCTTCCACATGGTCGGCTTCCCCGACAACCCGCTCCCCTCGATACGTGCCCAGATGTTTGCGCCCAACGGCTGCTACATTGGCGCCTCGCACATTGGCAACAGGCCCGAGATGGAGGAGATGTTCGAGCTTGCCTCCAAGCAGAACATCAAGAGCTGGGTACAAGAAATCCAGATTGGCGAGGAGGGCTGCAAGGAGGCCGTGGAGCGCGTGTACAAGAACGACAACGTCAGGTACAGGCTGACTCTGACTGGCTACGACAAGGTCTTTGGCAAGAGAGCTTAAGAGCTGCCAGCGTGGTGTGATATACCCTAGTTGTTGCTGCTGGATGAATGAATGAATAAATGAATGAAACGAATAAAATCAAACCTTGTTGATAGGTGAATTTGCCTGGCGGCCATGCTGTCCTGTGTTTGGTGTCTACCTACTGGCTGTTGCCCCGCCATGCAGCTGCGCCGCCCCACCAAAGCTCCAGCGCGTCGCGTCCAAGATTCCTGCCTCACTCTTCATCCAGCAATGCCCGTTCCATGAACACGCCACAATGCCATCAATACCCATCCACATGCCATCTCGCTCACCCAGCGCGCCGCCCACCGAGAATCCTCTTCCGCCGCTGCTCCACACGCCTTCCGGCCTTGCCCTCGTCGAGATCCAAGGCACTGTCCACTTCCCCACGCCCACAGCTTCCGGCCCGCCCTCAACCCAGATCGGCAAGCTCGTCTTCCCACACTACAACCCGGACACCAACGACCCCAGCGACACCAAATGGATGAAGCGCGTGTACCTGTATGTAGGTAAAGGGCAACGCATGACGGGCGAGTGCAAGAAGCTGGTGAATCCCATTGCGGTTATACGCAAGAAGGAGAGTAAAGATGATGGCGACGTGGAGATGGGGGGTGTGGATGGCGCTGGCGAGGGCGACACGGGCAAGGAGGAGGAGCTGGAGATTGTCGAGGTGGTGAGGTATAGGATTGTCTTTTCTGCGAGGCCCGAGCCGATTAGTGGCGTTCCCGAGGAGTCGTGATGTGTGGCGCTATAGACGCCGCCAAATCCTCACATGGCAGCTTGACAAGCAATCCCCGAACATCGACGCCGGAAAAACATGCCTATATCCCTTCAATGCTACCACGAACTTGCGACAATGGTAGCTGCCGTACCCGCGCACCCGGTTGCTCGACCCTCAGCCGTCTCCCAAAGCGATTGGCAGGTTGCGGACCTGAGCTACCCAAGTATATTGTACCAGGGTTTTGAGGCTCGCTTGCATCCACATTGCATTACTCGCTACCGCCAATACGAACACCAGCCAGTAGAGGTCGAGTGTTTTAATCAAGCAATTTAAGACTGCACAAGCATATTGCTGCACCACTCGAGTCTCGGCTCCAGCCTTGTCTGGAAGGCGCTGGGGGCACTTTATCCACTTTACGCGGCGGCCACGGTCCGACATATATTTGGCATGAACACTCTCAGTTAGCCTCACCTGGTCATTTCCCACGAGCCATGTGCGAGCTGAATTTATATAAATATCATGACGGATTGTTTGAGTCTGTTTCCAGGGTCCCAGGAGAAGCGCGTTTTGCATTTTTCTAGCCAACCATTGTCCCATCGCCATCGATCCTAGGATGTATTACTCAACAACTGCTTTGCTAGCCTTGCTAGCTGGTACTGCGTCTGCTGCTGTTGGTGACTGGCAGCAATGTACGTTTGTAAATTGGTAGTGATGCGTACACTGACTAACTTTGACAGGTGGTGGCGTGAGCTGGTCTGGTGAGACAACATGCAAATCCGGTTCTGGATGTGTCAAAATCAAGTACGGTGTCTTTAGTAAATCTTCACAAGCCAGTTCTGATGGAGATTAGTGACTACTACTCCCAATGCCAGCCTGGAGCAGCTCCTGCACCACAGCCTACTCCATCTACTTCATCTACGCCGTCTACTCCGTCTACTCCATCTACCCTGTCTACCTCGACTACCCCAAGTGCGCCAACCACCAGCAGTGTACCAGCAGGTAGCGGACCGGGAAAGACACTACAACCCGGCTACTACTGGATACGCGCCGTCGCAGCACCCAATTTCCACAAGTACATTCAGACAAAGCCACTTTACTCGACCGGCCCGGCACTTTTGGGCGACTACACAACAGCGGGTCAGCTCCAAGTCGTTGATGGCCAACTGGTACAACTCGTTTCTGCCCCTGGAGAACCTGTCAAACTTCTATATGCCAATGTTTCCGAGGAGCGCTCCATCAACAACATGTCTCTCGCCGTAAGCTTCTCCGAGACCAAGAACACATACGGCACATTTGCATGGGGTGGCGATGACCTTCAATGGAGCGTTGCGGGCGTGAACCGGCCAAACAAGAGTGCCTGGTATGTGTGCACAGGACAGAAGCTGTACATCAACTTGGGCAACTACTTGTATCAGACGCCCAGTGGCTGTGCAGATCAGACTATCCATTACTACAATGACAAGACGGCGAATGACTAGGTTGAGGTATGTTGTAGGTAGCTGGATATAGAATGAGTTGTCTTGATTAAATAATTGGATCGCTTTCAGATACTTCATCAATCACCCATGCCTAAGAGAACAAGATACAGGGACGCCCTTTGATTTCTCCTATCAAGTAGATCCTACATATCCCAGCAACAAAAGTTTCAAAGAAAAACCACTACTACCACGTGTTGAACCAGCAGCCCAGCAGTTTCATTTTTGCTCCTCTTGACTGGGACACACGACTGTATTTCCACGCCACGCCACGCCCGCCTTGTAACATGCATGCATGCATGCATGCAAGCATACTCCGCTACAAAAGTCCACGGCCCGCCCGAAAAAGAAAAAAGAAGGGGATAATAGAAGAAGCAGAGGAACGCGAGGAAACCCTCTTTTTAACAAGTAATCTGAAAGGAATTCGTAGGTCCCTTTCTCTCACACACACTTCCATTCTCCCTGTGCACTTCGGGTGTCCCCGTGCAATCCGATGCGAGATAGAGATTCACTATATATATATATATATCACATCCATAACATTAGCTTCTTTTTTTTTCCACCCACATAGCTTGTTTCTTTGCAAACTCCTTTTACATCGGTATTCTCTTCAAGCGGTGGAGAGAGAAAGAAAGAAAGAAGAAAAACTACTCACCCTGGCACGTCGGCGCCGTCGCATCAAACGTCCGGATATACGTGCTTCCGCTCCACATGGGCACGCACAGGTTCTCGGGTAACTGGCTCCGCGTGTTGACGGAGCAGAAGGTGCCCGGTGTGGGCGCGCAGTCGGTGCAGTTCCATGTTGTGAAGGAGATGGTTGCTGAGGCGGTGGTGGCGAGGAGGAGGGTGAGAGGGGCGAAGGTGTGCATGGTTTGGTTTTGGATTTGGATTTGGATTTGGATTTACTGGGGTTTCTTCAATATGGGGGATTGGTGTTTTTGCGGATTGCTGTTGTTGTTGGTGTGGGTGTATGTGTGCCAGGTAAGTAGAGTTCATACAGGCCTTTTTTATATATCGCCATAACCTCTCCTAGGCAACCAACCAACATGACTACCAAGAAATAAAAAAACCCCCTCCAAAAGAAGCTTTATGTAATGCCAATGATGACGATGATGGCTGTAAGATGTTTATTCCCACTCCATCTTCGATGTCATCATACGCTTGTTGCTGTCGTTGTTGTTGTTGTCTTGGTTTTCGTATGCTGATTTCTGCACTGCCACTTGAGTGTGTTGTTGGGCTTACTTACTTGCCCAATTACCTTACTTACATGGTCCAGAGAGACCTTGAGGGTGGCATCTGTACACTGTGTCAATGGCCCAATGTTTTCGTCATGTGTTTGCTTAGTACGCGAGGGATCTTGCTAGATGTGGCTTCCGGTCAGGTGCGCGGCTAATCGGCTTTGGGATGGGGGGTCTCGTCAGGGCGAAGCGAAAAGGAGAGGATCCTGCGACGGTCGGGTGATGGTGTGGGGGGAATTGTGAACGTAATGCGAATGTTGGTGTGGACTGGAGTTTTGGGGGCCATGGTCGGAAAACTCGGTGTGAATGGTAGTTGGGATGCTGCGAGTGCTTTTTTTCTTCCTCCTTTGCTTAGCACGTTGCTGCTCCGGTCGTATTATTCTGTCTATATTGTTTTTTTGGATAATGGAGGGTGAAGATGTTTGATTTGTGGATTAGAATTGACACAGCAAAGCAGTTCAGTTTCCACGCGAATGATCACTTAAGGCATCAGCAATGGCAATCAGAATACATTTGGATGGCAGGAATTCTTTGTTCTTGGCACTCTTCATACATAAGATGACGCACGTAAATACCCAGATCACGTTGACTAGGCAGGTCTAGAGTGACTACGTCTGCTGCCATCATGGAAAACTCCAGACACTTTCATGTCCATAAAACCTGCTTTCCTGCTTACGAAACGCTCTTAAGACGTTTACGTACTATCCAGAACCCACGTGTTGGTTTTTCTCGGTCATGTTGGTGCACATTTACCTCTTTCAGTATACAACTCGGGGGCGGTGAACTGGTTGCAATTCCAACATCCTACCTTGGCAAAATCGTCCTTAATTGGCCCAACGCGAGTTCAATTGTCTGGGGTAGGTCCCGTGTCTCGGAAGGAATGATGTGAGATTGGAGTTACGCGTATGCTGTTCGCTAGAATGCTTGGGCACTCCAATTATAGTCCAAATCCATTCCATTGGTCACCATTGGACTTTTCCGCCACCCAACGTCAGCATCTAGAACACGCTGTACGTATATCTACAGCCACTTTCGCACGGACTGTTGGAATAGCTGCATCCGAATGGAAATATCAGGACAGATTTCTTACATGACTGACCTATCAAAAGAAAATTGATTTTAATTAATCCACTTCAGTCACTTATTGTACGCCGTTAAGCCGCAATTGCTGTTATTTTCAAGGTGGCTATAGAAGGACACAGGTTTTCAAGCAAGAAAGTAGTGAGAGTGGCCCAGAAGAGCTCACAAGCATAGCCAAGGCTTGGTTTTACGTACTCAAGGCAACATGGCATTGCCTTTGATTGGGCAAATGTAGCAAGTACGGTTGAAGATCTCTTAGCAGTCAGCTCCTGAGCCAAGCTTCCGGCAATGTCGGATACTGGGTGATGAAACTAGATAAGGGCGAGCTGGACCTCGAATGAAAATATGCATTGAGTCTTCAGAATTGACAGAAAGGCTGTGTAGTGTGCCCATGTGACTGAATAGACCGCCTGTATACAGGTACTCGATATTTGTAGATGCGGTAAGTGGGTCAGACTGGCATGGATTGCTAGCTCAAGGGACACAGGTCATTGTAACCTGCAAACCACTAATTCAGAACTTTCACAATAAAGCAGACCTGAGCGATAAAGATGCAATGCAGACGATTCAGTATTGTAGGCTGCATATAAGAACTATGTTAGTGCAGAGAGCTAATGATGTCATAAGACGGGGTCGTTGGCAGGATCGTTTAAGCAGGGCTGGGTCCGTCTTACTAGCAGCAAGGACTCTACGACATGGGTTAGCATTCTTCAGTTTGAGATCTTCATTCAAGTCTCTACTTGCATCACATGGTAATTTGCACTTTGCTGGACATTGACAATTTAACAAAAAGCCGGCTTGTTTTCTGTTATCCATCCTAATTCACCACTTTCGCAACATAGGCCATCTAATGTCAATTGCCTACTAGACGACCTAGCTGCACGTTGATTGAATAAATCAAGCTTGGCAGCGCTATATAATTCCATCCTTTTGCTACTTTCTAGAAACAGCGCACCAGATATACTTACTCACATATTCATCTAATAACCTAGGTTCTCGGCTTCCGCGACTTCTTCTTCTTTGGTTCACAAGTGTAATCTGCAGCCTTACTTAGCTGCAGGAAAATTTAATATATATTCATGTTTTCTAAACAGCTACCCCGACTTTCTCAATTTAATAGATAAAATGCACTAAGTTGGACTTGAAGATTCCAGTAATAGAAATCAGACCGTATACTCATGGATTAGTACATCTCTTTCCTTTTGCTACCACAATCATAGACTAGTCATCGCTCTGGCCGTTATAATCATCATAGCAGCTGTCGTTATCGTTTTGGTCGTCTGAATAAAAAGGGAGAGACTCTGTCAGCAGCACGATGTCTAAGCGATAGTGTTAGCATTCCCGAGGTTGCAATATTTTGTTCGCATCTCAACTTACATCACACGAGTCGCAGTTAGGGCAGGTGCAATGTCCATCGAATCCAGCAGCGCAGCATGGCGGAAGGAGGTCGCGCCCGAGAAGACCATCCTCAACGAATTCAATAGTGCCGTCTGGACTGCGAACTCTGAGGGCGAGAGAGGTGGCACAGAGTGCAAAGAGGATAGCGGTGACCTTCATGGTAGCTTTATGGCAGGTATTGAAGCAAGATTGATGAGCTGTTTGGATTGAGAAGGGCTGTGTCTTTGAATCAAGGATGGAGAGCGAATACCAGCTCAATTTATAGATCTAGATCGCACCTGCATGTATAATAAGAGTCATATTCAGAGTCCAAGCTTCTGACCATTAATGCGCTAGATATCGTACTTCCTTGTAGCAATCCTCCTTAGCTTAGTTTAGCGGGCAGCTAAGCTTCGTATTGCCTTGAAAACCCCACCTATCAGTAAAGCTTGAGGTCACACCGCTTAATACACGGAAGACGGCCCTAGACTTGATAGAGCAAAAAGATCAAGCGCTATAATATGCTATTCCCATCTCCATGGCTACGATGTGTGCTATAGACCCAGGTCCAGTCAAAAGCCTGATGCTGAAAGTTGAAATCATTTGAGCTGCCTTGGAAATGCTACTCCAGCTTCTGGATTCGCTGGCTATGCCTCTATCCCATTCAAGTTGAGCTCGCCATGTGGAAAATGATGGGTGTATAGTCTTTCAGTCGAGCTGCCGAAGAATAGCAAACGTACCAAAAGCAGCAGTTCATAAGACTTGAACCAGGGAATCTGTATCTACGTGCATGTCCTTTTGGCAACTTGGATATTGAAAAGGCAAGCCGGAAGTAGCCACGAGCGCAACGAAGATAAAGAGAAGTTTATCTCTTCCAAGCCATGCACATCTATGATCCAACCAGTAGACCTACAAAACGCAGAGCTCTGAGATCCTCACGGCATCACCAAATCACCCAAAACGAAGAAAGCAAGACATAGTTTAAAAAGAAGATTCTATGAATTCTAAAAGTAAGTCGCAACGGCCTCTACCTCGCCATGTGTTGAACACGACAAAAGTACCCACAAACCACGCAGCCCGCTACGAAAACCACTCCCAGAACACACAGAACCCATCAGTTCAAAGAATAATATAATATGTAACGACCGTTTTCCCACCATCTCCAATCACATCGTTCTTGCAATTCCTATGCTGTTGCCAGCGCGCCCCCTCTTCGTCTACTTCACCCATTTGGCTATTGCCATTTGTCTTTCTCTATCAGAGCGATAGATAAAGGGGAATGGTTAGGTGCTTAAGAGCAAATAGCCTTGAAGGAGAACTTGGTGGAGACGTCCAGGCAGGCGCTGGGCGCAGACGTGATGATATCGGTTGGGGTACCCGTGCAGTCGGAGGAAGTGAAGAACTGGACTGTTTCATACAAAGAAATCTTTAGTCAGAAAATTTGTTCTGCTACTATTCGTCTTTTTTGTTTTCCTTTTCTTCGAACTCTTCGATGAGCCAGCCAGCTAGTCGGCCAGTCGGCTGGCGCCAAGGGAAGGCGAGAATAGGGGGGGAGAATGATGATGATGATGATGATGATGACAAGAATAAAAAGGGGGGCGAAAACTCACGCTGACAGTTCGCACGGTTCTTCTCGAGGAAGAAAACGCGAGCGCTCTGCTGAGGCAGAAACTTGCAGTCATTGCTGTTGATGTTCTGCTGCTGCGACGCCGGGGGCGAGCAGTTGGTGTTGGAGTACGTCTCGACTGCCAACGCAAAAGAGAATCAGATGTCAGTCCCAGAAATCCTTTTTGCTTTTACCTATTCAACTGAAGAGGGGAGGCATATGGACGCAAACATACACGAAGCAACGTTCTCGAGCTGGATCTGCGCAGCAGCAGAGGAAGCCATGAGGGCGAGGGCAGCGACGGCGGCGGAGAATTGCATTTTGAAAGATTTTGGAAGTTGGCGAGGGAAGAAAGAGTCTCGTGTATGGATAGTAGTGATTGTAGCTGAAGAATTGATTGAAGAACTCTGTGGTTGATTCCATTGCTGTCTCCAGCAACCCCCCTTTTATACATCTCATCTCTCGAATGTTTGGTCGTACAATGCCCCCCCTCGCTTGTGTATGCCTCCAGAGCAGTTCTCCGGTCAAAAACTACCGTGGCGTGATGCAGTGTGCGTGTGTGTAGAATACGAAGCTGAGTTCTCGTCACATCCTATGGGAACGAATCGGTTCGGCGGATCACACTCAACAACACCAATGCCTCACTGCAGGATAGCAGTCACATAGGCGCAGGGGCCGTTGGGAATGGGGGTTTCTCCGCGCACCTGACGCCGTGGCTTTGACGTTGTAAGCGAACTTTTTGCCAATTCGAGCAACTGAAGAGCGAGTGTGATGGGTGCTGGTCTAAGATTACGACTACCTGTAAACGTAGACGAATACGAGAGTGGGTGGGATTGGATGTGAAGAAAAAGGAGAGTTGCCAGGCCACCACAGTAGGCTTTGTCCCGCAGGTGGAAGTTGCCTTGTGAGGAAAATGTGAAGATGTTGTGGCTGAGAGGCGTCGCCGGTAAGCCAGGTCCTCCGTGGCGATGACGGCGTTCCAACATCTATAGCAAGGGAGGTAAGTATGAATGTGATGTGAAAAATTCTTTTCTGGTTGCTTATCCCACCACGGCCAGTGGCATCGTGATCTCGTCAACATTAGTTGTCTCACTATAATGCATGGACATAGTCGAGACTTACCAGCAATGTCACAAACTGAGAGAATGCCCGTTTTGGACATCGAAACATGAGCATGCAGTCTCTATATGGGGCTGACTAGCGACGGCGGATGCGGATGCAGTGCCATGTGGCCTAGTAAGACACATGGGGCATAGACATCGTGCCGTGTTGGTGTGGGATCTGACAGCAAGCCAATACGCGTGTACCAATAAGACGGGAACGTCCGGCTGATGGGCCTGGCCCGAAGGCTTTTGCAAATAGTTGTTGGATTTAATACTGAAGGGAGAGAACGTGAGCAGACGCTCACACTCAATCTCACCATAGACCCCCTGCAGGAGCCTCTGAACCCTCTTTTGAGTCTTCCCGTGATTTCCCAAAGTCGTATCTAAGTCGTGAATCTTCAGTAAACGTCATGTCACGTAAAATAAAAAGCAGCCATGATTCGCCATTAATCACCGCGGGGTAGTGGCCCAACGAAAACTATGAAGACATGCGGCCCTGCATTTGAGCACCACCTAGTTGTGATCGTTCATGTTATGCAAGCTGATATCCTGGCTGCTGGTAACACGTCGCTCATCGTCCTCGCCATTGGCCAACGCATCAGTCGTGGGAGTATTCAGCGCGTGCCAATTGGGTGAACCAGCGCCACCATCTGACGGGATGACGTTGCCATGTTGGTCGACCTCCTGTAATACTCATTAGTCACATGGATGAGCCTAGAGTGGTGTTTCAGTCGCGACTTACCACACCCTTGGCAGCCATGCGCACTTGCTGCGGGTTGGCTGTGCCGTGCACAACCGCCTCACGTGCCTTCTCCATCACTTTCTGTTTCCGGCTCTCTCCGCGGACCCTTTCGAGGCGCTCGAAATAGCCTTCGTCGACGGGCGTAACGTATTTTCCACAGAAAACGCCCACTTCGAACTTTTGCGTGGCTGGATCACGAGGAGACAGACGTGCGCATGCACTTTCCAGATCCTCGAGCTTTTGATAGACGACATCGTCGGCACCAAGGTGCTTGGCAATGGCTGCTGTGTCACGGTGGTGAGCAATAAGCTCCGAGGAGGACGCCAGATCGATACCGTAGATGTGAGCATTGGTAATGGGTGGCGCGCATGAAGTGAAGTAGACCTTCTTAGCGCCAGCTTCGCGCGCCATGAGGACAATTTCGCGGGACGTTGTGCCTGAAGTCTTATGTTAGTATTGATGAGGCTAGGGGAAAGCTGACAAGGTAGTTATGAGGTAATTCACGCAGTTTCATCTTCCAAGTCGAACCTGGAAAGTTGCGCAAACTACTCTTGGCCACCCCACAACTGGCAGAGTTCCACATACCACGAACAATCGAGTCGTCGACCAGCAAAACAGTTTTGCCTTCGAACTTCTTCTTCATCGGATTCAGCTTAGCCCGAACACCCTTTTGACGTAGTTTTTGCGATGGCATGATGAATGTGCGGAAGATGTAACGGTTCTTGACAAAGCCCTGTACATAGGGCTTCTCGAGGGCCTCAGCAACGCACAGAGCCGATGTAATCGCTGTCTCCGGAATCGGCATCACCACGTCCACCGCAGCCATCTTCTCAGGCCCCAGCTGCTTTTTGATGGTCTCGGCAAGTGTAAAGCCCATGTTACGTCGGCTCTCATCCACGTCAATGCCGTCAATGACGGAGTCGGGTCGGGCAAAGTAAACGTATTCGAAAATGTCCGGGGTATATGCTTCTTGCTTGGCAACCTGCCTAAAGACGGGCTCCTTGCCCTTCTCGATGATGACAGCTTGGCCAGGTAGAATGTCTTGGAAGTCCTTGTAGCCGCATTGAACCAGTGCCACACTCTCGGAAGCCATCATGTAATCCATTCCATGGCCATCTTGCGCTTTTCGAGATCCAAGGACCATGGGTCGGATACCATATGGGTCGCGGAATCCAATCAGACCAAACCCTGAGAAACGTCAGTATTCAAGACCGCATTTGCTCAGAGTTCCGTTTACATACCAGCCAGCATAGCGGTACATGCCCATCCACCAGTGCAAAGCTTGTACATCCTCTCCAATGCCGCGAAGCAGTCATCAGCGTTGATACGTGCCTTGCCCGTCTCGTTGAGCTCATCCGCGAAGATATTCAGCATCAGCTCGCTATCGCTCTCCGTGTTGATGTGTCTATGAGCCTCGTGGTCCAGGCGCTGGCGCAGCGCAGGGGCATTGATGAGGTTGCCATTGTGAGTCATACAGATGCCGTACGGGCTGTTTACGTAGAAGGGCTGAGCCTCAGAGTTTGCGCTGCTGCCGGCAGTGGGGTATCGTAGGTGGCCGAGACCCATGAATCCCGGGAGATCGGAAACGCGAGCGCCGTCCTGGAAAACCTTGGAGGCCATACCGTTGCCCTTGCATTGGTGGAAACGACCACCGGCGCTGCAGCTGACTATTCCAGCAGCGTCTTGGCCGCGGTGTTGGAGGAGATAGAGGGCATCGTGGACCTCAACCGAAGCCGATTGCGACTTGGGGTCGCCGTGGATGACTGCAATGATACCGCACATTTTGACGTGATAGTGAGATGTGAGATTATTCGAGGTCGGCTCTCACAGTTATATGTAGGCTAAGACGCGTCAGTTGGGGCAACCCTGCGGGAAACTCGGAAAACAGCAAAGGTGGGGTCGTCTCTCAGCAAGTCCTGGTGCGCTCATGGGTAATCGCAAGTCTAACATCTTTTATAATAATGACGAGATCATCATAGTGACAGGGGCAGTGGGTGAGAAGGATATCGCAGCAACGTACCCTGGGTATCTTCGCACACGGCTGCTCTCGAGCTCACTTGTCGAATAGTTGCTCCAGAAGGGGAATTTGGTGGTATAGGATGTGTGGCGGCCGGTCAGACGCGTCGAGCGAGCAACTTTTCTGTCCAGCAAGGATCCGTTGATTTGGGCTGTAGTATCAATGGGGGCGTCTTTTTCGTCTGCGAAATGTCGTCGCGGGGCTCTTGTCCCGTGGGATTCTGGCGATGGCTGGCAAGCTCATGGTTATTGGAAAGTCAGAGCGGGAGCGCTCTAGTGGGGAAGGGGGTAGCATGATAAACAATTTTTTTTTCGCTCGCTCGCCGCACTTGCGCTGGCACTTCCGTGTTTTCGGCCTTGGCGCAAACCGCTTGCCCAGAACCCCACACTTTGCTTCTGCACGGGGTCACCGCGCACACCAAACCACCAAGAGGCAAGAAGCGCAGCAGGAAAGGAGCAAAGTCCGCAGATCACGATACTCGTCCTGTTTTTGCAGTATTCTATCCGCAAATATCCATGGGATGATTCATTTTCGGCAACATGACCGCTCGCGCTCGGTCACACCGCGGCCTCCATAAGCTAATACGACGTATTACCAGGACTTCCTAGCACACGAGTAGAAAAAATGAGCACTATTCCTTTGAGATATGCGGGGGTGGATATATTACAGCCATAGCTCACGACAGCTCCTTCAGCCTAAAACAAACATAACTATGCAGCCTATCATTTAGATCGCCCTTTTCCGTAGCCCTCAAATCCGCAATGCCAGGCCAAGTCAGACCAATGAAATCTAGCCCGTTGCTCTGAAGTTTACGACAATATGCGTTCCTGACAATGGCAGAGCATCAGTAAAGCAGTTCATGCTTAAAAGAGCTGGAAGAGCTGGGATACTTACGTGTAAAATTCACACAAGAAGCCCGGATCCGGCCCAATCGACGATGCGTTCCCGCTCAGCTGTGTGCAGTCAATGTCCGCGCCCCCGGGCTTGGTCAGCTTGTGTTCACAGTGGCCGCCCCAGGCAATGTCTTCGCAGATGTAGACCTGGTTGACATTAGTTTGTATACAAGAGTGTGCAGCACGCGGCAGCGTATGTGCTCTGCCAAAAGCTGTCATGAGGATAATCGTACACCAGCGTATTTCTCGTCTGGCACAGCAGGGTCCGACTTGGCCGGCCAAGCTGATGAGACGGAGCTCGTGGAGATCATTGTAGAAGCATGGGGCCAGGTGAAAGATGGAGCGGTCACATCCATGACCGTGTCCAGTTCAGCTCGGGCGAGTGCAGAGCCAGCCTGTGGTATGCGTGCTGCGAGGGTGACAGACGCAAAGGGCACGACAAAAAGGGTAGAAAGAAACATGTTGAGCAGATGGATAGGTGTGCATGCGCAGGAAAACATGGCATATATCCAAGCTCCTTATACGTTGCCACGGGGCAACTCTTATATCCTGCCAGTACCAAATGTATTCTAGCCAATATCCATCACTGGTACCGTGTAATACTAATTACAAGAGTAATCAACCCGCATGCCCCGAATCGTGGTACGCGACCGTCAATGTTGTGCTACCAGACACCGACCACGGGTCGCACCAATTACACACTTGTCGCGACCATGCTAGACGCAGGTACCCATTTCCCTATTACATCCAGGTGTGGAAACATAGTCTTGAATGGTGTGCTCCAGTGTAAGTGTGATGGCGAGACGTCCCACGCATATATGCTCAAGACAGGCACAAAGAACATATAGAGGTCCCAGCTCAATCCAGTAACGTGGTATCTATCGGCTCCTCAACAAGTCAAAATACGACCGAGCGCCGCAGCACTGAGCTCAGACGCTCATCCAATGTATCGCGTTCAGGCACAACACCGGTTCATGCGTGGTCTAGGGAAGTTTCCTCGGGCTCGGCCTTGATATGGGAGATGTGACTCGGCGGCAGCGCCCAAGTCCGATTAAGATTCTAAAAGCGACTATTCTAAGGTGCTGACTTTTCCGACATTTCCGGTCTATCAGGTTCGTAGTTTGTTTCGCCTAGCGATTCCGATGGCCCAGATACTGAGACTGTAGCTGGCGCAGGGAAACTCGAAGTACGGGATGCTGCAGCATTCAGTCTTTGATTCAATGCCTCTAGAGCGAGTGCTCTTCTCCTCTCCGCCTCGGCACGTGTTCCTCCTCCTCGGCCACCTCGGCTGTTGGGGTTCATGATGCTTGGGAGGCCACCTTCGGCACGGGCGCTCGCCTGCTCGTTGCCTGCATCAATGTCGTGGTCGGAAAAGGGCGTGCACACCTTGAGGGATACCAGCATGTTGTAGACTCCATCTGCAAAGGCGCCAATGGGGGTTTGTAGTGGCTCGGGAAAGAAATGAGCAAAGCTGAAGGTGTCGGAAGCATCTCCACGAATGACGGAGCCGTCTCCAGTGGCCGTGGACGAGAGCGAGGGGCTGATGCGATAGAAGCGAAGGTAGATCCATGCAGTCATGAAGCCAAAGTAGGCAAGGAACATGGCCGTCTCGGTGCCCAAGATTGTGCCGGAGATGGTATTCGCAAGCAAGAATATGGCGGGGAAATGCTTGACGCGCATGCGAATGAGGCCCTTTGCAATGGCTACGGTATGCTCGGGCACGAGCTGCTTAAAGGAAACGAGGAAGCCGGCTTGGATAGCGATACCGCCGGAGATGGTGGTGTTCCTGGGCTGGGTTAGTACCATGTGTGGAGAGAAAAACAAAGCATGCGTACACCATGGAGCCTTTGCCCACGACAAGATATCCGACGGCATAGAGCAGGTAGGACAAGATGTTTGGGATCATGGCGACAAACAGCATAAACTTTGTGAATTCATGCGACCCCCATGCGCGCTCGAGGTAGCGACCGCCATAGAAGACGGTCAGGCCGGTTATGATGAGGCCGAGGAGATTCTGCTCGACGACGGTTGCCAGCGCAAAGACCCAGGGATACCAGGGCACCGAGCGGCGCGGGACTATGGCCAGCCACGGGACGCCGTTGCCGACGCCGATAATGGGCTTCTCGACCTTTTCGACCCAATTGGCGTTTGGGCGCAGGGCGAAGTTGAGCAGGGTGCAGAAGACGAGGGTGGCAAGTATGCCGCGCGTGAGGGGCGGGAGGTTGATTCGGGCCATGGCGCAGGCGGAACGGTGCGGTGGTGGAGAGAGATGCGACGGGCGGCCACGGGAGGGAGGGCTCAGCCCGGGCGGGCGGGGGATGGGATGGGGTGACTGTGGTGGTGGCGGCGGGGGTGGTGAGATTAAGCAGCTGTGGCGGTGGTGGAGGTGGAGCAGTAGTAATAGTGGCGGCGGTAGTGGAAGTCGTGGCGGTAGTGGTAGTAGCAGTAGCAGTAGTGATGGAAGCAGAGTAGTGGTAGTGGTGGTGCTGGCGCGGTGGCTGGCAGGGATTGGCGGCGCTCGGACGAAGATCGTGTGGGGACTAGCTAGGCTCCCTCCGCCGGCCTGTGTGTGTGGCATCGAGTAGTTCGCAGAGCCAGAGACATTGCCATTATTACTTCGTCGTCGCTTTCGTCGCCCAACCCTCTCCACCCCCACAACGCCCTGCCCGCCCATCCCGCTCGCACAATCCCCAACACCCCCCCCCCCCGCTCGACTCATAGCTGAGGCGCATGCAGCGCTCGCAGAATGCGCCATGGCGGAGACACTCAGTAGCAACGCGATGAACTATCTCGGTACCCTTCCCCGGCCGCCCGCTCCTCTTGGATTGGCCTGCATCTCTGACGCGTGGTCTAGTATGGCGATACCTCCAGGAAGCCGGCTTTGGTAATGCTGCCCTCCACCTCTCGCGATGCTGGATCCGCGACCCGGACACGCTTCCCTTTGCCGGCAACATCGAGCCGCACGCGCTCGTCCGCCTCGTCCAGGACGGCATGTGCTTCGACCAGCTGCGCGCCGAGGCCTGCAATGTACGTCGCATGCGCTGCCTCTGCCCGCCGCCTGGGCTAACGATTACAGACGGAGCCGCGATACAGGTTTGGCCCCGACCACGGCCGCCCCTACACGCGCAACGGCAGTCTCTTGACCCTCGACAAGGGCATTCCCGCCCACGAGCTCGCCACCGAGGCCAACGGCGCCGTCCAGGAGCCCCCGCCCAAGAAGTCGCTCAAGCGCAAGAAGACCAAGCCCACGAATGGCGTCGAGCCGCGCCACGAGCCCCAGGTCAACGGCGATGCCATGGACGTCGAGCACAACGGCGCGACCAACGTCACCAACAGCGTCAGGGCCGACTCGGAGCCCGTCGTCTCCGAGACAGAGTCGCTCACCGTCGCCGAGATACCGCTGTCGACGCTGAGCATAGGCCAGGATGCCGAGATCCAGACTGATGCCATTGCCGTCGCCGATCTCGCCCCGGGCACCGTCTTCGTCCCGCGCCAGTCGAATCCCGAAAAGGTCGTCGAGCACACGCTGTGGGGCCCAATCGAGTCTCCCGTGCTGCTCGCAGCTGGAAAGTCGCTGCTCCAGGTCCATGTCGTCAGCAAAGGCTCCGCCCAGGAACCAACGCCGCCTATCCACACGCTCGACATGTCGCTGCCCGTCGAAAACTTTGACATTACCGCTCTTTGCTGGCACTCCGAGGACGAGCTAACCGTTTCCGCGCGCGAGCAGTGTTTCAACGAAGTAGGCGAGAAGATGATGATGGACAAGCTCATCAAGCTGACCGAGGGCGGCACCGCCTCGAGCGTAATCTCCTCAACCGCAGGCCTGATCAACACGCTTCGCTGGAACCCGGAGCGCAAGCTTCTGCTCTCCATTTCGACCGACGGAGAAAAGGGCTCCATCAAGGTGTGGAAGAACGACAGCGACTCGATTCCCGCATGGACCGAGTTCACCGACACGGCCATCCTTGATGCGCAGTGGATTAGCGACTCGGCCTTTGTCGTTTGCGGCATCAAGCTCTTCAAGATATACGAAGTGGCCGACTCGCTGACGATCCAGCGGACACTGGAAACACAGATCCAGTGGGAAACAGTCAAGCACGACGCTGCTTCTGGGATTATTGCTGTGCTGGGTATCGAAGACCAGAAGAACTTCCTTGGCATTCTTCATCCCAACGACTCGATCCAGCTGCAGACGCACGAGTATCCCGACGAATATGCCACCGACCTTGGATTCCGCGTGAACCCAGCCACCAAGCAGCTTACAAACGGTTCGTCTCTGCCTTCAGTGCTGCTTGCAACAAGCTCCATGTCTGGCGCGGCGCGAATATGGGATGCAAATGAGCCATTCAAGTGCGTCAAACGCCTCTCTACCGCGGACGGGACCCAGGCCTTCAAGATTGCTTTCTCGCCAGACGGGCTGCTTTTGGCCGCTGCAGGCCCTGATGCAGTCACGATATGGGACGTGGAGAAGAGAGACATCCCTGCCGCCACTTGGCGTGCCAGTGACTGGTCCAGCGACAAATGGAACCCCGGAATAGATGGCGAGTTCAGCCTTGGGTGGGATCCAGACAGCTCGAGATTATCCATTGCTCTTGGAAACCAGGTATGTTGGGCGGCCCCAGCTGACGGTGCTTATGCGCTAACACGACGGTGTAGATTGCGATTATCACGGTGCCTAGGTAGCCCCAAGGACCCACAATATGGATAACATCACCTGTATCGCCCAACAGCGAACCGCCTGTCGACTTGCGGCACATGGACACTAGGGTCTCGATAGGCCCTCGGCCAGGTGTACATGGCGGGGGAAAAAGAAAAGAGACACTGAACCCATTATTCAGGCCACTGCGGGGGATGCCTCTGGCACTGGTGCAGAGTCGCAAGGAGCACTCGGCGGGGCATAGTGTGGAGTCCGGGGTGGCGCCTCTGTCGGGATGTGGAGTCCTTCGTCTTGTGATAGGCTAAACGCAAAAGCCTAGCCATCTACCGTGCGACAACCCGATGTTCACCAGGCCCGCAAATGCCGTGCCCACCAACCTTGGGCCCATTGCTTCGGCACTTGTACGATGCAGACGACGGCGCAGTGATAAGCATGGGCCTGGGCTGGCTACAAAAGTGCTCAGCTTTGTTCGTTTCCACTCTTATGCCATTTACGTCTCCGATATCCCTTTGTCGCGTCTGTTGTATACTACACGATTCATAGCTGGAGCTTTGAGTAGAATTTTGGATATAGGTCGCACGGCCGCCCTAATTGCTCACCATCTCTCTTTTTCTGCCTTCTTTCAACCATGTCAGCGGTACCCAGCCTTCCCACTGATGCGCCCGAGATGCACGCGGCCGCCGTTAGCAACCCTGTCGCAGCGAAGACACCTTTCAAGCTCAACGATGCACCTGTGGAGAACTTGCGGCGGCTCAAAGTCATCGTCATTGGTGCTGGCTATTCGGGCATCTACTGCGGCATCCGCATACCTGAGCGTTTGCGGAATGTTGACTTGGTCATCTACGAGAAGAATGCTGGTGTCGGCGGGACTTGGTATGAAAACAGGTAATTCAACACTTCAGCACATCTGCCACCATGGGGACCACACGCATTGCTTCAAGCTTTGGGCCATGACTCACAAAATCTATCGTGGACTGCATAGCACTGAATGGACTCGGGTAGAGACCCGAGGCACCCACCCCCCCTGCATTATTACTAACGCAAAAACAGATATCTGGGCTGCGCGTGTGACATACCTTGTAAGGACATGCTTTTGCAACGAGATAACTCATTACTAATCTTCGTCAGCACACTCGTACCAGTATACTTTCCAACCAAACCCCTACTGGTCGTCACTGTATGCGCCAGCGGCCGAGATCCAGTCATATCTCCAAGACGTGGCGCAAAAGTATTCCGCCGATCGCTTCATCAAACTCCGCCACCAGGTCGAAGCTTGCCACTGGAACGACAAGACTGCCAAGTGGACAGTTGCAGTCAAGAATTTGGCAACGGGAGAGACGTTCCAGGACCAAGCAGATGTGGTCATCTCTGCAAGGGGAAATCTAAACAACCCCTCATGGCCTGAGATAGATGGCCTGAGCACTTTCAAAGGCGAAGTCATGCACTCGGCAACCTGGAATCAAGAGTGCGAACCTCCTCTAGACTGTATCGGCTGCGCACCTCGATTGACACAACCTCCAGTTACGACTTTGAGAATAAGCGGGTAGGTGTCATCGGCTCAGGCTCCTCCTCGATCCAAATTGTACCGTCGCTCCAGCGTATGCCGGGTACCCATGTCAGCACATTTGTGCGGAGTAAGACGTGGATTGCTGCGCCTTTCAGCCAGAGACTCTGGGACAAGTACGAGTTCCAGGGGTCGACCGTCCCTGCAGAGATGCGTGATCGCTTTGCCAACGATCCCGAGTTCTACCACAAGTTCAGACTCTCAGTCGAAGAAGACGGAAACGCGATCCATGATGTCACCATCAAAGGAACTGCCCTTCAACTGGGGTCCAAAGACATGTTCGAAAAAAACATGAAAGAGCGACTCCAGAGCCGGCCGGACATCTTCGAGACGCTCCTCCCTTCGTTCTCGCCGGGATGCCGCCGCTTGACACCTGGACCGGGGTATCTTGAGGCTTTGCTACAGCCCAATGTTGACTTTGTCACATCGCCCATTATTCGCATCTCCGAATCGGCCATCCACACTGCCGATGGCAAGACGTACGAGATAGACGCCCTCGTCTGCGCAACCGGCTTCAAAACATCTGCTCCGCCACCGTTCCCTTTGACTGGCAGCAATGGGCTTGCGTTGACGGAAAAGTGGGAAGAGCGTGCAGTGAACTACCTGTCCCATTCGGTCGCTGGGTTTCCCAACCTCTTCACCATGCTCGGCCCCAACGGGGCGATTGGGACCGGTAGCCTGACAAATATGATAGAAACCGTGGGCGACTACATCATCAAAGCCATCCGAAAGATACAAAAAGAAAACATTGCCTCGATGGTGGTCAAAGAAGCGCGCGAAAAGGACTTTACCGAGTACGTAGACACGTATTTTGAGAATACAGTCTTTGCCGAAGACTGCAGAAGCTGGTACAAGCACAAGGGTACGGGCGCGATTGTGGGTCTCTGGCCAGGAAGCACGCTGCACTGTGCTGAGGTGATGCGCAGTCCGCGATGGGAGGACTACGACTATGTCTACCTGGACGAGCTGGAGAATGATGACGACGCCGAAAACAAGCTCAATGGCGCGGGTAAGAGTGCGAATAGGCTGGCTTGGCTGGGGAATGGCTGGAGCATTCTTCAGCAAGAGGAACGAGACCTGGCCTGGTACCTGTATCCGGAGTTTCTGGACAAGCCTCTTGCGCCGCACCCGGAGAAGAAGGGCGAGTATGCCATTCGTCCATTCTCGCATTGAACAGGATAGACGGCGTTGATGGCTGGTAGTCTTTTGCAACACACTGCAAGTGGTAGGGAAAACGTTCGTCGTGCGTGACGTGCATGTATGTAGATAGTCGCGTGGTGGGTCCGCCGCTGCTCGATGCGTTGGTGGGCATGTGAAAGCGTGTGCGTGCAGCTTCCCCCGGCTTGCGTTTTGTGGGGTAGCCGAGGCACAGGCTCACATGTCGCCAGCCGCATATGCGCCGCAACCACACCAGCGCCTTTCACGAGACTGCAACCTTGCAGCTCTCGCTATTCCGTATTCCCGCAACACACCGGCTTCACCGCGTCTCTGCCCAACTCGATCCTTTCATCTTCCACGCAACCAGCCACGCGGCTCCTTGCGTATACAACTGACCCCGTGCTGAACTCCCCGCCACGAGCGCGTCACTCGTGCGTGCGCAACGGCGACTGAGCTTGGGATACCGCCAATGCCTCCCCCACGATAGCCATGGCCGTCTTTTCAAAACCCATCTCCTCGCATCGCCTGAGCAAGGACTCTGCCAAGGCCATCGTAGCGGACCTCACACGCCTCTACCTGCAGCACCGCACCAGCATATCGCGCGCCGTCTACCTCACCTTGTTCGTCGCCCTGATAAACCGCATCCGCAATGCCATTGCCGAGCAGAAAGCTGCTGCGCTCCGGCGGGCCTCCTCCAAGGCTTCATCCAACAAGACGACCGGGGGCGAAGGCGAGGCCACCGGCAGGAAGAAAGTCGAGCTGAACCGCGACTTCTTTAAGAATCTGCTGCGGCTGCTGAGGATATGTATTCCCGGGTGGAAGAGCAAGGAGTTCAGGCTCGTGATCGGGCATAGTGTGTTTTTGGTGCTGCGCACGATGATCAGTTTGTATGTGGCCGAGTTGGATGGTCGACTCGTGAGTGCGCTTGTGAGAGGAAAAGGGAGGGAGTTCCTGATGGGCTTGGTGTGGTGGATGGGCGTTGCTATACCGGCGACTTTTACGAACAGCATGGTATGTGGCACAACAGGGTGCTTGGGCGCCTGCTAACAGAACAACAGCTGTCATACCATCAGTGCAAGCTCTCGCTTCAGTATCGAACCCGCCTCACAAACTATATCCATTCAAAGTACCTTTCGCAAATGACGTTTTATACGCTCAGCGCCCTCGACGACCGCATCGCAAATGCCGATCAGCTCATCACCGTCGATGTAGCCAAGTTCTCGAATTCCCTCGCAGAGCTGTACTCGAACCTTGCGAAACCCGTACTCGATATCATAATCTACAACTACTCGCTGTCACGGAGCGTGGGTGGCGAAGGCCTGTTCTTCATGTCGCTGTTGGTGCAGATATCCGCAAATGTCATGAGGGCACTGACTCCGCCGTTTGGTAAGTATGTGGCGGACGAGGCAAGATTAGAGGGAGAGTTTAGGTTTCAGCATTCGAGGCTCATTGACTGGAGCGAAGAGGTGGCGCTCTATGCTGGCCATGAGGCTGAGAAGGACACGCTTGACAAGGGGTACTTTACACTGATCAAGCACGTCAATAGGATACTGAGACGCAGGTTCTACCATGAAATCATGGAGGACTTTGTCATCAAGTACTTTTGGGGTGCTTTGGGCCTGCTGCTGTGCAGTGTGCCTGTTTTCTTTAAGGTGCCTGGAACAGGCGGGATGAGTATGGGGGACCGCACCGAGAGTACGTATTACTGTCACATGCCTGTTTCTGAGCACTTGAGGTTTTTGGTGCTGACAATTATCACAGACTTCGTGACGAATCGCCGCATGCTTCTCATGTCTAGTGATGCTTTCGGTCGCGTCATGTTTTCCTACAAAGAAATCACCGAACTGGCAGGTTACACCTCGCGCGTCTCGACACTGCTCGATGTCATCGACGACATTCAGGCCGGCCACTTTGAAAAGAAGCTCGTTTCCTCGGCCGACACTGAGGAAAATGCTGCAGTCCTGCGTGGCCGTGGCACTGTAACCGAGGGCGAGGACATTGAGTTCGTCGACGTACCGATCGTCTCTCCCAACGGCGATGTTCTAGTGCGTAAACTATCCTTCCACGTGAGACCCGGAGACCATCTCCTCATTGTTGGACCCAACGGCTGCGGCAAGAGTAGTTTGTTCCGTATCCTAGGTGGACTATGGCCTGTCTACGGAGGCAAGGTTCGGAAACCGCCGTTTGAAGACATCTTCTACATTCCACAACGACCGTATCTATCCCGCGGCACCCTCCGCCAGCAAATCATCTACCCGGACTCCCTGCACGACATGCACTCCAAATCCATTACCGACAATGATCTCCTCAGCGTCCTCGCCACGCTCAACCTTGAATCCCTGGTCGACCGCCCCGGCGGCTTTGACGCAGAGGCTCAGTGGGAAGACGTGCTTTCTGGCGGCTTGCAGCAGCGCGTCGCCATGGCTAGGTTGTTCTACCACAAACCGCGGTACGCGATATTGGACGAGTGCACGAGTAGTGTGACGCTCGAGGTGGAAAGAATCATGTATGAGGAAGCAAAGAAACTGGGTATCACGCTCATGACTGTGTCGCATAGACGCAGTCTGTGGAAGTATCATTGCCGCATTCTGCAATTTGATGGCCAGGGAGGCTTTTACTTTGGTGGCTTGGATGCTGAGAGGAGAGCGGTGCTTGAAGAGTAAGTCATTCCCCTTCCCCCGTTATCGCTTTTTCCGTTTCTTTTGTTATCTTTCTTCTTTTCGTCTTCTTGATTAGTTTTGCTTTTTTCATTTGTACCTTGCATATGCATGCGGGCTGACACGTGGACAGTGAGAAGGAAGATATCGATCTGCAGCTTAGGGCTGTCCCGGATATCGAGCAGAGGATCAAGGAGCTGGAGGCTTCGTGATTGAGTTGGTAGACTTGATGTGTTGGCGATGCGGGTAGTGGTGGGGGGGTCAATGATTGTTATGTGATTGAATACGGGGGGCCGGATGTATACAAATGTAAACATAGAAGACATTTACATATCATGTTGCCGGAATACAGTAGGCTATGTCCACCAGCAGATCCTGCCTGTGGTTATACTTTTTTGCACGTGTCTCGCTAGTGACTCTAGGTTCTACACTTTTTCCCAACTTGCCCCATGTAGTGCATATACATTCTTCAAGACCATGGCACTGATGTATTAAGCATGGCTTGACAGACAGAAGAGAGCACAATGCGAGGGAGAAGATGCGCTCATTAGGACTAGCGCCGGGTGTGACCGCCCAGCTCGAGCCATCACCAATAAGCCCACGGGCGTGCCAAGACAATGCCTCCGCGGTCTCATGGCTGCTCTATTCCCCTCGCTCCATTCCAACCCTTTTATCTTCTAAGCACAACACATCCGCCACCAGCGCATGCTACATGTCGCGACTGCACTGTTTCCGAGTTGCTTCTTGTGCGTCTCTGCATTTCGCTTCTCCTTGATTTACAACACCCGGTTTTTCTAAAGTCAATTGACCGTAATTGTACTTTGCATTGCCCGCACCAAACCTCCGACGCGTCGTCGCTGCTCCGTACCCGCAATACATTCACGCCTGCTTCTATACGTACACCCGAAAGTACTTCTGCCTAGCATTTCGTAGCTATGGCTACAATAAAAGTCGGCCAAACGGTCGAGACCACCAGTGAGCAGCAGGGTATCGTTCGATATGTGGGACCTATCCACGTATCCGACGGTATCTTCGTGGGCATAGAGCTTACTACTCCCACCGGCAAGAACGACGGGTCCGTACGTGGAGAGCGCTACTTCACATGTCCACCTGGCCATGGCTTGTTCATCCGCGATTCGAGTATCACAGCTATATTATCACAACCAGCTCCACCACCACCTTCTACCCCGAAATCCGCCGCTCCAAAACCAAAAGCTCCAGCAACAACACCCAGAGCTAGACCTTCAAGTGTCATTGCTGCCAGACCCAGTGCTGCTCCCACCAGGCCAGCTGCACCAACCAAGCGACAGTCGGTTGCTGGCCTTCCCTCCCAGTCCGCCCTTCGTGGGCCAACCCGCAAAGCTAGCGTCGCCAGTATTTCCAGCAATCCTCCCGCCGAGAGTTCCCGCGCCGCACAAGCACCTCCCCGGCCAAGTCTCGCCTCATCGGTCAACAGCAATTCGGCAAAAACCGCTCGAGATAACAATATTGAGACACTACAGACAAAGATTCGGCATTTGGAGAAACAACATGCGGAGGATCAGGAAAGACTCCGAGAGTTTGCGCAAATCAGAGACGAGAGGGATCGATTTAATGGCATCATACAGAAGATCCAGGCCAAGTGCCAATCTCAATACAGTGAAATGGTGGAATTGAAAGAGAAGCTGAAAACTCTGCAGCAGGAGAATGAGACTCTTACCAAGACACACCAAGATCACGAAGTAGATCTGGAAGATGCGCTGGTCGACAAGGAAATGGCAGAGGAGAGGGCGGACCAGGCAGAGGCAGAGCTGGAATCGTTGCGCAAGCGGGTAGAAGAGCAGAGCCTCGAGCTTGACATTCTTCGAGAAGAAGCCGAGCTCTTCACCACAGAGATGAGTGAAGAGCAGAAGCAAGAGGCCGGCTACTACCGTTTGCAGCACGAGAACGATCGTTTGAGGAATGCGCTCATTACTCTCAAGGAAATGACAGAAGAGAGAGAGCAGGACCAGAAAGTAAGAATATCCGGGCTGGAGGCTGATCTCTCTCAGCTCGAACACCTGGAGCGGGAAAACGCCTCTCTCCAAGAGCGTGTCGCACAATCCGACTCCCTCATTGAACACTTGAAGCAGCAACTTGACGCTGCTAATGAATGGGAAGACATGGTGGGCGAACTGAGCCACCAAAACCAGAACCTGCAGGATAGGATCGCGGAGCAAGAGATGGTTGTACAGGATCTCGAAAACCTTCGGGAGCTCAATGACGAGCTTGAGGCTCAGCACCTTGAGCAAGAGGAGGATATGCTCGAAGAGCTTGAGCTTAAGAACAGCGAGCTTGCAGAACAGACACGGCAAATTGCCGAGCAGGCCGCCATCATTGCCGACAACGAAGAACTCATCACCAAGTTCCGGGACCTCGTCATGGATCTACAGGCAAGAATGGCAGATGCCGAATCCTCCAAGACTATGACAGAAGCTCAAGTCAAGGACGCCACCGGACGATTCAACGAGGTTATGGATTTGAACCGACAACTCCGTGCTGCTACCGTCCTGTCTACTACACGTGAGATTGAGGCTTCGTTGATTTCCCTCAAAGCCGATCAGCTTGCTGAAAAACTCGAGATTTGGAACGAGACGGAATCCAAGGAGTTCACTCGCAGCGAGTCTCTTCAGGCCTATCTTACTGCGGAGAGGATTGTTGGCAAGTCCGAATTGCTCATGAACGTACTAAGGAGCACAACCCGTCAGATGAGCAATGGTGGCCGACTGGATGACGCTTTGCCTAGGCTTGTTTGCAGCCAGTCCATCAGCCATCTCGAGGTTCTCAAGGATGGCAGCAACCGCCTTTGGACCGCCATTCGTAGCCTGACGCTGGCTGAGTTTGCAAACATTGGGCCAACTTACCAAGAGCTGGTTACTGTGGAGCAAGTTCTCGATCAAGGCCTCAATGCTTTGAAAGCCGATACAGTCAACTTTGACGACTTTGCTGGGTCTCTTCTGCGCTCTACCAAGACTCAAGATGCCATCTTATCAAGCCACCAGGATATTCTTGCCGAGCGACCAGAAGGCGAGCTGATATCTAGGATTACCTCCATCCATGCTCGCCTCGATTACATCGCCTCTATGTATGACCTGGCGACTTTTACTCTCCAGAAGATTCCTGAAAACATACTCGAAGAGTGTGAATACACTCCTGACCATTTCAAGACACCAATAGACACTACACAGGGTGCAATCACAGCTGCGTCTAAGTTGCTGCGAGTTGTAGAAGCGCTGGCTAAAGACAACATGTATCCCCGTCTTCCAGAAGGCCAGGACGATGCCATTCGCTTCGACGAGGGGTTAGCACAGGCTGCGGATGGAATTGCTGCCTTTACCCGAGGTCTCGTTGATGAGGTTGCAAAGTGTATCAGTCTCTCAGACCCAGAGTCGCTGACTGAAGGCGAAATCGCCGCGATGAAGGCCTCTATAGATGATCTGGATTCGAAGCAGCGCTCCATCTTCGTGTCAGCGGGCTTGAACAATCTCACATCCAGCTTGCGCCACTGGACTGACCATGCTTCGATACTTTCAAACAACATTGAGATCGAGCATGGACCTACGCCGTGGTCTCAGAAGGCCAAGGAGGTCGAGGCTGCCCGCAAGAAAGATGACGAGGCTGTGCGTCAATTGCAGGCCCTCACAGCGGAGCACCGTGCTACTGTGCTCAAGATTCACGAGCGTGAGCAGATCATTGCTACAAAGGAACTTGAGATTGAGCACCTATCGGCTAAGATCCGAGATGCTGCTTCTAAGACTGAGGGTGTTGAAGCTCTACAAGAGGAGCTCGCCCAACGTCACGAGCAGATCATGGAGCTTGAGGAGCAGAACAGAGCCCAGGCGATGGACCTGGAGGCTCTGAAGGAGCGTCTGGCCAATGTTGACGAGTCTAGACGAAACGACCCTGAGCTGACCACGGAGAACACCACTGCGCCGATTGAGCAACCCCAGCAAGCCGCCGACCCCCGGAGCGTTCCAGGAGGACTCAAGACGTTCATCGACGCTCTTCAAAACGAGAACCATTGGCTGCGCGAGCGCCAGCACAAGGAAGCATTCGACCGCAACTTCAGGGAAATATTTAGCACCATGGACCACTCTCGACATGCCGCGCAGATGCCATCAATGTCCAGACTTGACGCACTCGAGCTGGCCTGGCTTACCGATGACGACTCTGAAGGCGTGGAAGCATCCTCGCGAACATCCAGTCCTATTCCAGGCGACTCGAACTTGGCGTACCACATTCCCCATGCACATGCCTATGGCCGCCCTAAGATGTCGGCTCTCGAACTCACGCATATCAGCCTCGGCTGGGAAGAGCGTGCGCACAGCCATAAGCTGGCTTTGGAGCAGGCCGAGGAGGAGCTCATGCTCATGTCTATGATTCAGGAAGATGATGATGATTTATCCTTTATTGCTCCGTAGAATTGCTGCAAACACAGGTTTGGAAAATTCATGTCGCATCTGGGGCATCGTGGAGGTTTGATGGGTTTGTCTGCTTGCTGAGATCGAGTTGTAGTCGACAGTTTGCATGGAGATTATTGAATCACGTTTGGGCATAAAGGCGTTTGGACACATATACACACACCCTCTCTCTCTCTTCATATGTGCATATAGAGAGAGGGCACGAGAAAAGCATTTGGCTGCCTTATTTGCGGCAAACGGCGTTTTTGTCTTTATGTTCTGGTTCTTCTGCATTCTATATATCTATATTCTTTTTTTTTCCTGCGCTGCGCACGAGAGATACCCATGGATTGCATTCCTTTTCCGTTTGCAATTCTCACAAATTAATAGCATAGCCAGATTCTTTTGTTTTGTTTTTCTTCTTCCCAAAAAAAATGAAGATGAATGATGGTATTGATTATTCTTTTCTCGAAATTCTGTTTGCTTGTTGTTATTGACACATGTGCTCGTTCGTATGCATATGTATATATATATATCCAACTTTTCGATTTTTTTTATCCTTCCTTCCTTCCTTGAACTTTTTTCTTTTTCATTGAACGCATTTCGTGGAAAGATGAGAAGAGAAGAACGATACCAAAACAGACAAACGTACACAGCCTAATCCACAGTCCCCCACTGCGGTGGCGGCGCACCATTAGCACCAGCACCGCCCTCAATTTGCCTAACCTCCCTCTGCCTCTTGACATTCCTCTCGTAAAACTCCTCCTTCTCCTTGAGCATCTTGCGCTCGACATTAGCTCTATGCTCGACCTCCTGTTTGCGCTGCTCAATCATCATCTGCTCAGCATTCATCGCATCGCGCATCTTCTGGTCCTCGAGCTCCTGGCGCCGCACCGCCGCATCGCGCTCCTGCTCAACCAGCAGTGCATGCCACGAGGCCTTTTCGGCGCGGCGGATGCGCTCGGCCTCGCGCAAGCGCTGGACTTCGAATTCGTGTTTCTGCTGCTCGAGCGCCGTGTAGTGTTTTGTGGCTTTGGTCTGCAGCGCGAGCTCCGCGTCAAGGGCTTCGGATTTGCGGCGCAAGGCGTCCTTGTGGCTTGTTTCGTCCATGGAGCGCGAGTGCTCGAATTTCTCTTTAGAATGCCGCATGTACAGGTCGTGCTCTTTTTGCTGGTCTACGAGCTTCGCGATGGCGGGCGGGATCCCTGTTGCGCCGACGGGTTGGAGCGCCGATGACGAGTAGTACATGGGTATGCAGGATTTGTCGCGGAGGAGGTCGAGGAGAGCGCTGCGGATGGGGATGCGTGATGGCGCAGGCAGCACCTCGACGTATGAGTAGGGCGAGTAGTGGAGGCCAGAAGATGCGTCATGGTATATGTGCGCTTTGTCGTTGATGTCCTGCCATATATCTGTTTCCAGCAGCGCTTCTGTAACGGGGAGCGCGCTATAGGCATTGTCGAGCGCGAGGAGGATACACGACTTCTCGTTGCGGGCACGGAATTTTGCGTTTGCGCCGTTGGAAAGGAGAAGCCGGATTACCTGGCGGAGGCGAGAGCGCTGAACGGGAGAGTTGACGGTAGCATTGAGGCAGAGTTCTCCGAGGGCATTTCGGCCGCCATGGAGTCGAGATGGGTAGTTTGGATCGTGGCCGTAGTCAATCAGGACCTTCACGGCCTCCACGTTCAATTCGCGAGCTGACTCATGTATGCTACCGTCGTTTCCTGGGGTATGCGGGGCTAGCGCTTTCGCAACGGTTTCCCCGGATAACGTGCCACTAGCATAGAACAGTGCCGATTTATTCCACGTATCTCGAGCGTCGATGTCCGAGCCCCGCTCTAGCAATGAACTGACTATGGCATGGCGACCCTCACGCGCGGCGAGCATTAGGGCCGTCGTTTCCGAGCAAGGCGATATATAGCTCACGGATGCACCGGATGCGAGCAGGGCGGATATGGCAGCATCCGAGACGCGCTTCTGTGGTTGAGCTAGCGCCCAGTAAAGCGCGGGGACTGATTCCGGATCCGCATTTGGATGGAGTCTTACGGACACTGTGGCATCTGCATCAAGGCCATGATTGAGTAGCAGCTTGATGAGAGCGTCACTGCGCGGGTAGGCCGTCATGGCGGTAATCAGAATCGGAGTCTTGTTATGTCCGACCGCAAGGTCATCAACGGAGCATCCATGATCGAAGCACGATTGTATTGCCGGGACGACTACATCATCCTCCAAATTAGAGCTTAACAATGCTGGGACAATGATGTTGAATTTGGGATTGTTAAGCATGAGCTTTTCGAAGATGGCGGGGCTATGCTTTTGTGCTGCAAAAACAAAGCAGGCGCCATCTGCCGTGTTGACATCGGCACGGTAGGAAAGTAAGCGGTCGAGCAGGAGCTCGGTGCTGTTGCCGCCGGGCTCCTTACTAAGGACAGCACGCAGGGCGGCGTCGATGGCGAGTTGATCGACGCCCCGGTTGAGTAGTTCATCCGATATTTTGTCAATGCTGTCATAGTTCTCGGTAAGAGAAAGGCTGTTGTCAGTAAATAGTGTCCGAAATGCTCTGGTAAGGCTGGGTTGTGATGCTGGGTGTTTTCCACTGAGAAGTAATGCTGTTAGCGAGCAGTCTCCCGAAGCTACTGCAATAGTTAGAGCCTCGCCATTGTTGTGACTCACAGAAGCGCCTTGCCCTAACAATAGCTTAGTACTAGTTGTGTCCTTGGTCGCAACCGCGTGTCGGGTTTCAGCGGCAAGGGCTTGGTCCAAAGAGTCTTGTGGTACTCCAAGCTTCAAAAGCGCGTCTAGGATTGGTGCCTTCTTCTGCGGATCTTCCAAAGCAGCGGCATGAGCGAAAGCGGTACTGAGAAGTCCAGGACTTGCAGTAAGAAGTCGTTGAACAATGTCGATGTTGCTCGGGCCACCATTGATAGCAATCTGTAAGGCTTGTCCAGCCGGCTCATCTTTGATGCCGTAGCTCAGCAACAACTCGATGATCTCAAGGGTTTTTTCATGTCTTCCAGTTTTTGGATCGAATGCAAGAGGGAGAGCTGTCGAAGTCGACGAAGCTGTGGGCCTTGCATTGCAGAGCAGACGCAAAAGAGACACGTCGACTTGGGCAACGGCCAAGGAAAATACTTTGCCGTTTTCATAGTCGACGCTTGCACCCTTGCGAACCAGATCCGTGATCAAGGCCAAATCCCGCTCAGAAGAGGTGTCTGCAATTGCGTCGACTAGAGCTTGATCTACACCCGGGCCACGTGCTCCATGTTCAAGTAACAAGCGGGAGATGTTACGTCGCTCAGATGCACTGAATCCGTTTTGGAGGAGCTCGAAGAGTTTCGACAAGGATTCCGGCGATGGACGAGTACTGAGGAGCAACTGCAGGCTTTTAAGATCCTTGTTCAAGACAGCGGCATGAAGTGCACCGCCGTCGTTGGAGTCGACTGGCGCGTCAGCCCCAAGAAGAAGCTCGATCAGCTGGTAATCTCTTTCTTTGGTGGACTGGGTAAGCAGCGGTCCAAGCGGTGAGCCTTTGACGCCTTTCTGTATCAGTCCATTGACTACACAGTATCTGTCGGAGTAGGGTGCATTGCGTGGTATCGAAGCCAGTGCAGCGACCGCGTGTTGCTGTGCCACTGGGGTCTGGAGAATAGCATGCACCAAAACCCAGTTTGAATTTTCCAGGGCCTCTCTCAGACATTCCGCTTCATTCGTTGCTGTTGAAACGCCATAACTAATCATCATTCTGGCCCCGGCTGTGTCATTGCCACGTACAACGCAGATGAGAAAGTCAGACAAACCCCGGCTGTCTGGGGGAAGGCCACAGCAGAAGAGAAGTGGGAGGAAATGCAGAGTTGCCTGGCGTGTCGGCAATCTCATAGTGGTGTCGAGTGCATGTTGCAGATTGGCGGGGGTGAGGCGAGTAGGGCCTGCAACCAGAGCAACCGCGAGCTTGTAAAGGTGCCTTCCGATGGCCATGTTGAGAGCGCTCGCGGAATCAAAGTTTGGATCAGCGCCATATGCTATTAATAGTGATATGACGGCATCAGAAGTCTGCTGTACTGCAGCAGGCAGACAGGATGATATGATGTTGTTGTGGAGAGGCTTCGGTGCTCGCAACAGGAGCCGAACAAGATTCAAGTCGTTTGAACGCACTGCATTGGCCAGTGAATTGGGAAAGTTGTTAAGGTCGGCGCCGTGCCGCAGCAGCTCTGATATGCATGGCTGGTCATTCGCAGTGAGTGCCGCTTTGAGTGCCTCGTCCAATGTCGTCTGGTCAGCACCGGAGCTGGCGAGGATGCTGACACCGTCGGCCTTTCGCAGGCTCGCGGCCTGCTGCAAGACTGTGCTCCGACGGCGCAACGAGGTGTTGGCTTGGGCCCCGGATTTCTTCTTCTTGTCGAGGGTTTCGATGATGTTGACTTTGGCACCGAGGTTGAGAAAGGCTTGAATCAAGCCGGGCCCGGTCGAAACATCACGGATGACGGCGGACAGGGTCTGATCAAGCTCGTCCTGGGAGAATTGGATGGCGTCGTGGGCTTTGTCCTTGTCCTTTGAGCTTTTGAAGATGCTCTTCAGCACGCTCTTGGTCTCCGGGTTCTTTGCTCGGCGTTCCAGGAGAATGCTTCGTGCGCGTGCATGGTCGTCCTCGCTAGCCACGACGGCTGGCTGCGTGGGGGCGGGAAGGACAGGCTGACGGGAATCAAGCGGAATGACACCTGCAGCTCTGATGAGCTCTTGCAGGCCGACTCTTTGCTCCATGGTATCAATCCAAACGCTAGCAAGAGTGTGGTGAGCACGGCTAGCATGAAAAGGCGGGCGGGCGTGCCTCTAAAGGCATACGTCTATTCGGCGCTGGCTGTCGTATACGCGTCAAGCTTGAGGCGGAGCTGCAGAAGTGCCAAGGCACACCGCTGGCCGCCACGCTCCGGCCCAAATGGCGATGCAAGGACCCGAGTGGTCCGCAGCACCGGCTCTGCTGGCGCCTGTACCTGAGGCTTTTCAGCGCATGTTCCTTTTGTGCGCCGCCGGTCAGTGGCAGGTGGTGACGCGGAGGGTCGGAGGCCGCCTAGTCTGCATTGGGGCCGCACGTGACCCCGCCATGCTTCGCCAAGGAGGGCTTAGCCTGGACATTTCGGGCACCGGCGCACTAGGCTCCTTTGGGCTGCCGCTAAGCCCCCGCGAGCCTAGAGCCAATCGCACCTAGGACGTCTCAGAATTATTGAACCTTAAGCCTAACCTTGTCAAACCTTCTTTTGCTTGTTGTGTCTTGACGTTTTCCACCCCCCACGGAGCCCACACGGGTGCACAGCCGGATCTACAGCGCACTCGACATCGCCAAGTGTAAACCAGCGCATGTGCCAATCGCCATGCCATGCTACATCGCTGCAACTGCTTCGTCAACGCAACTTGGGCCTTGAGGCAAGACAACCCCTGACACCTGGTGAGCCTCTAGCGATCGATGGTTGGGCTTTCACACGCGACTTCACAAATCTTGGGCATAACCAAGTACCCGGTCTTGCACAACATGGAAATAGCAGCATAATGCCTGTCAATTGCAGCCGAGCATGTAAGCGAAGGTCGATGGCGACTGTTTCAGCCTGCTCTGGACTCCAAGGACCATACACCATGTCTCCCGTACTTCGGTCCGCCATCTTGCCTTGCGTTTGAGGATCGTAGCAGACACTGCAGGTATTCAGGCACCGTTTCAGCACCGCCATCAGCATCTACAAAGTTCCGCAGACGCTTGCTCGAATTGGAAATCCCTACGAAATTCTGCAGGTAGTCGGGCGCCGTTTCAACCCCGTCGCCAATGTTTACAAACTTTCTTCCCGGCTAAGAATCCCTGCAGCTCTCTGCCACCGCTTAGACAGAATCGCCGTGTGCTGATGAGTAGATGCTCAAGCAAGCCTGAGAGACACTGCGACCTTGGACTTGAGCGCCGCCGAATACGAGACGCATTCAAAATCACCGCGGCAAAAGCAAGTTTGCATTGCGCTGATTCTCCTGCCAATCTCTACCCCGGATCTTCTTCAACGTTTTTCAGCAGCCCGACCCGTTACGATAAGCCCTGCGCGAATCTTACGTGTCTGTGCGGCACCTGTCAATGCGTCGCCCTTGAGGACGGGAACTCTTGTTTCAACGACCGTTTGAAGATCTTAAGACAGTAACATATTCTCCTATTGCCAGCACAAATGCCGGGCTCGTCTACGAGCATTGCATCTGCGAACCGAGGGCCCGACCTGCGATACCCTCCAGACATGTCAAAATCTCCTTTATTAACTCGCCTGAGCCCCTGTAAATAAGCCAGAAAAGGACCGTTCGCGGCCGACAACAAGATATATAAGATTGGACGTGTTCGCCAAAGACGAACAAGATCATCTTCAAATCTCATCTCATCTTCATACCATCGACACACACTGTCTCCTTTATCTTTCGCTCTCTTCAGCTCCGGTAGCTCCATCTTAGCTTTTCGACTTGTTGTTTTTCAGACACATTCATTGTCAGATACCCGTCAAGATGCGCACTTCTTCCGTCCTTCTCGCAGCATTGTCAATGACTTCTTGCGTCGTTGCATCTCCCTTTCGCATTCGAGACCCTGCTCCGCAAGGCCTTGAATTCCGTCGAGATGTTGTCAGCCACTCGGCTCGGTCCGCCTCGAAACAAAATGATAATGGCTGCGACTCTGGGTCTGATGCTTGGCCTCCCCGCGGGGATGGAAAGCGATTTGCTGCGTGGTGCGATATGTCAAACGCCAAGCTACCCTCTTCGGCTCTCAACGCCCCAGCATCAGGCGAGAAAGTGTTCCTCATTGCGCTCGGCAAGGGAACTCAGAACTACACATGCGCCGACACAACCTCTGCGCCAGTCGCCGATGGTGCCCTCGCCAAGCTCTACGACGTCAGCTGTATCGTTGCTAGCAACCCCAGCATCAAAACTTCTTCTCTCCCTGCCAACATTCCATCCATTGGCACACATTTCTTCCACGACCTCAAGACACCTGAATTTACGCTTTCCAACATCGGCGTCACCATGCTGCAGAAGGTCCAGGATACCCCTGCCCCGAACCCAGATCAAGATGTCAAGTGGCTGAGGCTCCAGACCGAGGCTACTGGCACCACCACCCAAATCAAGGAGGTCTACCGTGTGCAGACCTCGGGTGGAGTCGCGCCAAAGACTTGTGCCGGCAAGGTTCCAGGACAGGTTTTCACCGTCGCGTATGAGGCTCAGTACTGGATGTTTGCCTAAGGGGGACTTGATGTACCATGTACGAGCAAAAGAAACCCTCCTCCAGAGGAGTTTGTCAGGCTAAGTGATTAAAAAGAACGACGGGGTTCTCGGCTTTGGATTCCGATCTCCCACAAAGTCCTCTTTTCTCTCTTATCTGAAGTTTTTTTTTCTCTTTCGCTCAGACACAAACATCATTCCAGTCCATCCGCGGTGGCATCAGTGAAGTTGTAGGAAAAGGCAAATCTTTTTGTTTCATTTTATATATCCATTTTCTTTTCGCTCGTTTTGCTGTTACCATATTGTACATGGCACAGCTTCAAAGTAGGAAATCATACGCCTTATCTACCACCAACTTTCTCCTCTATGATTAGTTTTGCATCAAGTATGCAGTGTGCAGTCTAAATCGTCAACAACTATCTTAGAGTTAAGCTTTCCACAAGGCTTCCCAACACATTGATATTAGCCCAACACAAGTCCCGATCCGCATAAACTGACGTCCAGATGCCAAGAAGTGTCGTTGCAATGACAAGCGTTTGGAACCCGGGTGTGGCTGGCCCAAACTCCACATTGTGTCCCGCCACGCGGCGATTATGCGCGTCTTAACACCGCCATGGTGTCTTGAAACGAAACGACGTCTTGGTTTGCGCTGGAGCGTTTTTTGTGGGGGTGAACAATGGATGTGTCGTGGTATGTGTTTTTCCGGAATATGGCGTCACGCGTGCTGCAGCTGAAGTGTTGGCAAACTGTGCTTTTTTACTTGGTACGTACATGAAGACGATCTGGACAACTGGATTCTCGGGCTGAAGATATGCACGATATTGTGGCCAATCGAACGTCATGTTGGGCACACGCGGGGTTACTAATACTTGATGGATATTTTGCACGACACATTTTAGCCAAGTACACACAAATTGCATTATTTGCAGGTCGCTTCTCGCGAGAAAAGAAAAAAGGGACCAAAGTATTTACATGGAACCGCGTAATCATCGTCATCATCATACGGGGGGAAAAGAAGAACAGAGTGTTACCACTAATTTGCAACAAAGCTGGTCTCCTCTTCAAAAAAAAGGATGTTACAGCAGCATCTAGGCCTTTGACCACGAAAAGTCAACAAGCACACCGTTGTGGTCACTCAGGATCTCGCCCTTGTCGGACAAAAACATGTTGCCCGCGTAGGCGAACTTGGTGGCGCTCAGCTTGACAGACGACGAGCCGCGGTACCAGACCTTGTCGACAATCTCGCAGTCGTTGGTGGTAGAGGGGTTCTGGCATAGGAGTGCGTCGGCGCCCTTGGCGGGTGGCACGCCCTTCTTGATGAGCTCGACCCAGACATCGGTCATGCCGTTCTCGTCCTTGAAGACGGCGGGGATGTCGTCGGTGCGCGTGTAGCGCGAGTTGGAGTCGCCGAAGACGAGGACTGGGTTGCCGGCTGAGTTGGCCTTGATGTAGTCGGAGACCTGGCGGAGGTTGGCGGCCCTGGCCTTGTTGTCGGCGGCAGTGGTGCTGTTTGGTTTGTTAGTTGCTCGGTTGGAACACACATGAAGATAGGAGACTTACCCAGCATCGGCGTGCAAGTTGTACGCGTCGATGATGACGCCGGGAGCAAACTGAACCTTCATGTAGGTGAAGCCCTTGGGGGTGAGGCAGTCGGCACCGCTGTTGGAAGATATGTCGTCAGTAATCGAGTCTCTGGCAAAATTCGATGGGGGTAACGTACTCGAAAGTGCTGCAAGTGTTCCACTTGATCCTCTTGAAATCAGTGTATGGGTAGTTGCTCAGGCTGTTCAAGCCGCTACCAAAGGGCACGCCGCCGCTCGTAGGCGTGCGGTATGGGTGCTTGTCGTTTGCGTAGAGGGTAGCATGGTAGTTGAAGTCCTCCTGGACGTGGATGAGCGAGATGTCGTACTTGGTGAACAGCTGTCCAATGCGAGCAGTGTTTTCCGTCTTGTCGCCGGGCACGTCGTTCCCGTTGAGAATCTCAGGGAGTCCGGCGACGTTGAACGTCAGGACATTGAATGTTCCCGAGTTCTGAGCGATGCTCAGAGGGACCAGAGAGGCGAGGGCCAAGGCCGAGGTAAAGAAGGTATGCATTTTCTAGAGTGTTGCGGGCGTGTTGAGTCTGCCGTGCAGTCAAGCCTCCATGGCTGCTGGTATAGGCCTACTCTTATACTTCGACCAAGCTCCACGATGTCTGGCAATATAGTAGCCTCGCGGGCGGGTCCCAGGTAAGGTCAGGCGCCTCGAAGCGTCATAGCAAATGGTAGGTGGAGAGCGTGGCATGTGCGTTTTCCGCTGCACCACGTCGATGAAATATTCCAGGCATTATCGGCGGAGCAGTACGTTTGTAGTATGGACCAATAGCTGAGGCCGCTCCTTCGCGGTTAGCGTGCCCGAAGTTAATGCGAAATCAGCCGGCATCCCAGTACACGTGTGGTGGGAATGCAACATTGATGGCAGAACAAGAAGGAGAAGGAGTCGCGATCTCCAGGCACCTAGACGTTTTGAGCGGGCAACATATGCGCCATGGTGATAGCATTTATTTCCAATTGCCTGCTGAGGGAGGTCACAGCTTGGCAGCGCCTCCTCCCACCCTGACCCATAATCCATCGGCCTGCACCACCGCCTTGCCTTGTCGATCCCTCATGACGGCCCTTATCCGCATCTTGTTTCCCTTATCCTCCAGCACTTCGGTCTCGATGCCGACAATTCCTGGGCAGAGCACGGGCGCTAGAACCTTGGTATCCATGCTGGCCGTGACCAAACGGCCCTTGAGCACCTCGTGCGCCGGCTTGCCGTCCTTGAGCTGCAGCCGCCATTGGTCTTCGCCGACTTTCATAAAGGGAAGGCCGTGGTCGAGCACCATGTTCGCAACGAGAATGTAGCACATGGCCTCGTCCATGAGCGTGAAGAGGGCGCCGCCGTGGCAGATGCCCGGAAACCCATTTAGCCCGGTGCCGAACTTGACCAGGGAGAGCGACTTGGTGACTTTTGCGCCCGCCGCGGGTTGCTTGTACACCTCGACCCAGTGCTGCACGCCATAGTTCGCGCGCATTGTATCGCGACAGAATCGGTCCGTATCTTCGCCAGGCTCGGACCCTCTTTCCCGGCTGCAGGCTATCCATTCGGGCGAGGTAAGGTACGGTGTAGCCCATGTCAAGGGCGCGAAAACGTCGACATAGTTTGATGAGGTTGTCATGGTGAGCTAGTTGGTAGTGAATGCGCCGCAAACCACACGGCAAGGCTGGGCACCCAATTTATTCATCTTCGCCGCATTGATGGGATTAGTATTCAATCGTCAATCAGGCTGCCGCGCCTATTTTTGTTGCCGCTATGAATTGCTTATGGAAGCAAAGTGTTGACTGATCAACCAGCGCAGGTTGCAACAAAAGGAATCTTGCCTCTTTGACAGACGCCACGCCCGGCCGCGACACGGCGACCTCTGCACAACCGACGATCATCTTTTCCGGCTTTGTTTGACTCGTGTGGCGTGGATTGTCTAGTAGAAGCGCGATAGGCCAAGAGCGCGGATTGAAAATAAGACAAGTGCACGTACAAGAGTGAGATTGATGGAATGAGCGCGGAGCCTTGGCGCCCTTAGCGTGCTTTGTTACCTCTAAACTATGTAACAAGTCCCCCCCCACCGCTATCAAGTTCCACATCATCATCTCTTTTAGGATTTGCGTGATTTCAGCCACGCGCCTCGGCATTGCGACTGGCTTGTATCCGTGGAAATTGCCACACCAATCGCCCAATCGGGGTGCTGAGTTGCCAATTATGTTTACTTAGTACTTTGCTTGCTTATGCACTGACCTACTTATTGATTCCCAGCCATGCTTAGTAAAACAAAAAAAGATGAAGACGGCTGCTATCTCGGCATTATGTCACTCACTGCTACCTCGATCTAGTATCCTGTGTATGCGGGTATTTTTAAGCGTCTCGGCCCGTGTGTCTCGTACGTGTGTGCCGCTACGCCGTGAGCTAATGCCTAGATTACACATGTGCAGAGGCTAAAATTCCTTCTAGAAGCAAATTCTCCCTACGTATTAACGCTTGGATAATCACTGTTATGCATGGAGACTTAACTTACATAACCCCTGTTACAACTGTTGCATGGTAGCTAGCGCACTACAATTAGAAAACCATAATTTGAAAGCGGAAATCAACCACTCTATAGTGCGTCTACTGATATTATTAGTAATACAGAGCGGGTTACAGCAGGGGAGATAGTCTAGAAACTTTACAAAGATCCTTGAATTAATTTCAACGTCAGGAAAAATATTCATTCGTACCGGCGAGCCACTCTTCAATCTTTGTGACATCTTTGAAGCCGTTCAGGGAATTTACTTCCTTGGTAATCTCTTCCTCCTCGTCTGAATCATCCATCATAAACCATTCATGCTTGAAGATCGCCTTTTCTTGTGGTGCGCACCCATCAGGACGCAACCAGCTGAAAATGGTGCGCGTCGCATTCTCTGAAACACCTTCTTTTTCACGATTCAAACCTTCCCACACAATAGGAACTGTGCATTGAACTTGGGGTTTGCTCGAATGATCATAAGTTTGGCGGGAGCATTGCAATAAGGATGGTGACTCTGATTCTCCCTTTGCGCAGTTCCAGACGAACGCTTGGTGTTGAAGTTCATGGCCTTCACAATCTTGGTGGACCTGTACTTCGAGATCAACATCATTCTTGGGGGTTGTTCCAAAAGGCTTCCATTGGCAAATCGGGACTCGAGTGTGGTTTCTCGACTGATACAAGAAAAGTAGACGACATTCGTCGGCGCGCTGTATATATCCATCAACCACAAACGGCCTAGACACAGGCTGCTGTATGAACGATTGGATTGTTTTTGTCCACGCCGCGCATTCAAGATCGATTGGTATTTGTCCATATTTTATATGCTGCAGGAGTTCTTGTTGGAGACCGAGGATGGTACTGCCCAGCCACATGCACGCAACCTCGGGTCTTCTCTCCATACACATGCGCCCAAGAATCGACGGGTTTTCGCCTGCCAATGATTTGATAGCAGCGAGCGTTCCTTGAAACCAGGGTGTTATCGCGTTGCATTCTATGCTGTGTTCATAAAAGACGCTGAGCAGTAGAGGACGTATGCCGTTGATTTTGCAGCTTAATGTGAGAAGTCTGTCAAGGTGTTGCCCTCCAGGTATAGCCGGGGGTAATGATAAGTCCGTGTGATTATCGATCAGGCCCTCACTTGATTCTTTCTGTGTGCCGATATTAGGACATGGCAATTGCAGTGTTTTATGGCCCATATACGGGAGCAGGAGGACGGCAGCTAAGGCGGCATGGCTTTGATCGATGATGTTGTGACGTTTACAAAATGTATTCAGAAAGCCGAGGGCTTCTGAGAATGTAGATGCAGGGCCTTGACAAAGCGAGACAGTCAGCTCTGGGTACAGTAGAAATTGTGGGTTTGATTCGACACGAAGCGACCACGGTGACGAAAAGGAGGATCGACTATTGGCTTGCCAGCCCTGGCCTTTTGCCAAAACGGCAGCCCACCATCGAGCTTCTTTTGGGCTCGCAGGGCCAATATCCACAACTATGGAAGGCTGCGAACTATCAGATTTTATCGTTGTGTCGTAGTGCTTTGCCAGGCTGTCGGTATAGGTGAGAGAGCAAGGTGGCGGCATAATTTCCGCCCAACGAGCCGATAGGATGTAAGCCCACGCCAACACGAGGATCACCAAATAGTCGTTTTGTGAAACAAACCACGAAGTGGAATAGAAATCAGTATGAGCCAGATCGGAGATAGAAAGCAGAATCGGGTCCTTCCGCGCGACCTCGAGCTGCACCCGGCGCCGGAAAGAAGGAATGCCGCGGGCGCATTTTGCTGCTGAAGATGCCCAAACAGAGGACCCTGAGGCGGTTAACCTGTCAGAGAATTGTTCCAGCTCAAGGTTCTGTGGGAAGGCCGGTAAGAGAGGAAATGTGTCTGTCGTGAAAAAGCATTGAGGAGGAAGCTTCGTATTTTGAATCACAAGAGAATGAAGTTGAGCCCAGGATTCAAAGCCAGCCGCATAGATGCGTCGAAATTGCTCTTCACTTATTCGAACTTGATCATCCATCATTTTGAATGAGAAATGAGGTTGAAAGAGCATTGATGTGCATCAGGGAGGAAGCCTGCTTAGATATTGCAAGGTCTAGGCGTACTTACTGGTAAGTAGGCTAGGCTAATACTTACGGGAACCCCACAAAACAACTGGCATCTTGCCTGATCAAGCGCGCCTCTTCCCGCTCAAACCCCACAACATTTGCCTTATAATTTCTTTAAACGTTTTATCTCCCGTGCATCTATCATGGAGCACGCGTTTGGATGGTCGCGACACCACAAGCAAAGCATATATTCATTCCCGGCGTCTTCATGCCCGCCTGCTTGGCAAACCTTGAATTTCCTTCGACAGCCAGAAGCTTCGCATGTATGATAGTTGTGCTCGTTGTTGGCATGGTCGCATACTTTACACACCCCTGTCCTTCCAGAACTCGCTGACATTTTCTTGGTGTCTCTTGCGTCTATGTTAGTCTACATGGTTCCCCATTATGCATGAGTTGTAAAAGCTTACATTTAATGCTGCAGGTAGAGATGGTGTGTTTTTGCGTTACTTAGAGCACTTGTAGCTGTAAAAAAAGTGGCAGTTATTTCCTGTGTGGTCGCTGGCGGGAATCGCTGGATAGCTCATGTTGGAGTGCCCGAAGCCTCATTAAATACCGAAACGCCTCGTTCGATGCAAGACGCAAGCCATGTCTGTCTGTACGTATGGTGATTCAAACTATGCTCAGCTGATCTTGAGATAAGCGTGCTGTGCTGCATGTCTTGGCTCATCGTGTTGTTCCACAATACTGCCATAGCATACATGCATTCACCAGAGTCGTAACCGGGTTTCAAACTTTCAACGCTCGAAAGAGGCAATAGCGGGGGCATGGCTTGCCAAGGATTTTGCCCTGTGCTGTTTCTGTATACATGCATAGTTGTTTCATTCAGAAGAGTTAGTCACATTCTTTTGGTCAGCCCACATATGCAGCACTGTCATGGGATTGGCTAACTATGTAGCCCTAGTACTTCACGATCTCAGCTCGGCAACTATTGTTCAGCGCCCATGGGGAACGCCACCCATATCCACATACTGTTGGTGTGAGCAGTTGATTCAATGGCCGTGCAGCTGATCAATCGCTGACTCATAATGGATACTACTTTCAGAGTGCCACTCTTTAAATGCCTAAATTTCCTACTATTTAGAATTATTCTACTCAATGGCCTTGAACAGATTTATAGTAGCGTGCTTTAATGAAAGGTTTACTGTTACTATCTTTTTCTTGAGAAAAGTCGTTATTTTACGTAGCGTTACTATAACGTGGTTCATAAGCGAGCGGACACCCCAAGCGAGCGGACACCTCCCCACCAGCGCGTTAACTTCAACACGTTATCACAGCCTTTTATCACAGTCAATAAACTATTGCAATATACTAAATTAATTATTAGAATCGCTATTATTACTTGCACTATCTATCTTAACTGCGCAGGTGCGAGCGTTGTGTCTAATCTGCTTGCAACGCCCGCACCGCCGCTCTCCTCGCACCCTCTTCGACGCACTCTCACCATCACCACGACTGCTACCCGCCTGTTCAGCTAATACTTCTTGTACTTCGCCTATAGTAAGAGTCTCTTCTGTCCGTACGTATCACCGCTTGCGGCTTTTACGCTTATTTGACTCGTCAAGAGCCGCTCAAAGCGTACCCATTTCCTCCATCATAAGCGTCATTTTATGTGCCATTTGCTGGGCCCCCTTACTCAGCTACGCGATCTGCTTAGTAAGTGAATTGGCAGAAGATCCACGGCGTTTTCTCACGCTCTCTTGAATGAGACTAATTTGAGACTCAACTTCGCGCGCGTTGCGTGGTGTCTGCGCCTGCCAGGCAGCTACCCGTCGTGGTGATTGACGAGGTGTCTGCACCACTACATCAAGCTTAGATAGCACAGCCTGTGGGTCGTGTGGGACTAGACCAGCACCTCTGAAGCCAGCTTGGATATTCTCCTTCGTGATAGACTGCTCAAAAGCAGCCTTAAAGGCTAGTAGGAAGGTTTCCTTGCTAATATAGTGGGTGCGGTTGCGTGCCAAGCCTAAAACAGCGTCGCCATACTTGCGCTTCAACGGCGAGAAGCAGGCGACGTCAAGGGGCTGCAATAGGTGAGACGAGTGTGGAGGCATGCAGAGAAGAATAATATTCTTCTCCTTGCAAAGATCTTGAAAATCGATAGAGCAGTGGCTCTCATGGCCGTTGATAATAAGCAGTCGATACCCACCCACAGTATGCCTCTTTGTATAGGTATCAAAGTGCTCTAACTAGGCAAGACCAAGCTAATTATTCGTCTAGCCATTAGCACTAACTTCAAGAACCTAGTTAGTAGGCAAATCCTTAAACTAGACGTTAATAAGCACCTTGCTCGCAAAGACAACGAAGGGTGGTATCTAGCGACCTAACGCGCCCACGCCTTAGATTACAGTAACCCACTCACGGTTGCCTGGCTGTATCCGCTTCTTTTTCCTATATCCTTCTAATACTGTAATTAATAACTATAATAAAATCTTGCCTATTATAAAGCTAGTTTCGTTAAAGTTATAGATATCGTTGTCTACAATACCCCACTTCTGCTTTGTCGCCTAGACTAAGTCGAACCAGCGCTAGATAGCCACTAGGTCCTCGCAGGCGGCTCGCTGGTGATTATAGGGACGGCTCTAGCGCGTACGGAGCTCAGCAGTCCGCCTAACAAAGTTATCAACCCAGTTCTTGCCAACAGGGTTGCCACCACGCTCCTCTAACAGTTTATCAGCCATTGCTCGAACCTCAGCCTTTGTAGGCGCAAATCCTCGCGCAGACTCTTCAAGAATACGCCTAACAATAGCCTCCTCTTCTAGCTTATTCAAGCGCTTTGAATTTGGTTCGCAGTCGCGTCGAGAGTGTCTTCTAGCGCGTTGGTAAAATAAAGTTATTTAAGGGACGCTATAGATCTTAGCAGCACGTTTAACACTCTTTACACGTTAGGAATTAATATCAGAAATAGCAAGTTAGATATTAGCTTTAGAAAAAGTTTGTTGAATCTGATGTGGTTGAGACATAACGCGTTGTAGTCTGAACGTCGACGCGCTGGTGGGGAGGTGTCCGCTCGCTTGGGGTGTCCGCTCGCTTATGAACCACGTTATAGAAAACAATAATAACTATAGTATTAGCATTATTAGCGACCTGAAATACAAGACGGAATGCTCACAGAGGATTAAGTCACAAACACGCTTGTGTTTAGCATACTCCAATCTATCATTAGCGTGGTTAGATTATTTTTCCATTCTAGTGAATAAAAAGATGTGGTGCAAAAAGGCTAACCTTCTTCACCATGCAGAAGGTCAAGTAGATATATCCCGACAAAAGACATTATAATTTCAAGCATATATGCCAATAGCCCCACTTATCATAATACAGCTGATAAGTTTTGAATAATATAGAATTTGCTTGTTTCGTGTTATTTCATTATAGCTCCAGATAGCAGTGTAGCTTGCTAGGGACACAACGAATACGAGCTCCTTCGTGGCTGATGGGGTTTGGACTGCGCAGCTGTACTATCTTGGCGCATCAATTTTGCGTTATTTAAATCTTCAGTTTCTCAGTCTCGGCGCATCGGCATACTATATCGAAGCTTTCAATCTTATACTATGTACGCGCATACCGTTTTGAATAGTGAACTATCTAGATAAATCCTATGTCTACATCCCGCTCTTCACCATCATCAATTATTGTCTGTAGCCTTGTATCGCGGCTACCACCTATTAATTCTCGCTACATGGAGACCACGCGCCTATGGGCGGACCTAGACACGATTCAAGACCGCATATGTGCTGTTAGTGCCACAAAGGAGGACACTTAGAGGATTAGAGAAAGAAGGTACCGGTTGAACTGCGAACTGCAGGTGCACGAAGCGCTTACAGAACCAAAGAACTGGCTACATGAGTCAAGCCGCT
>NW_007359915.1:1244618-1245715 GCF_000359705.1 Exserohilum turcica Et28A | reverse complement strand
GTTGAATCCTGATGTGGTTGAGACATAACGCGTTGTAGTCTGAACGTCGACGCGCTGGTGGGGAGGTGTCCGCTCGCTTGGGGTGTCCGCTCGCTTATGAACCACGTTATAGAAAACAATAATAACTATAGTATTAGCATTATTAGCGACCTGAAATACAAGACGGAATGCTCACAGAGGATTAAGTCACAAACACGCTTGTGTTTAGCATACTCCAATCTATCATTAGCGTGGTTAGATTATTTTTCCATTCTAGTGAATAAAAAGATGTGGTGCAAAAAGGCTAACCTTCTTCACCATGCAGAAGGTCAAGTAGATATATCCCGACAAAAGACATTATAATTTCAAGCATATATGCCAATAGCCCCACTTATCATAATACAGCTGATAAGTTTTGAATAATATAGAATTTGCTTGTTTCGTGTTATTTCATTATAGCTCCAGATAGCAGTGTAGCTTGCTAGGGACACAACGAATACGAGCTCCTTCGTGGCTGATGGGGTTTGGACTGCGCAGCTGTACTATCTTGGCGCATCAATTTTGCGTTATTTAAATCTTCAGTTTCTCAGTCTCGGCGCATCGGCATACTATATCGAAGCTTTCAATCTTATACTATGTACGCGCATACCGTTTTGAATAGTGAACTATCTAGATAAATCCTATGTCTACATCCCGCTCTTCACCATCATCAATTATTGTCTGTAGCCTTGTATCGCGGCTACCACCTATTAATTCTCGCTACATGGAGACCACGCGCCTATGGGCGGACCTAGACACGATTCAAGACCGCATATGTGCTGTTAGTGCCACAAAGGAGGACACTTAGAGGATTAGAGAAAGAAGGTACCGGTTGAACTGCGAACTGCAGGTGCACGAAGCGCTTACAGAACCAAAGAACTGGCTACATGAGTCAAGCCGCTTGGACATTGGTTACAGAACTAGAGTCGAGAAAACTGGTTACTTAACATGATACATGACTTGCAAAACACATACTTAGTCATTCCCTCAGCCCCAATGACCACCTGCTTGTCAAATCTCAAAATCTCTTCCAACGGCCCTTACAGCAGCCACTATTCTATCTACACTTTCTTGCCCTA
>NW_007359915.1:1218044-1244598 GCF_000359705.1 Exserohilum turcica Et28A | reverse complement strand
AATAACTATAGTATTAGCATTATTAGCGACCTGAAATACAAGACGGAATGCTCACAGAGGATTAAGTCACAAACACGCTTGTGTTTAGCATACTCCAATCTATCATTAGCGTGGTTAGATTATTTTTCCATTCTAGTGAATAAAAAGATGTGGTGCAAAAAGGCTAACCTTCTTCACCATGCAGAAGGTCAAGTAGATATATCCCGACAAAAGACATTATAATTTCAAGCATATATGCCAATAGCCCCACTTATCATAATACAGCTGATAAGTTTTGAATAATATAGAATTTGCTTGTTTCGTGTTATTTCATTATAGCTCCAGATAGCAGTGTAGCTTGCTAGGGACACAACGAATACGAGCTCCTTCGTGGCTGATGGGGTTTGGACTGCGCAGCTGTACTATCTTGGCGCATCAATTTTGCGTTATTTAAATCTTCAGTTTCTCAGTCTCGGCGCATCGGCATACTATATCGAAGCTTTCAATCTTATACTATGTACGCGCATACCGTTTTGAATAGTGAACTATCTAGATAAATCCTATGTCTACATCCCGCTCTTCACCATCATCAATTATTGTCTGTAGCCTTGTATCGCGGCTACCACCTATTAATTCTCGCTACATGGAGACCACGCGCCTATGGGCGGACCTAGACACGATTCAAGACCGCATATGTGCTGTTAGTGCCACAAAGGAGGACACTTAGAGGATTAGAGAAAGAAGGTACCGGTTGAACTGCGAACTGCAGGTGCACGAAGCGCTTACAGAACCAAAGAACTGGCTACATGAGTCAAGCCGCTTGGACATTGGTTACAGAACTAGAGTCGAGAAAACTGGTTACTTAACATGATACATGACTTGCAAAACACATACTTAGTCATTCCCTCAGCCCCAATGACCACCTGCTTGTCAAATCTCAAAATCTCTTCCAACGGCCCTTACAGCAGCCACTATTCTATCTACACTTTCTTGCCTACCCCCCCCCCCCCGATCGCGGGCCAAAAGCCTGTTCCGTGACTTCTTTTCGTGTCGTAGGATTTATATTGCGGCTAAATACCAACGGGCCTCCGCCTTACAACTTTCACTTGCGTCCGCCAGCCAGATTGCTGCGCATCGTTTCGGGTATTGCAACCAGTCTGTAGATGTGACGATCGATTGCCACGCAAGAGAAATCCCACGCAAGCTATCTCAGAACCTTCAAACCCTCGACACCGTTCACCAGCCTTAATCCCCCCGTTTTCTTTTTTTTTCAAATTTGTTACATACCTTCAATTTCGTTACGTATGTCTTGGGCACTGTTGTACTCTGCTTTCCAGCACTTTGTGATGATTTGGCCCAGTAGCCCGAGGGAGGCAGTGCAGGGAAACTCGCCTTCCTGGATGCGCCTATCAATCTCATTGTCTGAACAACCACGGTATGGAATAGTTTTAGTCACAACGTAATAAATAACGGAACTAAGAGCAAAAGCATCGGCACGTGTTAATCGCAAGACTCCAGGATAACGATAACTTTTAGTTACAGCGACCAACAGATTAGATCCGTCGAGTGAGGACGCCCTAAAGTCTCCTAGTTTCGCATCTAATTCCTTGGTTAGGAAAATATTGCTATATAACAGGTCTCCGTGAATTACTTAGACAGAGTGAACAAAGGCGACGGCATTAGTTATCCACTGCACCCAACAAAGTCTCTACGTAGGGCTAATATTTGTACCCTTAGAAAGAGTTAAGTAGAGATTAAACCTAGGTGCATACTCTAAGCGTATACTATATCTATTAAAAGGCCTATAATACGACAAGAGTCTGTTATAGCTATTACGCTTTTAGAACTATTCGTAGATGCGCCTTTTAACTTAAAAGGAATTAGCATGTGTCTCGCTGTGCGGGGTTTTAATAACAGTCTACAACACAGCGTTAAGGAAGACCATGCCAGTGTTTCCCCAAGCAACAACATCCTTTGAGCCAAATCTAGCTAGATACTTAATTAATCTATTATCCATGTTCTAAGCATTAGCGAATTATACAGTTAATTAAAGCACAAGGCGCGCTAGCAAAAGTATAAGGGAGAAGTGCCGAATGAGTACAGGGAAGCAATTCACATGAGAGCGTAGAGTTGTTGAAAAGCTAGACAAGAGGCGTACTGGGCGTAGGTAGAGATGTGTGAAATTACCCCAATCAGCTATCTTGTACTTGGATTGATTTCCTACATCGTTGGAGTCGTGCGTTCGCAGCCATTTCCGGCTACTTAGGCATAAGTACGCGGCAGACAATCGACAGGATGCGGACAAAACTTGTTCCATGTCTCTGTATGCTGTGCCGTAAGTAACCTTTGATACAGCGTGTTCCGCGATACCGCCGTGTAGGCTTCGATCCCATTTACTAGCCTACCTCTGGATTTAATCAAGCTGTTCTCTTCCATCAGAAGTGTACTGATCCAATGCAGAAATCACGTGAGCTACTGTATGTATCCAGGAGCAACTACTTCAACAGTTTACCAGTTTAATCATCTCTATATGTGACGGAGGAAAACAAAAGGGGCGAGCCGCATTTATATCTCCATGAAGCAATACTGGCCGCCAAACTACCTACCTACCTATCTACCTCGCAAGCTTTTGGGACAGAAAAGTTATTCTTCCAGCTGCATCCTCAGGTAAGCCACACAGCTCCTTGAAGTCCTCTACTTCCTCGCCTTTCCTCTTCGTGCGGGCTGCAAAGTCAGCTAGAGGACAGCCTTTGCCTGGTCCGGAGTTGCAGTCTGGCAGCGCCGTGATGCCGTCGTTGATGTTTAGTCTGATAAATTTAGCTGGAGCATCTTGAGCGGCGCCATTACTGCTGCAAGACAGCAGTTCGAAGATGACGCGGCCGCCCATAGGTGAGACTTGGGATTTGCGCCATTTGCGGTCGTGCGCGATGTGTGTGGTCGGAAGGTGTTGGGCGTCGTTGATAACGTCGAGGGCACTCATCATGGGCGCGATGTCTCCGTCGTGAACGCTATTTTTCTCATCAGTTCACAGATTCCACGTATATTTCGACTGGTCAAGTCATTGAAGTAGATGGTAAAGGTGATAAGACTCACAAGCTGAAGAACAACGGTCCCGCCTCCTCCAGTCCTTGCACCAACAAGTTCGTCGTAGCATTTAACCAGAGCCACCCCATGCTCTTGGCATACTTTTGGCCCGGTCCCGCACGGTAGTAATGAAGGAGATCTCTTGCGTATTCAAAGCTGAGAAACTCTTCTTGCGTAAAGACATTGCACCAGTTGCTGTGTCCACGAACCGTGATTTCAAAGCCGCACATTTCCTGCATTGCGTAGATTTCTTCGTCGGAGAAATCCATGCCAGTCTGTGCGAGGAGGCGTTCGCGGATGGGTGGCATGTAGGAAGCGCGGTACTCAGCCATGAGACGATATCCCTTTCGCTGGCCGTGCTCTTTGTCTTTTTTGTTGCCAAGGCAAGTTCGGCCTGGTGTTAATGTGTCTGCGCCGAGGGAGGAGTGCTCGGATATAATTGAGAGACTTGCTGTTTTTGCGGCGGCATAGTCGAGGCCAAAGAAGCCTGAGGCGAAGTGTTTGGCTGTTTCAATGACTCTGTTGGAGTCGCTAGCCCAGAAAATGGTAGGATGTTCTTGATTGGCGGTAGCTTTGTCAATCAAATGTTGGTAGCGTGTGCGTAAGCGGACTCCGGTGGTGAAGGAACCAAGTGTGCCAGCAAATGGGCCGGTAGATGTAAGTTGTTCCAGGTGGTCGTCTATATTAATCAGCAAGCAGTGAAGTAGTTGTAACATCTCATCGCTCAAAGAGCAATGATAATAGCATGAACAACAATGATGATCGGGTTTGATCAGAGAGACTCAAGTAAATAGCAAACATACCTGAAGACCAGAAAAGCTCCCAATCATTGAAAAATGACAGACGCCCATCAAAAACCTTTCCACTTTCCTTAATACGCCTGACAACAGATTTCTGAGCTGTAACCCAGATTAGCATCTCTCCCAGTGACAACGTCCATCTGCTTACTCACCATGACCAGCTCTCCTCGTACGATATCGCTCCGCATGTCTAGCCATCTTGACGCACAATATCAGCACACGTCTTATTAAACCCCCGAATTCCATATCTCTGGAGAATTTCCGATCCAGGATGGCAGATTCAGAAAGCCACCAGCGAGTATCTCAGCAAACTCACCATATGAACCTGCACAACCTCACAGCCCTCCGGCACCGCAACACCCCCCTCAACAACATCAATCTTCTTCTCCACCCACGGCCCATTACCACCCAAGTGATACAAGATATTCCAATCTTTTGTCCTCGCCGCCGCACCATCCTTGCTCTTGGCGGCAGTGGCGTTCCCAGTGCTGTGCTGCGGATGCCACCAGCTCTCCCAGCTCGCATGATGCGGTTTCCCCGCGCATTCGGAGCCCAGATACCCGGGGTACTGCGCTACTGTCTGAACTTCTGGCGCACACAGAGAAGCGTATAGTGAGGGACTCAGCGCAGAGAGTGATGGGGAGTGGTAAACGATGTAGATGGCTGCGGCCAGGATGGCTGTGACGATGGCGGATGTTGTGATGATCCAACGAGGGGCCATGATGGCCGGGTAACGATGGCAATACCGGGGCGGACGAGCGTAGTAGCGAGAAAAAAAATAAGTGAACGATGCGTATTATGGGGGGTTGGCTGTCCTTCTTCTTGCCGGCCGTTTGGCCACGACCAACGATGCAGGCGGTGAAGAACGGGTGAACTCTCGTTCGCGCGCGAGGGTGGGTCGTGCCGTCTGCATTGTCACTGTGCTATGTGTATGTGCAAACATATTTTGTTTTCTTGGTTGGCTGCTCTTGCTCAAGCCAAAGCTGCGGTACCGCCTACTTACTGCACGGACCAGAAAAAGTATACACTGTCATTTGTTAGGGGAGAGGTGAGGGGCGGCTAGCAACATCGTGGCAGCTCTGCATATTGGTCCGCATCTTCCGTAATGCGCCGTCCCGAGAAGATACAAAGACGGCTGAGTTCAGCTGAGCGAAGTGGAACGCGTAATGAAATAGTGCATGTATTCTATATGCTTTACTGAGCGAGGTTGTTGTGACAAAGGAAATAACTAAAGACTACGATTATGTAAACGCACTGATACTATAGACAGAGAAGGAGGAAGTGATAGATGACCAAGCCAGTCATTTCCTGTTTCAAACGCCTTGTCGTGCTCAAACATGAGGAGCATTTTCACTATCCCAAAACGCCGTTTTGTTAGCAGTGGATTTCCTTCCAACGCCGCGTCTGCCACATTGTTCATCATGTGCAGTGTGTATTCCTCCCAGTCCTACCACCTTGCCCCCCTGTAAACACCCAGCCGGTTCCAGCAGCTTTACTCGACCAGCAGCTTTTCTGTGCTGTCCAGCGCTTCGGTGCCCGACTCCGAATCTGCACGAAAGCCTCTCAAATCGTCGCTGCCTGCTCTGCTTGCAGAGGGGCGTTGAGCAGCGCGAGGTGAGTCTGGCCCGTCCGAAAAGTTGCCCACGCTGCTCTCGCGAACTCGCTGAGCCACGCTGGCTGCAATCTTTTCATCCAGCATGTTTACTAACCGCTCCGAGTACTGGTCTAGCAGCTTAACCATGACCGTCTCCTCAAAAGCCTTGGTTTTGACTCGGTCACCAATGGCTCTCGCAGTCACAGCAAGCTCCCTTTCCACTTCTTTTGCGAGCTCAGAATTCATGTCATCTGAAGAATTCGCAAGACGCTTCCTGTAGGCCCGAAGCGTTCTGCACAGGCTCTCTGTCGACGCGCCAATACTACCAAATTCATGGGCAGGGGCTCTGGTGCGGTTTCTGGGCTCGACTGACGTGCGACGCTTCGATTTATGGTTGTTTTTGGGACTTTGGGGTGATGGAGAGCGATGCTTGTTTCTGCGGCTTGTTCCCTTATCTTGACAGGCGGATGTCCGTCCGTCTCGTGGAGTGCTGGTTATTGGAGAAGGGTCAAGTTTCGGAGTTGGCGTCAGGGAGAATTTTGATATTCTTTTTCGCAGCTTTGGCGACTTGCTCCGACTTGGTGTAGCCTCAGCCTCTTGTTGTGAGCGCTGGTAACGTGCCAATTCTGATTGTGACATTACGCGCCGCAAAGGTGGTTTGTTGGAAAGCAGCTCCTGGTTCGATGGTGTGTTTGGAGTGAGCAAATCCATAGATTTCGATGTTTCGGTACGATTAGGTGGTGCTGGAAGACCCAAACTCCACACAAATATAGTCCCGTCTACTGCCACAGTGACGAGCGACTTTTCGTTGGGCTCGTCTGCCGGGCTCCCGGGTGTGTGTACCAGCGCAATGTCAGAAACACCCTCCGTATGGCCCCAATCACGAGCAACTAGGGTACCGCTCTCCTCGTATACACGTATTGATTTGTCCGTGCTCGACACCCCGGCTATCAATGGGGTGCCCCAGCCACGGGACACGTGAACCAACGAGGACAAGACAACGGCATCGCCTCCGTCGGTATCGCAAGCCCGGAAGTTGCTGAGACATTGGCCTGTCTGTATGTCAAATTTATGGACTTGGCGATCGATGGTTGATACGAGAAGGACATCATCCTGCTCAACATCCCATGCTGTCGATACTGGAGTGGCTTTCAGCACAATGGCTCGCGACATCATGAAGGCGCGATTGGTTCCACTGTCATCCTCGCATGACAACAGTTCGCGGACCACCAGGGTCCTGTCACTAGAGGAAGACACCAGCCGTGTACCATTGCGTGAAAAAGTAATGCCGTTGACGGACCCGACATGCTCGTCGAGTGTTTGTAACAGGTCCCAAGTTTCTCCGACCCGCTTGAATACCTGTACGGTGCGGTCTCGGCTAGCACACGCGACAAATGCCATCTGAGCATCCTCGTAGATGGCAATACTAGTGACTTCGCTCGCATGTGCCTTGAACTCCAACGTACAAGTCTTTGTCTTGCAGTTGATGAACCTCAATACGCCAAATCTGTCTCCTGCTACCAGAAAGGCGCCGTCGGCGGTTGTGCGCACCGTCCTCAGCTCATTGGGAACCGCTTCGGGACCGTCCAGCTGTTCAAGTTGGACCTGAAGCGAATCCTTGTACGTACCCTGGCTCCAGAAGATGACGGTGCCGTCGGCAGCCCACGTGTAGTAGGACGCGCCAAACACATTGGGCTGGGTGAGTTCTGCGTGGACCCCTAGCACAGCCTTGCCGTGTGCAGACAAGGTGCGAATGACATCTCCGACAACCGCATCATCGCCATCAGAACACAGCTGTGATAGTCGAATGGCCCGCTGCGAATCCACTGTGACGACGTAGTCTTTCAAACAACCAATCACGCCAATTTGATCGCAATCCGTGACTGGAACAGTAGGAGATTCCACCGGCGGCGGGGGAGACGGTGGCGGGGTCAATATCCCAGCAATTTCATTGATGTTGAATGTTTTGAGTGCTCCTTGGCTACCAACGACGTGAAGGCGGCCTTTGACGTCGGCAGCGAGAGAGCTCACAGCGAATCCGGCGTCTACCAGCTTGGAGAAGCGTTGGTCTGATTCGGAGTCGTCAATGAGACATATGTCCCCTTTGTCGGAGGCCACAATAGCCTTGTCCTCGGCTATGGCGACGACACTGGTAAAGGTGGACTCTCTTAGGCTTTCAAGGATGCAGTTGCGCCCGGGTAATGTCTTGTGAATGGAGCTGGAAAGGAACGAAGCATCACTCTGGCGCGCCTTTGCAATTCGCATGGTGGTGTTGAGGTCGTCGATTTTCCAGACTTTGACATGGCGGACGCCGACGGTAATCAGCTTGTTGCCCATCCAGGCCATGCGGTTGATGCGACTGACACACTTGTTGCTAGCATGGAGGGTGGCGGCTCCGGTGCGCGAGTTGATGTGCCAGATGTATAGGAAGCCGTCGTTGGCGGAGCCCAGACTGGCGAGGAATCGCGAGTCGGGGCTGAAGGCGACACAGTTGACGCCAAAGGTGTGGTCTGTCAGCGATGAGAGGGGCGTGTCGCAGGGGGCGTCTGGGGAGGCCGAGAAGATGAGCACGCGCGGCTTGTATCCCGTCTAGAGCGCGTTAGGGCCATGCAGCATGGGGACGAAAGAGTGACTGGACTTGCCTCGCCCACAGCAAAGTATTTGCCGTCTGGGCTAAAACTGACGCAGGTTGCTGCCTTGATCTTGTCTCTGGTTGTCCAGGCTTTGTTGGTCGGCGAGTCTGCCCAGTCGTGGGCGCCGGGCGCGGGGAGCGTCGAGGCCCCGAAGCCGGCATCGCGCAGGGTGAGCGTGGTCCGGTTGCGGCTCTCGTTCTGCATGGGCGTCGAGGGGCCGCCGTAGATGGAGGCGGAGGGATTGATGGGGTTGGTGGCCGGGCGTGCGCGGTAGAAGCGCTGCGTGACATGGCCGTGGTCGTCTATGGCGGCAATGACGGCGGCAGCGCCGGCGGCATAGCCAAACGTGGTGCCCGAGGGCAGGCTGTCAAAGGCATTGGGCGAGTTTGTCGTGGTGCCGATGACCTGGCGCAGGGAAATGGTGACGTCGGCGCGTCCCTGCTTGACGGGCGAGCGCGGGGCCGACTTGTAGAAGGGCGAGGGCGAGGGATTGAGCTTGATGGCGGCCCCAATGGCTGGGCTCATCCGGGAATTGGAGGGCGTAAGCGACATGGCGGCCTCCAGGTCGATGGTGGAGGAGGGTTGCAATGGCGAGCCGACATGTCAGGAAGACGTCATGGCACTGGATGCGCCTGCTGTGGGAGGTGGGTGAAGGACTTGTCGCGTGCTGGGCGAGGGCGGTAGCGGTAGGGGAATCTTTTGGGGCGCGGCTAGGCTGGGAAGGGGATGTGCCGGAGCTATATCGTGGAGCCAGAGCGAGTGCGAGGGCTACCCCAAGCTGCGCGCGCCGTAGGGCAGCTAGGGATGACGTGGGCGAGGGGCGGGACGGACGCGAAGCATGTCGCGAGGGTGAAGGAAGCAGAGGGCAAAGGGGGGGGGGGGAGTGTGGTGGTGGTAGCAGCTGCAGGGCTGGGTCGAGTCGTCGGCGGCGGTGGGAGGCCGGGCTGGTTGGGCTGGCTGGGCGGGGGGGGGGGAGAGTGAATAGGCCCTCGACACCAACACGGGCGGTCAGGACGCAAAAGGAAGCGGCGATCGACGGCGCGCGCACGGGCATGCAGTGGCAGGGCAGGGCAGGTGCATGGTTCCAGGAACACGCGGAGACGCAGCCACTGACAGGCGCTCGCTAACGCCCATCACAATCACCTCAATATTCGCGGGGCTGGCATCCCTTTGCATCGCATTCCTGTTCCCATCCGCCGCCCATCCGCCTCGCCCTGCTGCCGTGATGCTGCCGCCGTCGCAGCCTCACCTCCCTCGCCGCCCTCGCCTCGCGGCACTCCAACGGCGCTGCAGCACCTCGCCCGCCTAGCGCACGTGTCTGCCTCTGGGCCCATTCCACTCCCTGCGGGCATGCACCTACTGAGAGTCCATGCACCACCAGGCACGACGTGGCAGAACAAAATACAAACACGCTCCTTTCCCAGCTCCACGCTCCCCAGCAGCATCATGCGCCGTCACGCTGCCCGCCGCCTTGGTGGGGGCCGTCCCCAGGTATCCAGTAGGCTGGCAGTGGTGGTGGTGCCGCAAGAGCCGCGAAGGCGAGGGTTGCTGGTCACCAGTTTGTCGCCATCATAGCATGGCTGCTATGCCAATGCCGCAATATCTCACATCTGGGTCCCAGGAACCCCCCTACCCACAATCTCTCCGAGGGCCATATCTCTGCATCCCCACACACGCCCTAGCGAGCCAATCTCTGGCGCCTTGTCTTCGCATTGAGCCCCCGGTAATTAGCAAAGGCGCAATCTGTACAGAGCCCGCCGGCACCGCTGCACTAACACAGTACATAAAAACCCCATATATATCGTGAATGGACGCCTCCTACCTCTACACGACACCTGTTGCTGCCAGCGACAAGTGGTACGCGTCGGCCATGCAACCCCCAAGAAGCCGCCAACGAGTCCACAAAACCCGCCTGCCAACTCATACCCTCCACCTCCAGCCTCTGATGCTTTGCCGAGCGTGAACAAATCTCCAGCGTGTGCACACGACGCGCCCCGCCTTCGGTCAGTGATAGCGCTCGGTATCCATCCGCAAACAAGATGATATCTGTCTCCTTCTTCAGGGTCAGATTGCACGCACAGTCTAGATTCACCAGAGACGCCATGGTAAATCTCAAGACACGCATTATAGGCCCGTTTTCTCCTAGATCTATTAGCTTCAAGGCAGTTGGATACGCAACCAGTCTCCAGAGTACGCTCCACATAATGAACCATGTTTCCAGCGTGAACTTGTATCTGCATACCGTCTACCAAGCATCACGACGAAAAGACTCGACCCATGTCAACCGTACGCTAGCAGTCCAAGACCAATCCGTGAAGCTCTCCAAGTCCCCTGATGTCCGCACATGCAATGCTAGGGTCCAGCCCAAATTCGTCTTCTTGGTTACGTCGTGCACGCGCCGCAGCTTGGTAGAACAGCGAGCACGCCCAGACAGAACATGGCCCCTTCACCTTTGTCTTTGTGCATCGTGTCAGCCAGGCTGATGACCGTGTCGCGCGTCTTCGTACTGGTAGATTGCGACTAGGGTATAGCGTGGAGGCAGATGCAGATATGATAGGGCGGGTACAGCCGCATGTCTTGGCTCGAGACCCTTGTCCAGGTAGGATAACGAACAAAGTCAACGACGAAATTGCCATCGTACCCAGCGCCTTGCTCGAACCCCCCCCCCCCGCCCAAAGGCTACAACCCCCCTGGTAGGCCTCCTTTATCCACAATTCCGGGAGCGCCTCAGACGTCCGAATGTACGTGATTCGGTCAGCACTGCGAGCGTCCACGAAACGACCTCCAGCGCGCTTTATTCGCGGCCGCCGCTACCCATCAACACCACGGTTACGCACATTCCATACCGCACGCCCGCTCGCACAAGCCGCGAACCCCCCGCCCGCACCCAATGGCACCCCCGCCGGCCAAGATGACGCCAGTCCGGCGGACCGAGACAAGGCGGCACCTGCAGAGGAGCTAGAAGACGGCGCGGTAGCGCTGGAAGACCCCGAACTACTGGCACAAAAACTCCAACGTGCACGGGAAACATCGCGCAGGTACTCGGCTGCCTTGCGACGCCAGCAGCGGGGCAAGAAGGTCTCGGGGCTCCCGCCTGTCCATATCCCAGACTGGTTCCTGAAGCGGAGGGTACTGCGGCTCCAGGACCTGCCTGGAGATCTAGGCCCGCCCACTGTTCTTTCAGTCCAAGTTACCCATGCGGAATCGGGAGAGCAGGCGACATGTGCACTTCCGGCTCAGCGCGATTCAGACCCCGCCCAGATCCTCTCGCGATTGGTACGTGGCCTGTGGAGTAGGCGGCTGGACGACAATGAAAGACACAAAGTCGAAAAGTATCTCGAGGAGAGACTGGCATTGAAAGAGCAGGCAGAGACTAAGGCGTCACAGCCGAGCAACAACGAGGCGGTGGCAAGCGCAGAAGACGAACGCCCGGACAATGTGCCTGTCGCGACAACGGCGCAAGACAGTGTTTTCAATGAGGCTTGGGCGAATCTGAGCAAGCTGCAAAACGACCCCGACATGGACCCCCGCAAGAAAATTGAGGCCATGAGAAAACAGAGTGCGAAACTTGGACAGGTGACCAAGAGACGAGAGGCTGCAAGGACCAGACAGATGGGCACTTCGCGACACCTATCCTCGCTGGTAGTTGCCGAAATACGCGCCACGATTGCTGCATCTCTGTCGGTGCTGCAGCCCGTCGCCAGCGACTCGTTTCCTGCTGCCAAAACAAACCTCATCCTCCACTCGCCCGCGCCCGAGCAGGAGACATCAATCGACGCATGTGTCACATCTTGTGCATTCGACTTGGGCGCTGACGTCATTGTATTGCATGCGCAGGATCTCGCTCAGCTCGCTGGAGACTACCTAGGCGAAGGGGCAGAGCCTTCACCACGTTCAATCAGATCACTGGGCTATGATACGTACTGCTTGAATGCAGACCTGAATGAATTCATGGTGGACATGCAGGAAACCGGTGGCGAAGATGAAGCAGACTGGTCGCAGTCCTCGTCGGTGGAACAGTCTGATCCAAATTCGATGCGCTCTCGTACCGTCCCGCTCTCCATCATTGCCCTCACGCCTGCTCTGCGGGCTATGACCCAAGATCTCAAAGGCTTACAACTGGGTTCCGCAACTGCGTTTGGGTCCTCTACCAATGTCTCTACCGACGACTCTGGAAGGAATCAAAGTCATGGCGAGATGCAACTCGAGGATATGAAGCTAGCCACTCTCCTGGAAACTTTGGTTGACTCAAACGACCTGAAGCAAAGCCGTGGCATCATCGGTGCTCAAACCTTGGTGAAATTTGACACATCTGACCAACAACACCATTCGTCCAAGGGCCCGGCCTTCTTTGACTACTCATTAGGGCAGGAAAGTGCTGAGCTTGATTTGAACTCGACATTACCAGTAGCTGCCAGGCCAGACATCAACATGGTAGTCAAGATTGGCCAAGCCGAGGATACACGCAACGTTACTCGGAAGCCTAAGATCATATATGTCAAGGACTTTAAGCAGCTCAACGCTACGCACTATGGCGGTCGCATTATCCAGAAGCTTGAGGAAATTGTTCGCAAGCGGCGCATTGCTGGCGAGAGCATCATGATTGTGGGAAGTACATGTTCACGCGACCTCACGCCTGAACTCAATCCCGGGTATGGATCTCGCTCACTATTTGAGTCTTGAGGCTAACAGGTCACAGTGGCGTCCGTGGGCTTCAAAGCGAAGGCGAAAGTAGCTTCTTCAGGACCATTGTGGTAGCAGCAGAGTCCGGCAGCAGCAGCACGCCAAACCTTGACGAGGCCATCGCATCTTTGGGCAGTAGTACGGCGTCATCTGCTGATATTTCACACTTGGAAAAGAGCAAACTCCGATACATTAACCTGCACCATATTCGAGACATGCTTCGCTCCTTGGATCCGTCTGTGGCCGCAACCATTTTCGACATGGACCAAACTCGATCACGCTTCCGTGAATGGGCACCGATATTCTCTCAGTCGCACTTTAGTCGCGTGCTGACGTATAACGAAGTGCACAGAGTGGCGCTGACAGCTCTGGGCCTGTTCCTGATGAGTCCGGCGCACAAGACGGCTGCCTCTGGGACCGCTCCAGTGCAACTAAGCTGGGCACATGTAGCTCTGGCGATGGGTTTGCTAAAATCCAGTGATACTGCCAAGTATGCATACTTTGAGAAGCTTGCCGAGATGTCGAAACGATCCAAGAATGCGCTCAGCAACATGGAAGCCAAGGTGGAGCAAGATGCTGGACAGAAGCACACAGATGAGAAGGCAATGCAACGTCAACGGAACCTACAGAAAATAGCAGCTACCGCCAACAAGCACGAAAAACGGCTGATGCCCGGTATCGCAGACCCAGAGCAAATCAAGACGACATTTGACCAGGTTCACGTGCCAACTGAAACTGTCGACTCGATACGCACAATCACGTCACTGTCGCTGCTGCGGCCTGAGGCATTCAGCTACGGTATCCTGGCGACTGAGAAGATCTCGGGTGCGCTGCTCTACGGGCCTCCGGGCACTGGCAAGACGCTTCTTGCCAAAGCCGTGGCCAAGGAGAGTGGTAGCTCGGTGCTTGAAGTGTCTGGAAGTCAGATCATGGACAAGTATGTTGGCGAGGGTGAGAAGAATGTTGCGGCCATCTTCTCTCTGGCGCGCAAACTGTCGCCTTGCATCGTTTTTCTCGACGAAGCAGACGCCGTTTTCGCGTCAAGAGACGCAATGCGCGAGCGCGCGTCACACCGCGATGTTCTCAACCAGTTTCTGAAAGAATGGGACGGCCTGAACGACTTGTCAGTGTTTGTCATGGTGGCTACAAATCGGCCGTTTGACCTGGATGATGCTGTTATCCGCCGCCTACCTCGACGCTTACTCGTCGACCTCCCTACACAAGCCGACCGGAAGGAGATTCTACGGATACATCTCAGAGGCGAGCAATTGCACGAGTCTGTTGATCTAGAAGACATTGCAAAGCGCACTCCGTTCTACAGCGGAAGCGACCTGAAGAACATTGCCGTGTCAGCCGCACTCGCCTGTGTCAAGGAAGAGAACGAACAAGCCGCCATAGCCGCCTTGAAGGCTTCCGACGACGCACAATCAGCAACTCGACAAGCCGAGTCGGACGCATCAGCCGACGCATCCGAGTCCCACCAAGAAGCCTCATCGCAGCAGCCTCCAAAAGCCGCGCATCTCGTGCGCGGCCAATCCTACTCGTTCCCTGAAAAGCGCATCCTGCACCCGCGCCACTTTGACAAGGCGCTCCAGGAAATCAGCGCCAGCATCAGCGAAAATATGAGCAGCCTCAACGCCATCAAGAAATTCGACGAGCAGTACGGCGACCGCAAGGGAAACAAGCGCAGAAAGGACTTTGGCTTCGGCATGGCTACCGAGCGAAATGAGAGCGCTGCGCGAGTAAGAGTGTAAGACTAGTCTAGTTGGTTGTGTGCGTGTAATTGAAGAGCTACGGGGTTGGGGGTGGGGTTCCATACATAGACCCAAGAAAAAAAAAGACAAACGAGGGGCTTTGAAACATATGGCTTGTACAGTATCATTAGAAAAACCTCCTTTTTTTAGAAAAAAAACATGAATGCTCGAGTCCAAGTATGTGGTGGTAAAACTCTCTTATTCGCTGTGGCTGTAATGTTGCCTTCCCCCCCCCCTCCCCCAAACAAAAAGTATATCTATGCGAAACATGTGCATGTATCATGTGATCGGGTATCATCGTCTCAGCTACCTATACTGTACATTTTACACACTTACGTGTACACTATGTGTACGTACCAGTACGGGTACAATATCTAAGAATAGAAAAGGCGGGCTACGTATACGAGAGAGGCCGCGGTGGGGGAGGGGGGGAGGTGGAAAAAAAAAATTTAGAAATCTGACTGTTTCGTTTCGCCTTTTTTTTTCCAACTCTCTTGTTGGCGGATATTGGACACATTGACATTAACATGATGCATTCCCCCCCCCCTCTTCCCCTTTTTTATTTTATTTTTTTTTTTTAAAAAAAAACCCTAATTGGTGAGTGTCATGGCTGATATGGCGTATGTATATATGTCGCTTCGCTGCTGAGCGGAAACAGACGGGATACTACAACCTAGGTGTAGCTGCTAGGTGTACACCTACACCTGGTGCTGACAGGATAATATCAGATATCGCCGTGTTGCTTGCGGCTTTGTACACTACTTAGGTGTAAGCGAGGCAAAGAGGCAATATACTTGCGTGGCGGATGGCGAAAACAGGTCGAATTCGCCACTGACGGTTCCTCAACGTCGCTTGCAGCTTGGCTCGCACCGCCACAGGGAATCGGCTTGTGGTTGGGAGGGGGGACGGGGACTAGCGTGGGTAGCTGGTAGTGGTGTGGTTGGGGGTTGGGATGATAGCTGTGGCAGCTGTGGTCCATGCACTTGGATATGGGGTGGAATCATGTGCGTTTGCACATGGCGCTGGCGGTTTGGACTTGGTCTTTTCTTGTACTGGTACTGGTACTGGTACTAGCACCGCACTGTGCGCGGGGTATACATAAGTATACTTAAGTATACATAAGTGTACATACGCCCAAGTACAAGTATAAGGGTCCTACACTTACGCACCCTAGCCCGTTGACCGTAGCTGTCTAGCTGTCTAGTAGCTAGCTGGTTTCTACCCCACCCTCCCCTACCACGGGAGGCGAAAAAGAAAAAAAACGAAGAAGCTACAGGGCCTACGCATATTGACGTTTCCCCAGTTCCCATACACATATTCAAGGCATCGAAACAAGAATCCCTTTTCTTGTATCCCGATCCGATCCAATCCAATGCTATCAAGCGATTACCCCCCCTCACCCCGGGGCCTCCCATACATACATACACGTTACCTACGTAGCCCAGCCCCGCGACACACGAGCAGCGAGCAGCCTTCGTACGCGAAAGAAAACGAAGGCGAAGCCCAAGACCAAGACCAAAAGACCCTGGATGATCGGCACTGCCACTATGTGCCCTCGAATCCGCGTTGCACCTTTGAATTGCGGAGGACATGTGGTGGCTGTGCCTTGCTGAGCTATGCTGAGCTGTGCTACCAAGACTAAAACCCTAACAACCTACCTACCCCCCCCCGCCCCCCCTCATCTTTTTTTAGCCGCCAAACCTCAGGCCCACCCATGTTGCGAAGCGAATCGATGCAGCCACAGCCATTCAGGTGCTGGCCCCGCGGGAAAAATCATTAACAGCAATAACAATAAGGAGCAAGGAATACACCTACGTCGACGTGGGTGAGGTAAGTAGTGTACACCTGAGGCGAAAAGCTCGACTTCGCCACAGACTAGGTATGCAAAAGTGGGGCACGCCCGGCTAGGACTGGGCCAGGGCTACTCGGATAACATGGATGCATACACTACACTACGCATACCATACATGGGGAGAGGTTGGGGTTGGGACGGGGGGCACTGCCCTGTTGCTGTTGCGAATCCTTATTTTTTTTCCCGTTCTTCCTGGTCTACCTGTCTATCGATTGAACCTTTTTTTCTCTCTGTCTCTCTCTCTCTCTCTTTTCTCACTCGCTTTTTTTTTCTCTTGGCTTGGCTTGCATCTTCGCGATACGGCTACGCCTACACTACGCTACGCTACGCTATACTACACCTGCTTGCGAACGATACGAACGAACGAATAAGCGAACTCATGACGACCAAGTCGCCGCGCGAAACAAATACTATGCAGCACTAAACCAGCCATATACTCCCATCGCTTGCGCAAATACACATTTCGCCCTACCTAGGAACCGACGATTCGCATTCAGGGTATCGTTTTTATCCATATCCTCGTTTTTTTCTTTACCGACGCTCGCTGCTTCAAACAAACACATACATGCTTTCGCTACGAACATGGAGGCTCTCGGCGCTGCAAATACTACTTATCGGAAATGCATATTTGGTGGGGACATGTGTGGCGGTACACGGCGCGGATGTTGGTGTTGATATACCTCCACCAATACCCGGTATTACGGCCGCGCCGCGTGTAGATGGTAGTAGCGTGGAGGTGCGAGAGCTGCGGCGAAGACAAGCGGACGATCCCGATGCGTAAGACATGCCTTTTCCCCTTCTAAACTCGTCCAAAAACGCCTTTGTTGTGACTTTTCGAAACTAATCTCGAGTCCAGAATCCAGCTTCTCGGCATCCTCGCCACCGCACTACCCCAGTCGCTCCGCCAGATTGCCGCGACAAACATACCCGCTGTGTCGAGCATTCTGTGGAACGAATTCCTGGATAACAATCGTCCGCAGTGGTTCAATGAGCTGCCGTATGACGTCCAGAGTTATTTGATTAAAGAGTTTGGGCCTGCGACTGCGGCACCGCCCGCCACGGGGCCGTTGCCAACTGACGTCACTGCATCTGTGACTGGAAGCCCGACGACAACACCAACGAGCATTTCGCAGGCGTCGAGTACAGCGTCTTCGGTGCGGGAATCGCAATCGTCGGTGTCGGTGTCGGAGAGTTCAAGGAGAATTACACCGACGGCATCGTCGAGCCAGACTTTGAGGTCGACATTCCGAGAGTCGTCGTCGCTGCTGACTACTTCGTCGGCAACCACCTTCTCGACATCAACATTAGCCTCTTCAACCCCCAGCCCAACCTCCAGCGCAACCCCCAGCACAACTTCCAGCACAACACCCAGCGCATCATCAGACCCCGTAGCCCCCGCATCTAGCTCCTCGGGCCTAACGCGCAGTGCGAAAATCGGCATTGGCATCGGCGTACCGCTTGCAGCTCTCGCCCTCGCAGCCTGCATATTCGGATGCTGCATCTTCATCCGACGGCGACGAAAACAGCGCATTGAAGGCAGTCAGCCACCCTCATCACCAGGCTTCATCCCGCGATTTTCGTTCCAAGAGGGCCGGTTTGAACCAGAATACTATCAGCACCGTGCGCCGTTGAATCCCCGCTTCGCAAACCAGCATCAGCACGGCCACTTTGTCGACGATAGGAACTGGGATGAGGAGGAGGGATACGATGCAGCGCCCTTTTCGACAGCGTACCACGGACATATGATTCCACCAGCAGCAGCGCCCACGCCGTCGCAAGCGAACATCCTAGCGAGAAACAGTATGCCAGAGTCGCCGAGTGATGTAGGAGCGATGTCGCCTACGAACATGCAAGACGACCACAGGCCCATGCTAGCACCCGCGCTGTACCACAGCCACTCGTCGAACCGCGCGCGGGGAAGGCGAACAAGCCATAGCAGTCTACACTCTGTGGCCGAGGTGACGGAGCCGGATGAAGCCAATGCCGACTCACCTGTTCTAGGTCGTCAGCATTATCAGCAGAGGCGCGGCTCCAGGAACAGCGGTAAACTACCAGTCATCGAACCGTTGCGCATCCCTGCTTCCGGAAGTATAAAACGCAAACCGATTTCTTCGCCTCAAGAAGCAGAAACATCGCAGAACTTATTATCCCGCCCGGCTCTCGCTGCTGCTTCACATACAGCAGCCGGGCAACACAGCGGAAGCAGTTCGTCTGCCCTCGCTCTCTCCAATATCTCGTCCTACCTTTCTTCTCACGCCTCCTCCTTTACCTCTGCCTCCCATTCTTCCTCTTCTTTCTCGACGAACAAGCCTCGAATGGGATACAATCACGCGGGATATGCCTATCTGGAGGATTATGGGCCCGAGTGGTATTACAGGGGCGGAAACGGGGAGAACGGGTATCATGGGTATCATGGGTATGAGGATGGGGGTCCAGGCCCGCAAGAAGACAAAAGTAGGATGACAGAGTGGCCGTTGAGGAATTCCGACGGTGGTACTGAGGCAGTGTATGAGAGAACACAGAGTCCCATGTGGGATCGCGTGTACGACAGGGTTTGATGACGGTATGGCCTTTCCTTTGTTCTCGGTTTGATCCTGGCATGGTACATGGAGTACAGGCGTTGAACTAACGAGGAGATATCCACTCCTTTGGGTTATGGGCGACGATAGCATAGTACATGGCGCCATGAGTGCGCACGTTTTCTCCCATCGATATACCCTTTTTGTAAAAACACATACGCATATGGAGCTAGCTAGTCAGTAGGTTAGCGTGATAGCGCACCATGAACAACAAAGCAATAATGACAGCGCAATACAAGATACTCTGCATGGCATCCAAAATGTGCATAAACGTTGACTCGCTATATCTTTGTCCGAGTAGTTTACAAACCCCTCTTCCGTCTCCCGTGTGTCGACAGTACATATACTCGGCAAAAAGACGATTCCGCGCCAGGTGCAGCGACGCAACGCACACGTGTGTCCATGTGCGCCGTCGTGTGGGTGAAGATGAAATGCTATGGTCGTGATGATTAGAGTACAGGAACAGCGTCTAGTCGTGGAACTTTCGGTTGTCGTTCTCGCCGAAGAGGGTAACTCTGATCGAGGGCAGGGCCTGGGACTCGAGAAGCTTCAGCCGTTCTTGGAACGTGTTGTTGATGTCAATCTTGCCGTTTGTGCCGACGATGATGGCGCCGCCAGCCCTGTGTGCACAAGTTAGTCGCAGGCGCAGGAATCGGCAGGCAGCGCAACTTACGATCCCTCGGGCAGCGGGTCGCTCTCGTCAATGGTGATGGCGACGTCCTTGCTCATGGTCTTCTTGAACTCGGCCTGGGCCTCGTCGATGGCCTTCTTAGTCAGGTCGTTGTCGGCCTTGCGCACCTTGACCTGCAGCTTGTCCTCGTTGAGGGCGTATGCGCCCTCGAGAATGAGCTTGGCCATGATGCCCTGGTACTTGTTCTTGTCCTTGGATACGTCGGCCAGCTTCTTCTCGGCGTCCTCGAACAGGCGGTTGAGCAGGTCCTGGCGGGCCGACAGGATGCGTAACCGGCTCTTGTTGGAGACGGTGGAGCGCGTGATTTGCTGCGACATGCTGGCCTGCTTGAACTTCTTCTCGTACGCGGCGTCGATGGAGGCCTGCTCCTGGCGCACCAGCTTGGACTTTTCAATGGCAAACTCCTCGTCGGCCTTGAGGCGGATCTCGTTTGCCTTTTCCATGGCCTCCTGGCGGATGAAGGCCGTCATCTTCTTGAGCTCGCCGGCGACCTGCCATGGGGAGGCTTGTTAGCTGCTGCTGCTGCTGCTGCGACGGGTGCTGACGTAGGTGGTGGGGAGCGGGCGGGCGTCCTACCTGGTCGTCGGAGAGGGCGTGGACCTGCGACATGATGGCGGCGGTGCGGGCGACGTTCGGGGGGTGTGGAGGGGTGGTGGAGGGGTGGTCTGGAGGGGGTATATGGGGGGGGGAGTGTGGGCAGTGACGGAGCTTGGGCAAGATGGTAGATGTGCACGGGAGCTCTGGGGCAGCGGCGCGCTGATTGGCTGTCTGCCTAGGCACGTCTGCCCTCTGTCGCAGTCGAGCGAGCTCAGCTCAGCTACGCACGGCGCTGGCTTGGCGCGTGTCTTTCGCAGCGCGACGCGTGCGGGCCGTGTGTTCGAATCCCGCCTTGTCCGCCCGCGCACCGGCTGGCATTATTATTGTTGTTATTATACCACTGTTATTTGCACGGCGCACTGGGCGTGTGTGAGCGAGGGCTCGTGTCGGCGCACCTACTTGTACTGACTACATCATCAGTCGGCTGATCCCTGCCTCGCCCGCCGGCTAGGCGTCGCCCAACCGCCTCGTGCACTGCTGGACTTCACCGACTCGGCGGCGTGACGATTTGCGACGACGCCCACGTCTCCACGCGCTGCGCTGTCTGCACCCCCCGAATCCTCGCCCCTCGCCCCTTGCCGCTCTGCCTCCTCCCATCCGCACAGCATGCGCCCCGCCCCCCGGTAGCCATCCAGGCGCAGTCCACCACCACCCGCCCGCCGACAGTCATGGTGGAAATATCACCCGGCGCGAGCGTCGCTGTGAGTCAAGCCGCCTTCCCCAGTGCCAAGCCGACATAGTGCTGACAGCTCGCTCGCCAGCTGGGCGTCATCGTCGGCCTCGCCTCGACCAGCATCCAGAGCGTCGGCCTGACGCTGCAGCGCAAGTCGCACCTCCTCGAAGAAGAAAAGGACATTGACGACGAGAGACGGCCTCCGTACAAGCGGCGCAGATGGCAGGTATGCACGCCCGCCGCCGCCGCCCCCACGGGCCTCTGCTGATGCGAGACAGCTGGGCATGCTCATGTTCGTCGTGGCCAACATTGTCGGCAGCACCATCCAGATCACCACCCTCCCCCTCCCCGTCCTCTCCACCCTGCAGGCCTCGGGCCTCGTCTTCAACTCGATATGCGCCTCCATCATCCTCAGCGAGCCCTTTACCCGCTACTCGCTCGTCGGCACCCTGCTTGTCGCCGTCGGCGCATTGCTCATAGCCCTCTTCGGCGCCATTGCCGAGCCCTCGCACAACCTTGATCAGCTGCTTGTTTTGCTGGGACGAAGGAACTTTCTGCTGTGGATGAGCACAACGGGCGTCGTGGTTGTTTTGTTGGTCGTCGCCACTTGGGTCCTCAAGCGCATGTCCCCCCGCACCACGCCCCGGCTACGACTGATACGAGGAATGTTCTTTGGATGTGTCAGTGGCATACTCTCTGCGCACTCGCTGCTCATTGCGAAAAGCGCTGTTGAACTCCTAGTACGGACAATTGTGGACCGTCACAATGAATTCAACCGTTGGCAGTCCTGGATGATCCTCATCGGACTGGTTGTGTTTGCCTTGACGCAGCTCTACTACATGCATTGTGGCTTGAAGCTGTGCAGTACGAGCGTCCTCTACCCGCTGGTGTTTTGCGTCTACAACATCATTGCCATTATAGACGGATTGATCTACTTCAACCAGAGCGACCGGCTGTCGAGTCTTCATGCTGGACTCATCGCACTTGGCACAGTCGTCCTTCTTGCAGGCGTTGTTTGCTTGAGCTGGCGCCTCGAAGACAGCGACGAAGAACCATTATCGCCAATAGCGCACAAGGACCCAGGCAGGGTTCCCTTGCCCAAGACTGTACTCCTGCCTGGCCTCGGCTTGCCGCATACCCATAGCACAGACGAGCCTACATCGCCATTGCCTACCGACGAGGAAGCTGGAGGCGAAAATGGCTACTTCTCTGCCAACCACAAGCCCGCCGACGAAAGAACACCACTACTAGCTCGACCACCGGCTGGTCCTGCTCGAACCCTCACTAACCCTAAGACGCGACTATCACTAGATACCAAGGCGCTCAAGAGCCCTCAGACGACTACATATACACGCAAAACATCGCGAAGACGACGCTTAACTACTTCCGAGGAAACACACGAGATCTGGGATGAGTTGAACGATCGGGAGACTCTACCCTCGCCCGCTATTCGATCGGTCGATCTCGAACGACGACCCAGATCCGGCACCTTGCCCCCGCGCAGAAACACCGCACAATCTGCCTGGCTCAACCACATGCGCCGACGATCCTGGTTCGAAGGTCTTGGCCGCCAATCCACAAGCATATCGCAAGGGAAAAGACCGGCCGACTCTTCTACCTCGCCATTACTCGGCCATCCTGCTTCAGACAATGGAGACGCATCTGACGCCGATGAATTCGACGCATCCAAACGACGAACATGGTGCTATGGCTCAGAAAACAAAAGCCAAGAAGCCCTGAGCGACTGGTTTAAATTGAAATGGCTGCGCACGCGATGGCGAGAAGACGAGGGAGACGGTGATGGTGAACAAGGACATGGACCATGATGTTCTTTTTTTTTCTTTCTTTTTCTTTTGTAGCAATATAACGAAATCGAATATTCCAAGCATATCTCAATTGGGTAGGATCTTAATCATCAGGCGGGCCTTTTCTTCTTTGTTCCTTTCCTGCTTTCTTCCTGTTTTTCTTTTTTTCTTCTTTTTACCGCTTTTTTTTTGGATTTCCCAACGGCGATACATTCGCGCCCTTTTTTCTTCTTCTTTTTCTTCTAGTGTATACCTAGTCTTAGTTTGCAGCATTGACATTTGTACAAAACTAGTATAGTCCCACAAACAGGGGTTCTTTGCATATCCACGTGCCACCTTTTTAGCCTACGACGGCGACTGCTTGTAGTACTAGTCGAGTTTAATGGCGTGGTCCGAGCTCCGTGGATCAAACTAGCTCACGTGGTAGTGGTAGTGGTAGTGGTAGTGTGGTGAGGACGAGGTAGCGTACTCTTTTGTACCAACAGTTTTTGGGGGGGTTTGCAGTGTGTGAATAGTAGTATTATTAAATCCATTTTACGAACAAACGAGTCGATATATCCTGTTCCATGAAAAAAAAGGGGCCTAGTGTGTTGTTACTTTGCACATGTATTTTCGACTGCGACACGGCAATAACCCAACTCGTTCACTCAACTCAACTGCATCCCAGTCCCTTCACACATTACAACACACACACACACACACAGCAGTTTCCTACTAAAACCCAACCACGACACTGCGATCATAATTTTTTGTTTTTCCTATTGATTATCTACAGTGCCATGTCTATTACCTTGAATAATGTAGTACCTTCCACATCTCCCTACTTCTTGTCTACATACTTGGCTCTTTTTTTTTCTGCGCATACAACGTGTTCGTACTATCACTATGTACAACCACTACAACAACAGCAACAACACCACCGCATGCATACATGCCGTCCCATCTTTACACAGCCCCCTTTACCAGCACCACCACCACCACTACACCTACCATAGAAGCAACCAAACCAAACAAAATAAAAAAATATAAAAAAAGACCCTAAAATAATTACCTCGGTACTGTGCGCGAAAAGCAGAATCTCAGCCAATAGCCATGTATGGGACGATAAGTATTGGGTCGCGAGAACAGCAGGGATTACTGGTCTAAGTAGAGCGCTGGGCGAACAGGCTGGGTCCTGTGCAATCACGGTGAGACATTTCGGCTGGCATGGCAAAGGTAGCAGCAGTGTGCGTCACTGATGGCGGGCGAGAATCTGGGAATCTAGGGATCGAAGTGGTGAGGGATGGTGGTGCGGGGAAGTTGGGCTGCTATGTATGTACATGTACCACCACTTTAGGTAGATATTAGGGGGGGGGGTTTACTTGCGTCCAATGTCTCGGGTTTACATGAGGTGTAATTGGAGGGACTGCGAGTGGGAGTGGCTTGTGCTTTGTTTCTGATTATTTTTTTTCTTGAGTTTTTTTTTCGGTAGAAATGTAGGGGATGGGTGTGGAGTGAAGCTTGTTTGGACCTGTGGGTTTGGGCTTGAGGTGCGGGCGTGGACCATGGTCGTCTGTGAAAGGCGCTGTGTGGTTTCTCATGGTACTGCAGTTGGGCTTGCGCTGTGTGTGTGTATATTGAAGCAGATAGTAGAAAGTCGATACGTACTCATAGATTTCCCCTCACAAGATACCGACGCATGTGAGACATGAGCGGGAACAAACTGCTGCCAAGACCGTCGTCAAGGTCACGAGTGACGTCGAAGACATATTGCTATACATAGATAGCCTTCAAAGAAGTAGATCTGGCCCGTTAGTTCACAGCTCCCTTTGGCGCGCAAGATTAGGTTTACAACCCAACACCCGCCACAGGAGATGGTTCGGCCTACGCTAACAATGTCTTACACAACGCCAATGTAACATGTCATCCATTGTCATTATACTTACATATCCAGTCGTGATTCACACTAGGGACTACAAAACTTTAATAGCTTGCAGTAGCCAGACACACTAAGGAAAAAAAAAGGTTCGGCTTTACCGGAACGGAGATCTAACATGTCTGATTCTTACAGCGCCCGCGATCTAAGCGATTACCACAGATTCAGACGGCTCTTCTGCCGCAAAACCGAACTTGGGGCCGGGGGCGATGGGACCGTGTACGAGTATGAACACCGGCGCACCAAGAAGCTCATCGCAGTCAAGGTACCAAACAACGACCATGTCACGGCAGCCAAGACAAGCGTGTGCCTTGCAGGGGAGGTTTCAAACCTACGGATTCTGGGCAAGCACCCGCACATTGTAACCATGCTCGGCTGCTGCGACGACTTCAAGCCTCGCGGGCCCGCCGTCATGCTTGAGCTGTGCGAGCTCGGCGACCTCCATTCCTTCATGGACAAACTCAGCGCGCAGCAGCTCAGGCGGGGCAGCAAGACATGTCGCGTCCCCGAAAACACTATTTGGAAATTCTTGCGCGACATGGGTCTCGCGATAGACGTCTTGCACAACCACAACATCGCCCACGGCAGCGGGTACTTGCACCGCGACCTCAAGCCAGGAAACATCCTAGTAAAGTATCCGGACGGGTGGGCAACCGAGGACGGAGTTCCGGTAGAGCCCACGTTCCAACTGTCAGATTTCTCGCGAATGAAGCCGTATCCGCGTCCTTGGTCATGGTTGAGTGAAACCACTCCAATGACGTGTGATGGCAGTAGTAATAGCAGTAGTGGCAGTGCAGCTCAGACAAAGGAGGACGAGGACGAGGACGCCGTCTTCTGCGGAACCCCGGAATACGCGCCTCCACTTCACGAGCAGCGGGAGGCGAAGCCCTCGGGGGATCTCTGGTCGTTGGGTGCAACGCTCCAGACCCTTGCTCTGGACGCATACCCCATCCAATCCCACGAGTCCTTCATCGCAGAGCGCAACAAAGCCCACCGAGACCATCCCCAGCTCGCCGACAAGCTCGAGTGGACCCAGCTCGAGTGGCGCACAAGTCTCCCAACCGTGTACCGCCCGCTATCCGCATCGTGTGCAGAGCTCCAGGAAACCCACGATTTCCGCGACTCGATACGGAATCCCAGACGGGGAGTATACGAGGACCGGAGGCCGTATAGCGACGCGCTCAATGCCTGGTACTCGGCGCTGTGGAACAAAAGCGAAAGCGAGCGCATTACCGCAGCAATGCTGGTCCGATATCAAGTCCCCGGCGCTGAAGCCGAGATGGCGATTGCAAGAGACATGGAGGCGGCGGAGTTGTGTCTTGATGAAGCTAGGAGGATAAGAGAAAACGTGGCCATGCGACGTTCGGGTCTGGGGAGAAGATGAGGCGGGCTGGGATAGAGGAGAGGGGGGGGGGGGTGCAACCCGGGGAAGCGGCGGCGGTATCTAGGTACATATTATTACATAGGCACCCCCTCATCAGAAAAAGTGATACACGTCCGTGCCCACAGAACACCAAAGTTTAATAGGAACTTTCTACGTCGATATCTTTACAACTACAATAGCTTTTTAAAATCTATCTTAATATTATTATACTACTACTATAGTAGTATTTATTAAGAAGAAAGGGGTTGTTATTATCTAAAGGCTACACTTAGCACTGTTCGATAGTGAGCTACTATATAGCGCTAGCTGAAAGGCAGCTTAGGAGTTGTATCACTTTTTCTGATGAGGGGGTGTAGGTGTAGGCACATATACTTATGCGAGGCAGCCCGAGGTTCAAGCGACGACGGCTGGTGTTGAGAGGGATGCTGTGGATTGGCTCCATGATACGAGGATCGCCAGGCATAGCATTACCACGTTTTGCTATCGGAGCAGAAAATCCTTCTCGTTCTAGTCGCTGTACGCGTCATATTA
>NW_007359915.1:1210367-1217707 GCF_000359705.1 Exserohilum turcica Et28A | reverse complement strand
AACCCGGGAAGCGGCGGCGGTATCTAGGTACATATTATTACATAGGCACCCCCTCATCAGAAAAAGTGATACACGTCCGTGCCCACAGAACACCAAAGTTTAATAGGAACTTTCTACGTCGATATCTTTACAACTACAATAGCTTTTTAAAATCTATCTTAATATTATTATACTACTACTATAGTAGTATTTATTAAGAAGAAAGGGGTTGTTATTATCTAAAGGCTACACTTAGCACTGTTCGATAGTGAGCTACTATATAGCGCTAGCTGAAAGGCAGCTTAGGAGTTGTATCACTTTTTCTGATGAGGGGGTGTAGGTGTAGGCACATATACTTATGCGAGGCAGCCCGAGGTTCAAGCGACGACGGCTGGTGTTGAGAGGGATGCTGTGGATTGGCTCCATGATACGAGGATCGCCAGGCATAGCATTACCACGTTTTGCTATCGGAGCAGAAAATCCTTCTCGTTCTAGTCGCTGTACGCGTCATATTATGCGCCCGTGTCGCCTAGGGGGGGGGAGAAGGGGGGTTGCGTGCAGGGAGCGGGGTACCCGTAATGTAGGTGTAGTGTGCCGACAACAAGTGCGATTATAATTGCGTACGTTATTATGTAAACTTTAGTTATATGAGGATCTCCTAGTCTGCTACCTAAACCAAGCGTGGATGCATGCATCGGCAGTGCCCCCCCTAGCGTCTCTCGATTCATGACCACTGTCCATTGAACCCATGCACGGCGAACTCAGCGACTTGCCAACCTTTAGGGGGGGTCTCTTGGTGTGATTTTTCCTGAAGCTCTTTGACCAAGTCTAGTGCGGATGGAGCATCAGACATGCTATTTACAACTCGCGCTCGTTGCCCGCTGGTACCTTTGAGATCTTGAAGCCACCAGGAGACTGAGTCTGGAACATGCCAACGGGGTCGTACTTCTTTGCCGCTGCACGGATCTTGGCAACGTTTGCCGCGCCATAGCCTCCCAGCGGGTTCTAGTTGGTCGTGTCAGCACGGTGATTTGCAATGGCGGGCCGGGGGAGGGGCCGGGACTTACTTGGTACGAATCGGCGTAGTTCAGATACTGCCAGGCAGGCAGTCCGCCCTGGCTAGCTGCAAAAGTCTGGAACTCCTCGGTGTACTTCTTCAGCAATGCGCGGGCGCGGACCTCTGCATCGGCGGTCTTGACTGCAATGTCAAACAGGAGCATGATGGAGTTGGCACCAATGTTCTCAACACCCATGACATTGCCGCCTCGCTCAGCACTGTGCTTGGCGAAAACAGTCGGGATGGCCTGGAACATGCACTGCGTGATGAAGTCGTGGTCGGTGGTAGATGCCTTCCACTCGTCTACAAACTTCTGGTGGCCATCAACAATGTGCTTGAAGATGACGGGGTTGTTCTTGAAGTTCATGGTGAACCAGATGTCACTGTGGGACAATCAGCATAGAGCTATGCTAGTAGCAGTTTCGGGACATACCGGTATCCAGTGGCTTGCTCGAGCTCATCAGTAAGGGCCTTGTGGCTAGCCAACCTCATGGTCGAGGACAAGGATGGGATGGCCAAGAACTTGTCGAAGCCTGGGGGGTTCACGGTTCCAGCAGTGTCTTCGTACGCAGAAAGGATGACAACATCGCCGACAGTAGGGAGGTAGCTCCAGAAGATGATGCTGGAGCCCTCGGGGTAGTTGACGACGTTGTCCACCCACGCGGTGTAGGCAGAAATCTGCTGCTCGGTGTAGTTCTTGGAGTAGCTCATGGTACCACCCCAGAGGTTACCCTGCTTGAACGTCTCCATGTCGAAGCGAGTAACAATGCCAAAGTTTGCAGACCCACCCTTGAGGGCGCGGAATAGATCGCTGTTGGCCGTGGCATTGACATTGATCACCTCGCTATGCAGGGTCAGTATACATGAGACAATAGGTGGGAACAAAATACCGACCCGCTGGAAAGGACAACCTCATTGTTCTTGACCTGGTCACAACCCCAGCCTCGCTGAGCGGTGAAGAAGGTGTTGCCTCCTCCAGTAAGGAATCCGGCAACACCGACGCTGCTGGCTCGGCCACCAGCAACAGTGACTCCAAAGGGCTCGAGGGCTGCGTACACGCCTCCCCACCTGTTTCCAGGCTGGATCTTTGCGAGGCTGGCGGCCGCATCGTAGGTAGTCTGGTTCATAAGACCCAGGTCAAGCGTCACTCCATTGTTGATGTTGTTGGAGCCGGCCCAGGTGGTGTGGCCACCGCTTCTTACGGCAAAGCTGCATCCAGTGTTGGCACCGAGTGTCTTGACAGCCGTAGCCACCTCTTGGGTAGAGACGGGCTGTACAATACACGTGGGGGCCAGCTGAGCGCTGACCGACCAGTACGAATCCGTGCGGGCCTTGTACTGGGCATCATCCTGCATGTAGATGTTGCTAAGACCAGCATTCTTCAATGCTGCACACTGTTCGATTGCGTTAGAGGTACTGTGGCTTTGACCCATCTTGGGAGAAATGATAGGCTTGGTTGGACGTACGCAAGATGGGGAGTTTCTCCCTTGAACAGCTGAAACATCTACTTCCAGACCAAGCGGCACTACGGATGCACGTACATCCTCGTACAGGCTTAGCAGCGCGACGAGCGTCGGCGTAAACGTCTTCATGGTGTAACAACGAGTGGAGCTTGGCACGTAGGAAGACGAGGATGTCGACAAAACCCAACCCTCTGGGTTCTCCAGCGGTATTAATTACCACGGGAAAATGAGCCCCAGAAAAAAGCGGATGAAGACAAGCGAGTCTGTAAAGCCTCCTGGTACCTGCATGTCGACCACTGCTGGATTGTGCCCCCAAGGTAGCACTACTCCGTTGCTTGGACGGGCTTAGTGGGCGGTGACTTTTTCGCGCCAATTGCCACAATATAAGCCCTTGCGCTTCGCCTCGCAGCACTGGAGCCACCCGCTGATCCGGATGGCAGTGGCCCACCAAGAAAACTATGGATGATTTTCATTGATCATGGCGAAGCACTCAATCGGCTGTCATATTCCCCGACTCGTTCTCCACCAGACGGCCCGATAGACGGTCCGTTTTGACGGGACTAGCCTACTCCGGCAACACCCGCTCAGTGCCTGAGTCGGCAGTCTTGGCGTGTGTAGGTCGAGAGACGGCCTGTCAAACCGGGGAGCCTATATCTCCTTCCTATAGGCGAGGCACAGATCGTCGACTCAGGAAGAGCGAGGCTGGGCTGGCAAGTGTTTTTTTTACAATCCTGGACATGACAGCATGGCGCCTATCGGGCTGTGTGACTACATCTTCATGACCGCTACTTCACCTTTGTCTTGCCATGGCTGGAGACGGAGTTACCATGTACGCCTATGAGCAGGCCGTCTCGTAAGATTCTAGTAGACATCATCGTCAGCAGCGAGTTGTAACCATCAGATCATGTGAACTGTGCAAGCCTTTTATCATCTCTTGGCCTGCGATGGCCATTGCGGATCTCGGCATCAAGGTCGACTATTCGGTGCGATTATGGCGGATCATGCAAAGTTCCCACTATTCCGTTCCGCACATGTCTCGGGAACCTGTGCAAGTGTCGCTCTCGAGCCTGAGACTAGTCTCTTGAACGCGATGTTCAATTTGCCTACCCAGAGAGGCGCAACCCGAAGGGGCCACACGTTCACGCCCATCCATATGAAATAATCGGGGGCCCGATCCTAGGGCTAGACAACTTGATGTTCACTTCCACTGTCCACTTCACAACCTCTGTAGTACCATCATGCCCAATGTCAATGGCACCATAACGATCATGCCCCCCCCTGAGGGGTATGTGGTCAACTTCGAGAACCCTCAGAGGAGGCTGACCACGGCTTCATACACACTCTTCATCGTTGAGAATATTCTGGCGTTGCTGTTCCTCGCCCAACGACTCTACACGAAGATCCACCTTATGAAGCAATTTCAGATCGACGATGGTATGGGCTGTGCCAAAAGCCAACCTCGACAACATGCTGACAGGACTTAGTGCTCATCATCATTGCTTGGATGTGCTCGGTTGCAACTCAAGCGTTGCTGATCGTTGGTTTTGTCTCAGTCGTCATTGGCGTACATGCTTGGGAGATTTCGATCCAACAGTATGGTTATTACTCCAGAGTATGTCACAATCACTTCTTCTGCTCTTCCTCCAAGCCACTTGTTAACACTGCAAACCTGTAGCTGATTTTGGCCGCCCCCCTCGTCTATGCACCTTGCTGCGCCCTTACCAAAACAACGCTATGCATCTTCTACAGTCGCCTATCGCCAGCTCGAGGCTTCCAGATGGCCGTTTGGACAACTGTCTTCATATGTGCCGGCGCATACACGGCAATCTTCTTCAGTCTGGTTTTCGCATGCAAGCCGATAGCTGCCAGCTGGAATCCGCTCTTGCTTGCGACAGCGACATGCTCCAACCGCGGTGCAATCTACATAACGACTGCCGTCGTCGGCATTGTCACCGATGTGATACTAATGATTATTCCCATCCCGACCATCTGGGGCCTGCAGATGCCGACAAAGCAGAAGATTGGCTTGACTATAATGTTCGCTATTGGATCAATGTAAGCCCAAGCCCCAGCCCTGTGAGTGTGTGAGCATATGCTGACATCATAAAGAACCATGGTTACATCCATCATACGGCTGGTAGTGCTGATGCCAGCACTTACAAACCCTGACCAGACCTGGGTAATTGGCGTGGGTAGCCTGTGGATGTAAGTTTACTTTTGCCGCCAGACGGCGCCAAAATTTGCACTATATGGTCTGACATGATCTACAGCATTGTCGAGGCAAATCTCTTCGTCATCTGCTGTTGTCTTCCCACCCTGCGGCGGTTTTTCAGACACGTGGCACCGCGCCTCATCGGTGAGGGCTCTCGCCAATCTTCAGGGGAAGATTCGTCCGGCAGGAACCGCGGATTGCGCTCATGGGGAACCACCAAGGTCGGCCCAAAGCGCCAGTATGACACGTTGATGAATACCATCGATGGCGGCAAAACTGATGGCGACGACGAGATTCCGCTTTCCAGCGTAGACACAAAAGAGCAATTGCGAACACGGGAATCCAAAGTCCAGGTCGGAGCGCGCGAATGCAAGGGGGACAACGACAGCGAGGAGGCCATCCTGTACGAGCGAACCGTCGAGGTCACTTATGAAGGTGTCCAGCCAGCCCATCCCACGAATCCGCAAAACCGCCAGGTTTGGACAGGCGGTCGTGACAGAGTATCGCAGGTTTGAGTTGGAGCTTCACACCATCACTACACAGACTTGTATGACAACACCCAATACGAATTCGATGATGCACAGGTTGTGATCATTTGACGACGAGAAACAAGTCTTGCTGAGAAACTGTGGCCTGCCTCGTATCTTCGTGTTGAGACTGGTGTGTGGGGCCAATCGATCCTGTGATCTCGGCCTGTCCATCCAATATTGCCAAGATAATGCAGACATTGTGTGACCTTGATTGCAGACCTAAGGCTCAAGGGTTCTCACCAGTCCTCCAATATCGTATTGAAAAGCAAGACGTGATCTGCTTCATTCGTGTTCCGTGGCGACGGGAAGGCGGAAGGGCGGGAGGGCGAACTTTTTGTCTGATCGTCCAGTCAAGCTTCTCAGGAGCCTTAGGCTCAACCCCTGGAGCCACCGGAATACGATGCCTAGCCAATCGCTACGTACTGCGAACACTGTCTCGTTTTTCTGGGGAACAAGTACCTCGCGAAAGCTTTCCCTTGTCCATTCGGGCTGCCATAACACTATCCTGGTTTTGCGCCGATTTCCTGATGGTATGAGCTCCTGTTTCATCCGATATTTCCAAGTGCAAATAGGCATGAATTTCCAACCTCTCATATTTCAGAGTGGCGAGTGTGGGATTGAAAATGTTCCCATGCAAGCAACGCGAAATTAACGCCCAACGCGAACCACCCAATGAGGTAAGGCTTGAACATCGATTCATGGGTGAATGCGACTTGGTAGAACAAATCGGCTTCTTACGCCACCGCATTACGCTCAAGCTATCTCTTTTCTGTAGGTTAGCCATCTGGTGTGGCATGCCGCTTGGCCGACGGCAGGTGTAGCGGAAAAGCCAAACGCACTAAAACGCCTCGAGTATAGTCCAGGCTCAACGAGCCGAAGCGCGCGAGATACGGGCGATCTGTAGAAACATCCCTGGCATCTCAGTCGAGAGTGTAGACCGGCCGTCGATGTGTTGTAGAGGGTTTAGGTCATCGCGGTTTCGGTACTCGTGGGAAATGAGACAAATGCAACTTATGGCCCGAAGATACTGCACGAGCCATATGTCTCATGCATCTGGCTATCTCAAGTAACATGTAAAGAGAGAATGGAATGGAAATGGTGGAGTCAATCACACCGACATTTGAGTGTGCTCTTGTGGTGGTCATGCCTGGTTTGGACCGGCCATAAGTAATGCAGCATTGATTTGACCGTGCGCGCCTGATGCGATTCGCGCGTGTGGGGCGTGTCCGATCATTTGGTTTTCGAAGAACTTCATGTTGTTGTGCAGAGCGAGGTTGAAGAAGAGAGTGTTGAATGCGAGGTCACACCTTGTTGACGTGTGGCCCGTGATTACGCGATCCAAATTTGGCTAAGTATTTAGTCGCATAAATGTGGTAACCTGCATGGACGCGCAATGACCTAGGACGCGCAATGACCCACCCCACCAAAAAACCTATTGCAAAAGATGAGGCTGTACAGCCACCTATAGTCGCTATTATTACGAGATTTTATAGTGTTATAGTAATTATAGCATTGCGATCATAATAGGCTACTTGTATCTACTTAGTAGCTTAGTAGTGCGGCCGTGGCGGGTGGTCTAAGTTAGGACGGCTAGTGCAGCCACCTTAGCTTATACATAAGATAAATTAACAACAACACGTTTCTAACGCTTTTGCTTTTGAGAGGAGCCTTGTGAGGCTTTGCGCTTACCCCTTTAGGATAATTGTATAGCTTTTTCAGCCTCCCGGGCTGCCTTTTGAGCCTCCTTTTAAGCCACCTTAGCGGCTCTCTCCTTCTCTCTCACCTCCTTGAGCCTCTCTCTCTCAACACGCTTCTCCTGGGCTATTTGAAGCTTGTACAATTGAGCTTGTCTCCTTAACTTAGATCTCTCAGCTTTCTAGAGTTGTAATTACTGTTGTTCTTGTTGTCGTTCTATCTTTTCCTCCTTGGCTTGGCGAACCTTCTTAGGAGACCAAAAGACAGCTCCTCTATAGTACTCCTTAGGCCTATTGAGTTGAAGCGTGTAGCTCTTCTTTTAGTGTCTCTTTTTAACCTTTAGAGCCTCCCTTAAGCCCTAGTTTTCTCCTTTAAGTATACTATTTTAAGCTAAGAGGTGATGG
>NW_007359915.1:1196256-1203526 GCF_000359705.1 Exserohilum turcica Et28A | reverse complement strand
CACTCAGAGGCATATGGGAGTGCTGGGATCACAAAGAACCTAGATTCAACAAGCCACCTATAGGCCTTGTACGAAAGGATATCAAAAGTCTACAGAGCTAGCTACAGGGAGTGTCTCAATATATACCTATCCTAGTCGGGTCCGAATTCGGATCCGACCTCGGGCGAATGGCTGATGAAGGGCGGCAGGTACTTCCTCCGATCCGGCTCTGGGATTGGCTCAATACTTGGCGAAGTTGTAACATCGTTACACTAAACATCCTAACGTTAAGAGGCTGAAGCCTATAGGTCGAATAAGGAGGATATACAGCAACTAGAATCCTATGGCTATTGCAATAATCTAGAAAATCCATGGTTACATAAGATAAGTGGCCATTAATAATAAGTAACTAGTACCTAGTTCGAGCGTAGCGTGCAGTCTCTCTTTTAAAGACCTCTTTAAGCCAAGCTAGGCCTATATTATTGTTAGTCTATCTAGAGGGCGATGAGGTAACAAAGACTGAGTGCTTATTTGGATTAATAGCCTCTACCTAGGCTGATTTTAGAGCTCTAGCATCTGACTGAAAGATGAGAGATGGAGAAAGAGGTGTACCATCTAAGCAGATACAGGCTAGGACTGTAATCCACTCTCTAGAGCCATCTTGTAGGCTTGAAACAACTCCTCCTCTTTTATATTGCCTCTTACTAAAGATCCTTTTAGACCTTCTAAGGATTCTAAGTAAGAAGCCCTTTTTATCTATATTAAAGATGTGAGAGGGCTGTATATTGTACTCCTTCATCTTATTGTGTAACAGCTTAAAGTACAACCTATACTTAGTTGCTAAATCAGCCTTGTAACGCTTCTAGTCCATAGGACTCTGCCAGCGAGAGATGAGATAAGAGGAGTTCCTGCAGAGGAACCTAGAAACCCAGCGTTCTAAAACGTCTCTACTAAGCAAGGATGACGCAAGATGGCGTATTATTGGACGCGAAGGTGGTGTACGCCTCTTAGTGAGGGATTCAATGTACTGTACAAGCTCCTTTTCGCGTTGTGGGTGGATAGAGAGGTGGGTGAGCGCGCGAGGCTAAGTTTTGCTTTAGTGTCTTCGAGCGAGCGTACGATAGCTAATGCTAAACCTTTTTGCAACTTGGCGATAGCTAAAAGATGCGCCTAGTTCGCGCGATTCGATTTCTTCAATCGCTTCCTGAATTGGGTCCATATTGGTGGAGTTATGAGGTATTTTGTGTAGGTGTTGAGTTTGGTGGGGTGGGTCATTGCGCGTCCTGGGTCATTGCGCGTCCATGCAGGTTAGACTAACGCAGCGGGGTAGTAGCAGCTTTCGCGCCGCCCATCTCTCCATAAACATAAACACTTCCAAAAACAATGTCTCAATCCAGAGCAGCCAGAGCCATTGTTCATAAGCCTCCTTTCAAACCAGATATAGACAGACCGTCTGTGATTCTCTACGGAGCCATGTCTGGCCAGAACAAGAACTGGCAAGGCGACCTTATAAATTCCCTGTCCGACCTATCTGTCGCTATCTTAGACCCACGTCGGGATGAATGGGACAACACCTGGGTCGAGGATATCTCCTTTCAGCCTTTTAGAGAACAGGTCGAGTGGGAGATGGATTACGCGCGCGTAGCAGATGTGATCGCATTTTACTTTGCAGGCGAGGCTGAAGTGCTACAGCCAATTACATTACTAGAATTGGGACTCTATGCAGGCACAGGAAAGGCAGTAGTCTGCTGTCCAAAGGGATTTTGGAAAAGGGGAAATGTTCAGCTGGTATGTGAGAGGTATGGAATCGAAATCTGCGAGACACGGGAAGAGCTGGGGAAGAATGTTAGGATGAGGCTATTGGCTAAGCTCGAAGGCTAGACAGAAACATTACACAGAAGCCTTGATGTGCTATAAGTATTCCTATAGCCTATGATTGTGCCAAAAAGGGGGTGCAGATTTAGCTGCCGTGCTGCTATTCTGGCTCCTCTGGCCGTTTTGACCGTTCTAACGTTCGTTATGTGACGAGGCTGCCTGACTCGACTAGCTTAAGAAAGAGATTCCGAATGTCTTAGCAGAGCCTCTCGGAGCCGATTCGCCTCGATTTGATCGATTTCGTTTTGTGCATACTGTAAGTCCCTATGTGAAACACGTGACTAAACTACAACACGTGACTAAACTACAACACGTGACTAATCTTAGCAAACAGCTGAAGCTGCAATAACGGAACGATAATTCAGTCAAGCATGGAAAATCCAGTATGGGTTTGTGCCCCTGGCAAGGCTGAACTTGTGGAGTGGTTCGATTTCTAACAGTTCAGCTGCCAAGCCAAGCCACAGATAGCACTGCCCCTTGCTCAGCGAGCAGCCATAGGCAGACTCGTACTCAAGTCGTCACACTTTGGGATTTGGAGCTAACCCTATCTCCCAAAGCTGATTAGAAGCGGAGTAGCGAGCGCCAGGCCAGATTCAAGGCTACAGTTTGATAAGATGCTGGCTAGTCACCAACTCGTGCCTCTGGCGCGCGCTCAACACAAGGCTGAAGAAGTTGCTCACAACTAAAAAAAACATCTCCCCTTGGTCAGCCAGCTAGATCAACTCCAATATTTGTCCCATCTTCCATATTTCCGTTTCCTATACTAGACATACATATCACAATACCAACAACGCAAACACTCGGCTTTCTGGTAAAGATGCCAGGCAGTCTCCGACTTCTCAGCCTGGATGGCGGAGGCGTACGTGGTCTGGCATCCCTCTACATGCTGAGAAAAATTCTATCCTTCGTCGGGAGTCCTAAACCTTGCGACTATTTCGACATGATCTGTGGCACTAGTACCGGAGGCATAATTGCCGTTATGCTCGGGCGACTCGAGATGTCCGTTGACCAGTGTATCGAAGCCTATATCAGCCTGATGGACGTGGTGTTCGATCCAAAGGATAAGAAAAAACTGCCGTTCAAAGTGCGCAACGGCAAGGTCCAGCCACAATACAAGACAGATAAATTAGAGCAGGCCATCAAGCAGGTCATTGCCAATGTTGGAGGGACATCTGACGATCGATTCCGTGGAGCCAAGAGCTCAGCCTGCAAAACGTATGCACATTCCGATGACTGATGCTTTTGGCCTGCTAACCTGACGGCAGTATTGTAATCGCACTTACAGCAGAAAGTGCAACACCCATCCGCTTCACCGATTACAAGAAAGACGGCGAGCACTCCAACTTCTACAACGAAGTCCGCATCTGGGAAGTTGCGCGTGCCACTTCGGCAGCGACATCTTTCTTTGCCCCGATGAAGATCAAGCACGCCGGGGAACCGCGCTGCTTCGTCGATGCAGGTCTCGGCTCCAACAATCCCATCCAGGAGCTCTACCTCGAGGCAAAAGAGCAACTCGGCCAGCCTGGAAGCCAATTTGATGAGCAGATCCGCGTGCTAGTCTCGATTGGAACGGGAAAGCCTGCACTGCAGGAATTCGGCGAAAGTGTTCTCGAAGTGGCAAACAGTATTGTCAAGATTGCGGCCGAGACGCAAAGAACGGCAAACACATTTTACCACATGCACATGGACTTGGCGGATCGCGATGGCTACTTTCGCTTCAACCCGCCGGACCTCTCCGAGGTGCTGCTGGACGAAGCGAGCAAGAAAGGCCTCATTTCGGAGCGGACGGAGGCGTACGGAAACGATGCCGAGACAGTCAAGATGGCGAGGCGCTGGATAGCTGCCGCGGGCAATGAGCAGAGTGCGTTGACCCTGGCGGCCGTTGAAGACTTCACCTGAGAGACACTCCAACATCTGTACTTTGACACGTTTTATGTAGCCCAAATGCTGACTTCTTGTCCAAACAACAGAAAACACACCACCACCTGAAGTGTCGAGAGTCCGTCTCGAATCAGCCCAGACAAAACTCTTCTACTCGCTGTACAAAAGCCCCAAGCACATCAAGCCAGGCGCAGAGTCCTACTGGCAACATCTCACGCTAGACTCGTACTACGTGTACGAAAACATATTCAAAGACTGCAAGCCCATAGATGGCAAAGTGACATGTGCGTAGCGTCCCTTTGTTCTCACACCCCCAGTCTCCCCCCTTGCACTGTCTAATCTCTTGCCGATAGTCGAAGCATTCAGCAAACAATTCGGGCCCGGGCCTTCTCCTGCTCCCAACCACATCCGCGAGGCCTGGTCCCGCCTTCTGCACGACAAGAGCCATGTGAGCAAGTCGATTCACCGCAAGCCGTTTGTCATGGCAGTGCTCTACATGCTGCATATCGAGACGACTCTGGAGCTCTCACGAAAGGACGTGGACAAAAACCAGCGCGAGATACTCAAGCGCTTCTCAAAATGGGTCCCATGTCAGTGCCGCCAGGTCTGTGGCCGCGAGTGGAACTTTGTAAACGAGACGGGGCTGTCGCGCGGGGGAGACGATCGCGCCAAATGCGACTTTCCTGGCTTGATCCAGAAAAGCAAGCATTGGACTGTGGCTTTCAAGGGCGATAAAATCAAGAGGCTCGAGGCTACAAGGGGGCTTTGGTTGGCAACGTCGTGATAGTGGTGCAGATTTGATATATAGAATGTCTATTCTACTTGCTTTCAACATGCTACATTACCATCTCCTTCGGAATCTCCATGCCGCATAATAGAGAAAAAAAAAAACAAAGATGCAATATAGTTTACATGAGTGTAAGAAATGGGTGTCATGCTAGTGTTCATAAACCGTGTTCATAGGCCTCCGCTCCGTATACGCGCTTGGTCCACCCCATTGGCTCCCAGTTTCGGACGGGTCTACATCAGGAGATGCACCGAGAGGCGTGTTGTTATTCCATAAGCGTATCCTGCTCGGCCCAGGCCCCTGCATGACAGTAGGTTCATAGGTCGACCCAGGCCCTTGTGTGACGGTAGGTTCGTAGTGCGGCACATATGTATTGTTCGGACGGATGCGATTTGCGTGCTGTCTGCGTTTTCTTCGCCAGCAGCAACATCCGACGACTAGGCCGACAATAAGTATAACAGCGCCCACCAAGGCAATGACGACAATTGCCGTGGTACTTAGGATGCTTTTACTAGAGCTACTTTGTGAGGGAGTAGAAGACCCGATGGTTGGATCGCTGGGTGTTCCCACGCCTGGGATCGATACAGGGCTGGATGATAATGGATTTGCGACGCCACCTTGCTGTGTGGGATCCGCCTGTTTCGTCTTTACTTCTGCGTTTGTTGCTGAATCCAGTAAAAGGATGTCGTCTGAGGTCGTTGCGCACCCATACGAGTAGTAGGTATCTGTCGCTCCACGAGAAGAGCTAAGCGCATAGCGAAAGCAGTAGGGCGCTTCTTCTGAACTGGAGACAACTTCAGAAACTGTAAGAGACTTGAAGAAGATAGGGATACCAACCATTGGAGTATCGATCCATAGATGGATGAGCAGGCGCCGTCGTTAAAATCGTAGCCCGCGCAGCCTTTTTCGCCGTACTGACGACATATGCCCCAGTTGTTTAGACACTCAACATTGTTGCAACATGCAAAGGCAAGCTGTGCCTTGACAGTAGCGACGCAATTGTATCCCGACTGGCAAGTCACTGGCAATGCTATCGCACATGTCAGTGGCTCGTTGCTATAGGTAGAATTATAGTGAGGACTGTGCTTAACTAGCCCCACCACAAAGTGCGCGCGACCACAAAGTGCGCGCGCGCCTTACAACCACCTTAACCTCAACGCGTCGTATCCCCACCACTATGGCTAATATTGAGGCTGCGCTTGCAGCTATTAATGCTCTAGGACCTGATGAGCCTTTTTCGTATACAGATATTGCAAAAAAATATGGTGTTGTTCGATCTACGCTTACCTAAAGACACTAAGGCCTACACGCCTCACGCGCGATAGGTGGCCAAAAACAGCAGCTCCTCCACCTACAGCAGGAGCAGGCCCTAATCGCCTATATTAATCGACTAACAAATAGAGGCTTACCACCTACTCAGCCAATGATACGCAATTTTGCCTCACAGATCGCCAAGACTGAGGTTAGAGTACACTGGGCTAGTCGCTTCGTCTAGCGCTATCCTGATTAACTTACCTCAAGGTGGGCAAAAGGCCTTGATAACTGTCGCCACAAAGCAGATTCAAGAAGCAAATACAACCTCTACTTTAGCCTCCTACGCGATAAAATTAATTAATATCACGTTAAGGCGCGTCATATCTACAATATAGATAAGAAGGGCTTCATGCTTAGTATTGTAAGTCGTTCAAGGAGGATCTTTAGTAAGGCCTCGTACGAGGGCATAAGGAGGAGGACTACGATACAGGATGGCTCACGCCAGTAGATAACGCTGTTAGCCTGTATCTGCGCAGATGGATCTTGCCTTGAGCCTGCCCTCATATATCAATCAGCCTCAGGATCGATACAGGACACCTGGCTGCAGGCCCTTGATCCAGACATCCACCAAATTCGAATATCTTCATCACCTTCTGGATGGACGAACAATGAGATAGGCCTCGCGTGGCTGCAGCAGGTGTTTGATCGTAGTACGAAGGCGAAGGCTCAATCCTCCTATTGATTACTCGTCCTTGACGGCCATGGATCTCACGTTATAATGGATTTTATTAAGTATTGTGATAAGCATAAGATCCTCCTCGCAGTATATCCTCCTCACTTAACCCACACGCTGCAGCCTCTTAACGTTAGCATGTTTAAGCCTCTCTCAACAGCGTACTTAAACGAAGTTTCTGCCTTTATGGATAGGAGCTAAGGCCTTACTTTAATGAGTAAGAGGGATTTCTTACCTCTCTTCTAGGCTGCCTGGTAGGCCTCCTTTAAGGAAACGACGATCCTAAACGCCTTTAAGGCTACAGGGATCTCGCCTCTTAACCTAGAAGTTATCCTTTAGCGCTTTACTATACCTGATCCTGCGACGGATAGTGACTCCTTAGCTCTTAGTGCCTCTGATTGGAGGAAGATGGAGCGTCTGCTGCGTTAGGTAGTCGCTAATTAGGGCGATAGGCAGGCTAAAAAGCTTAGCTAGGTCCTTCACTCGAGTTCGGTTCAAAACAGTCTCTTTAAGGATGAAGTAAGGAAGCTGAGAGAGGCTCTAGTTAATGAGAGAACACGTAGGAAACGAGGTAAGCCTCTACCCCTACAGGAGGCTGAGGAGTATCATGGTGGAGCTGTATTCTGGTCTCCAAGGAAGGTGAAGGAGGCGCGCGATCGCCTACAACTCTAGGAGGAGGAGGAGGAGCAACTGCAACTCCAAAAGGCTGATACGAGAAGACAGCGTGAGGAGACAAGGCAGGTTAGGCGAGGGAGAAGGAG
>NW_007359915.1:1167711-1195711 GCF_000359705.1 Exserohilum turcica Et28A | reverse complement strand
ATTTCTATAGCTGTATATATATATTAAAGCCTATTGATCTCACCACCAAAATATATCGTGTATAATATCTATTTGGTGTGGCTCTATAGCCTCGTTTTTAAGGTAGTTTTGGTGAGGCCGCGCGCGCACTTTGTGGTCGCGCGCACTTTGTGGTGGGGCTAGTTACCCGAGTCGCCCCGAACAAAACCACAAGTCGCGATGATTCTTTTCTGCAGATCAACATATGATGGAGCAGGCGTAATGACACTGGTTGGTGGTCCTGTGGGTGATTTGGGTGTCTCCGCTGCCGGCTGTGGGATGTTTGTCGCAGTAGCCAGTACTGCCAACACTAACACAAAGATACTAAACTGTGGTGACATGGCGTTGATTGATGAGGTGATGTGATACATGACCATCATGTATTGTAGACGTTTGTGAGGCAAGGTGCCTGGAATCTTCACTGGGGGGTTGTCTGCCTTCGGCTACCCCTGTCTACGAGCTGAACAGGTACGCTTCAGCCTTGCCGCATGCGACCGCCTGGTTGTACGATATTGGTCCAGTCTAGCGCCACCAATAAACCTACTTGTATGCGTGACACTCTCCCACAATGGCACATTGGTCCCGCTGCGCCTCGCTATGGAAGAGATGTTAGCGACACGGCAACGATCGCGTATGATATCATAGGCCTGGCTTGGTTCGAGGCGTCTAGTAGACGCCCCTGTCATGCCAGCGCAGGCAAAGGAGTACTGGCGGTTATATAAGGAGAGACCCAGGATACCCCTCAGGCTGTCAGGGACTCTTCATAGATTGCAGAAGGACCTAGTTGGCGTATTAGTGTATGCAACTGTCCAAACGGAGGAGCGGCAGGTTACTGATTGGTATTTGTTCGAGATAAAGAGGGCGCGGGCGGATATCCCGCGGTTGACACATCAGTCTAGACTACCTTATCACGGCAAATCTTTGATTGTGAAGCAAAGAAGCGTCCCTTGGCAAGGCCGGCGGCTCCCTATTTTCTTAGCACTTTGGAGTAGGCTCGTGAGAGGTGATTACAAATAAATATATGGCGATTACCAGAATAGAGATGACCAATCTAAGCCTATAGTACAATCTAGTTCCCATACCTGGCAAACCCTACCTTGTAGCCCACATTTGATCGTTACAAAGTGTATGGCTCTTGCTTCCAAGATACCCTCCTCTCATCTCTCATTCGGTCGAATCTAATGACACTTTGTAACAGAACCTGCGTGCCCAGAGCGCAATCCTCTTCTTTGCAGAATTCGCGTGGGTTATGACTAACACCTTCTCGACATGGCACGAAAATCATGCTCGTAGGGCAGCGTTTGCTCGTATATACGCTATCATGGCCAGCACCAGATGTCATTTCCATGGCGAGGTTAGGGCCAACAATGCTGCGTGCAGATTGGCTGACAGCAGTAACACAATCCACATGGAATTTTGTTGCCGGGCTGTCAAAGTCCTCTACAATCTCCACGGTAAGGGGCAGGCCTGCTGTGCAACCGTAGTTGGAGCCTTCTACGTCTTCGCCTGCAGCGATCTTGGGGAAGTCGCGAAGGATCATCTCCTTGAGCTTCTGAACCGTTTCGTCTTTTTGTGCGCGGATATCCAGACTAAAAGTAACTTCTCCTGGAACTGTGTTTGTGGAGCCAGGCTTCAAGTTCAATATGCCTGTCGATGCTAGTGCGGAATTTGCAGTGGCGAGGCGATGAGAGTGTAGTATCATCTTGCTTGATGTCAGCAGAGCGTCCGCTCGCGACTTGAGATCAGTGGTTCCGGTGTGCGTGTCTCGACCCTTGACTTTGATCGTGAACCACTTGTATGCCTGGACCGACGTGACGACGCCGACTTTCTTGTTCGCCATTTCCAGTAACGGGCCTTGTTCGATGTGTAGCTCGAAATGCGCTGCCATTGGTGTCGCCTTGTAGCTCGCCGGTGTACTTCCCAGGTAGCCGATCCGCTCAAGTTCAGATTTCATGGTCGCCTTTCCTGGGTGGATTTCACGCAGGTTGTGCGCAGTCTCTAATGGTATAGATTCTGCCCACACACCGCTGGACACCATGGACATGGGAAACCGGGCGCCTTCTTCATTCGTCCAGTTCACAACACCGACAGGATACTCTGTCTCGGTCCAATTTTCAGCCAAGACCCTCAACATCTCGACGCCTGCAGTGACACCGAGAATACCGTCATATCGACCGCCAGTGGGCTGGGTATCGAGATGGCTCCCAACAAACGTCGGTGGCTTATCATTTCTCAGTCCCGGTCTAACGGCGAATGTGTTTCCCATCTCATCCACGGTGACTTCGCAGCCCAGCTCTTTTGTAGTCTGGATGAACCAGTCACGTGCAGCCTTGTCAGCATCAGAGAGTGCAAGCCGGGCCATTCCTGTTTCTGTCGGCTTTCTGCAACCATTAGTCGGCTGCGAACTCCTAGTGGTTCTGGTCACCTACTCTCCCCACCGTTCGCCTATGCCCCATTGGCAGGTATGATGTATGTCGTCCATCAGCCTTGCCTGGTTGACCTTGAGATCTCGCAGCATATCGTCACTCATCTCTTTGGTCCTGACCTGCCATCGCGGCGAATTGGCAAAACCCCTGACATGTTGGTACCCCACTCTCGCTCTAATACTCGGTCCCGTCCTCGAAGCGGGGTAATGTCTGCATGCGCTGCGAAGAGCAGCTGGAATTCTGCTAGTCAATGGAGCCATTGTGAAGTCAATGTAGATGAGGGGAAAGAGGAAAGAAAGGCATTGCAATACGCGGCATGAAGGCCGGTATGGAAAAGCACCGTATCGCATGATAGGCGCGCCATGTTGTGGGGAAGACGTGGGTCGGAGAGCCGATAACAGTAGCGCGATATCATCACGCGTTCTGATATGCAGCTTGTCCGTCGGCCAATGCCGGGCATTTAGGTGGAATAGCCGTGGAGCCTCAGTTCATATTTTGGCTACAACAGCAGAAAGATAAAGGCAGTCCTCATTCAGATGTGCATGTTAGCATTTTCAACGCATGTGCACAATGAAGCAAGACTAAACATGGATGATTATCATGTGAGAATGTAGTATTGGGTATCTATCAACTAATCCAAACGCCGTATCATGCAGCCAAAAATCATGTTGCATCATGGAATCCCGTCAATGCAAATGTGTAAAAGAGCTCAGACAGATCGGCCTTTTCCTTTTCCCTCGACTACAGGCTTCGCATCCTCCTCGGAGACATCGTCTTCCTCTTCACTATCGCTCATGAACTCGTCGTCCTCGTCGTCCCAACCAAACATAGTTCGCTGCTGAACAGGTTTTGATACAGATGCTGTCGGTTGAGCGTCCCTCTCATCTTCCTCTTCTGAGCTCTCCCTTTGTGCCATGAACATCTTCTCAATAGCCTCGCGGGTCTTGTTCTCGGCCTCTTCCTTGTCTTCTACCCACTGCCCATCTAGACGCGCTGTGCCTCTGCTATGTTGCAGTTCTTCCTGTTTCCGCTCGGTACTGGCCACAATGTCTTCCAGCTTCTTTCGACGTTCTTCTTTTTCCCTCTTCTCCATCTCAGGCTTGATGGCCAGGTACTCGGCAAGTGCTTTGGCCTCGGTCACTGTGCGTAGGCGACGTCCGTCCAGGTTGCGAGAGGATCCGTTGACATCACCCTGCCTCTTCTTGCGCGAGGACATGCGACCACCTTGGGCGCGCAAAATGGATCCGAAACCACCCTTTCCACCACACAAAGGCACAGTCAGACGCAGCGGGAGGAACGTGTCTGCTGGCGAAGAAAGGAGTGACGAGACGGGGGCCTCGCCATGGCAGACTGAGCGGCGCGCGTTTGTGGTGAGGATGTAAGACGAGTTGTGTATCCAGGGAGCGCGTTCGTAGAGTGTTTCGTAGATGGAGCTAAGAGGCGCATCCTTCTCCGCAGCAAAAGCGATGTTCTGTCCACGGATGCTGTTGACGATGACCGTCACTGGGGACTGAGTGGCAACGGTCATGGCTGCTGTTCGTCGCATATGGCAGTTTGAGTCGCAGTATAGTCGGATAGTGGATTTTTTGTGATGCACAGTGCAGATCCAAGTCAGATACCGGCGTACTGATGTGTGCGCGTGTAGTTGTACGGGTGGTGAAGGTTGTGTTGGTGTGAAGCAGACGGGCGGCCAGGCGCGAGCACTTAGCCCAGCCCAGGGCTTGGCAGCATGTGGTCATAGCGTTCGCTTAGACTAGTCGCGCACCCGTCTATCGAAATGGCCGACGTCTACTCTGCGAACTTCTCCCCATCGACCTTCCCAACCAGTTCAAGCATCCCGCAGTCTTTTCGCAAACCGTCAAGATGCTCATTCCCAAGGCCGACCGCAAGGCGATCCACGAGTTAGTCTACCTTTGCAACCGTCGTGAGAAGCGGCGCAGTCGAGCTCTGAGTTTCGCACGAAATATTCCGACTTGATCCTGAGCCTCACCTGGCCCTTCCGTGCATTCAATTGAGCAAGCTGGCTAACATTGGTGTGTACAGGTACCTCTTCCGAGGTTAGTATTCCCACGCACTCGAGCCATGGCTATGGCACAACTATACATTTTTGCGGCTTTGCTGCACACACAAGGATAGGCTGACACACGGTCACCACAGAGGGCGTTTTGGTCGCAAAGAAGGACTTCAACCTCCCCAAGCACGGAGAGATTGACACCAAGAACCTCTATGTCATCGTTCGTATGCCCCTCTTATGCTGAAATGCCAATGCTAACTCCAGACAGAAAGCTTGTCAGTACCATCGGCCACACCGCAATGCCGCATTCCTCTAACAAGCACCAGGCCAGTCTTTGACCTCGCGCGGTTACCTCAAGACCCGCTTCTCATGGCAGTACTACTACTACACCCTCACCCCCGAGGGTCTTGACTACCTCCGCGAATGGCTCCACCTCCCCGCCGAGATTGTTCCCCAGACCCACATCAAGCAGCAGCGCTCTGCTCCTCCCCGAGGCATGCTCGGCGGTGACGACCGTGAGCGCCGTGGCGGGGGCCGTGGTGGACGTGGCGGTGACCGTGGCGAGTACCGCCGCCGTGATCAGGCCGAGAAGGGCGAGGGTGGTGCTCCCAGCGACTTCAAGCCCGAGTTCCGTGGTGGCTTTGGACGTGGCCGTGGTGTCGCTCCTGCTTCTTAAGGCAGTTGAGAGGCTTTTTCGGAGTAGGGCTAGATATCGTTTCATCTTCATGTCGGGCTTTACTGCATAACAAAATGGGTTCGGATACGGCGAAATGACCGGATGATACTACGAATGGATCGCTTGTCTGAGTTGCGATGTCGCAGTCTTAGATGACCGTGTTCTCAATGATACCCCATACGCTTCGGTGACTTTTAGCGTGTCTATTCATGGTTGCAATTTGTTCTGCATGCAAGAATGGGGAGGATTTGGTGTGAAGCGTGTCTGGTATTCGTGCGTAACTGTAGTATCCGTCAATGTCCACCTTTCCCAGGCTTCAGCAACCCATCGCCGCTCTTCATCCACATGGCCCCAACCTGCTCAACACTCAAGCCACCCATCTCCTTTTCGACCAGTTTCGTCAAGAAGCTCAATCTCTGCTCCAACTCGCCCTTCTCGTCCTGCCCACGCACACCCTGCCCAACCCTCGTCCTCCCCACAACAGCCACATTCCGCGTACTCGGGATCCTCAAATGCTCCTTCTCGACCTTATACCCCGTCTCCTCGGCCAAATGGCAGATCCACGAGCACAAGCTCGCATACGCCGACGGCTGTTTATTCTTCTTCCTAGCCGTCTCGGTCGCCGGATCCGGAATCACATGTCTCGCATGCACTGGGGCGCGGAACCGCGTGCCGCCCAGATCATGGCTGCAGCACGGTATCGCGATAAAAGGGGATGCATTGAGGTATGCGAGCAGCGGTGTCCAGGGCGTGAGTTCATCCGCATGGTTACTTATGATGAATGTTTTGGGCGGGAAAATGCCGTTGTGATGGGGTGTTGTTGTGTGTGATATTTCCGTGCTTGCTGTAGCTGCTGCAGTCGTGAGAGAGCAGGGCTGGATGATAGCAGGCACAAGCAGCATTTCCCTCAGCTTCTGCGCATGCGCATCCGGAAACGTATCCCAGGATTTCCGGTGGCGCGCGTCGAAGCCCCAGCCCGGCCAGCCTCGCGCGTTGAGTATCGAGACGAGCAGGCCGTTGCCACAGCCTATGTCTACGAAACCGGGGAAATTCTCATGTGCTGCTGCTGCTTTCTTGCTGTGGGCGTATGCCTCCGTCATTTCTTCTCCGTTGTCTTCGCGTGTAGCGGTTACCGCACCGCCATACATATCTATCCACAGCTCCTCGAGAAACGCCGCTATGCCCAGATCCTCAAAGACGTGTTTCTCAGGCGGCGTCTGCTCGACCCACGCTTCAATCAGCGCTTTGGCATATTTCCCCTTCAGCTCCGCATATGTATCCTGGAACCGCTTTTGCCCGATAATCTGGTCGTGGTGCACGCGTTTCTTGTATCCGGCTTGTCGCCCTCGCGCGTGCTTGTGTATGACTTCTGCGAGTTTGAGCGCCGTCCGCTGTAACCGGTTGTCGAGCGGCTGCTGCGGAAACAGGTCGTAGTAGACTGAGAGCACGCCTGCTGAAGCCACGTTTTTTGCTGCTATTCCGGTCCCTGCTGGGAAATACGTGTACAAGATTGCCAGGGCGCGGACTTTGGGGTGGTAAAACGGGATGTGGGCATGTCCATTGTTGGGATCAACATGCGGCATGTAAACGACCATGTAGCGTTCCGCTTTCACAACCACCTCTTCTTCTTCTTCTTCTTCTTTGTCGCCATTTGTAAGTTTGATATCCTCATTAGACACCAACAAATGACACGTCTGCATCAACGCATCATCCAGCTTCGGATTCCGCGGCACCAGTTTCCGCACAACCGTATACTCGAGCGTGAACCCCTCAATTCCACCATCACGCAGCAGCCGCGGCCGACATTCTGGCCGCAGATGCTTGGTGATGCTCGCGAGGTCCTCGGGCGTCTTGGCGCATGGGTTGAACGTAGCGTCCGTGAAGCTGGTGTAGGAGAGCTCCGCACGCGCGAGATGCGACGCAGTGAGATTAGGGTTCTCGAGCAGATTGCGGGTGACGGAGAGGAAGTGGGTGGGAGCAAAGTTTGCGGGCGCGCATTGGATGAGGGTCCAGAGGTCTGGGGGGAGTCCAGACGGGATTCTGGGGGAGGTGTGGATGTCGTAGGGTGTGAATTTGTCGCCTGGTGTTGTTGGTTCTGACTCTGCTGTTCCTTGCTCTTTTGGGTTTATTTCTACTTCCTCTTGCTTGTGCGTTGTTGTGTTTTCGTGATCAGGGACTTTGGCGTTTTCTTGTGCCATGGTGCGATTTCTTCATCTGGAATGATGCTTGTCTTCGAAGATGTGACTCATCTGATCTTCGAGGAAGCTGTGCAGAGTAGGGTACCCGGAGTCTTGTCGAGTAGCAATTATTCCAAGGCCTAAATGCCCGGGATAGCAAGTCGAGATGTTGGTGTTAGTGATGAAGAGGCGAAGCGAACAAATTGAACTTTAGCCCCTCCGCTACGTATGGTTATCATCCCTATGTACAGCCCGAGCGTGCAGAGCAGAACTAACATCAGAACAAGATATGCCGCTTTTCCACAAACTGGTCTTTCCGGGACTCTGAGAAACAGCATGCAAATTCGAAAAACGCAGCATCCTCTCAATTCCATCATTCGCAATCCGACACAAAAAAAACAAGTCGTGAAACATTCCAATCAGCATACTCTATCGCATCTGCCTTTGCTCGCTCTATATATATAAACACCCAAGCATCTAATCCCCATTTCCGCGCATTAGACGCTGAAAAGAAATCGTTACAAATGCCCATCAGCCAAAAAATGTCCCCATGCAACATCCCTTTACCTACCATAATAATGTGCCATTTCGAGGCCAGCCCTCTTAAACCCACACTTGACATAGAAGCCCTCGTTTGCCTCTGAGCAATCGAGAATTGTCTTGTAGCAGCCGACTTTCTCGGCGACGTAGTCGAGCGCCTGGATGATGCGCAGACCAAGCTTCTTGCCCTGCTGGTCCTTTGCGACGGCAATGTCCTCGATGTGGCCGACGAAACCGAGCTGGTGGATGAATTTGCGCTCGACGAGGAGGCCGCCAGTGCCGACAATGGCGCCCGAAGAGTCGGTGATGCAGATGAGGAAGTATTCGTCGTTGCGCGCGGACATCCAGTCGTAGCGCTTGTTCCATTGCTGGGGGAGCTGGTTAGCATGCTGTGGTTCTTGAATGAATGCGTACATGTGTTTTCGTGCTGGAGAGGCAAGAAAGGTGGACGCATAGCCGGGGCATTCAACTTACCTCTTCAGTAATGTCGCCAACAGTCGTCAGCACACGGAGTACGTCCAGAAAGCCATTGTGGTAGTCCTTTCGCTCGAGCGGCCGGCAGTTGTAGCCTTCGGGTAGTTGCCTGAGCACCTCGGGGGATATGAAGTCGGTGCTGAAGAGCGGGCCTTCTCCTGCTGCTGCTGCTGTTGCCATTGTTGCTAGTGGGGTGGTTGGTCCGGTGTGTTGTGTGTTTCTGTGCCTCGATTTCCCCAGGTCACAATTGCAATTGAAAAGCGAGACGGGTTTTCTCAGCCTCACGAAATATCTAGCAGCAAATTGGTGCAAGGACAAGATAGCTCCACGGGGATGAGAGGGGTGGGAAAGCGGAAGCGGAAGCGGAAGCGGGAAGAGGGAAAAGGGTGAATGACGGGCGTTTGCGTGGTTGCTTATCGATAAGACGGCGGTGAGAAGGTCGTTGAGGCTGAAGGGAGCTCAGACCCCGTTTTGCCATTCAGGAACCAGAAAAAAACCGAGGGGCTATATTTAGATGGTATTCCTCCACAACGACGTGGGCTGAGCATATTAATAACCTCATCGAGAAAGTTACTTTAGTGGTAACTATTACTATTATCATCTTTAGCAGCATACTTACGTACACATCCACATGCAACAAACACACCAACTACCAACCCACCTACTTACTCACGCTCATCGCTTTCCATTTCCTTTGCCGACGCCGCCAACTTCTCCTTGTGCTGCAACCCTGCGATCCTCACCAACGCATCTCTCAGCTGCGTATTCTGCCGTTGCAACAGCCCCATTTTCCTCTGCAGCTTCGCCATCTTGAGCGCCAAATCCTCGTCTACAAAGCCTTCGTCATGCCCGCTATCTGTTTCCATGGCAGCAGCAGCAGCAGCGCCGGCGGCTGAAGAGGAGGGGGGGTCCTGCAAGCTCTCCGGCGTGGCAATGGCGCCGGTAAACGACTCAAAGTGCGTGCCTTGGGTCGTGAGATAGCCGCTCGGCAGCGGTTTCTGGCGTTCGCGTTCTAAATCTCGGAGTTTGAGTGTGGGCGTGGCTTGCTGCGGGCGCGGCTTGCTGGGCACCGGTAGCGAGTAGTGCTCTTTGATGGGCTGCGTCGAGGAGAGTCTCGGTGCGGTATGCAGTGGCGTATTGATGGGCTCGGATATCGAGCGTACGTGTGCTTCATGCCCGCTGGTTATCTTCTGCACGCGAGGATCCCCACAGGCATGAACCACTTCTTTGTCGTTGGCCGGAGCGTAGTGCTGGGTGTGGCGCTGGGCTTGCGGCTGCGGCTGCGGCTGCGGCTGCGGTGCTGCAACAAACTCGTCTTGCGTTTGGCGCGGGCTATCGGTCGGCACGACGATTCGCAAATGCCTGGCTCCGGCCGCCGTTTTCATTTCGCGAGTGCAAGCCGGAATCGACGGTTGTCTTCGCACTCTGGGCAAGCCCTCTTGTTTCGAGTCCGCCTGTGCGGCGTCCGTCTTCTTTTCCTTCCTGATGAACATCTTCAGACTCTTCTTTCGCGATGGAACGGCGGGCTTGGGTTCCGGCGGGGGCCCAGTATTCTTAAGGTAAAAGCTGAGATCGTTTAATCCCAAATCCGCGCTTGCTGTGAGGGCGTCGTGGCTGAGAATCGGGGGTGCCAGGCGTCCTACTTGAGGAGACCCTACCTGGCCAGCCTGACCCACGTCTATTCGTTTCGAGAGGCGCTCCTGTGGCGCGGAGACATTGTTCGCTTGAAGTGGTAAAGACTGTGCTGGCGCTGTCCGAGAGTTTGTACTGTCCATGGACAACGCAGATTTGACGTGCAGTGGGAAAACCGAGTAGGCAAGGCGCTTTGGACTTCGCTCGGGCAACGCCGGTGATGGCTCTGGTATCTCCAACCCGTGGGCAGGAAACGCCAGAATGTGTTCTTCTTCGGCTGCTCCACAAGGCAGAGACTCTGGTGGCTGCGGCAGAACAACCTTCTCCGGATCGGTCGAATACGCATGAAACGACGTCTCATATGTTGGGCCTGGCTCGTCCCCCGGGCCATGCAAGTACTCCTGGATCAGTCCAAAGATGCCCATTTCCCCCTTTTGCGCATGCTCCATATGCGGTAACACTCTCTTGAGCGCATCATGGCTGGCTTCGCGTCTATGCTTCGAGACCTGCGGCTCCAGCTCTGCATTTTGCGCGCCGATAGTCGGGCTCGGAGCAGTAAGCTTTAGCAGTGTTTGTCGGCGCTGAAATCTTATATCTGGGTCCTGGTCGATAGATGAGCTCGTCGCACGTTTGGTACTGGCTTCGCGGCGAGCATGTCCGGAGCGCGACTCGAACTTGAGCGCCTTGATCAAACGAACAGACGACGACCGTTGCGGCAGTTTAAAAGATGGCCCACATCCTTCTGGCGACGACGGCGGCGTAATATCCTTGACCTTTGGTCTCACGGGTGCCACTGGGAAGACAGAGACGTGGTACTCTGCCTTGTTGTCGTCGTCTGCCAAAAAGCCGCAGCAGTACTGCTGTCCCCTGGAGCCCATTTTACCATTCACCGACTTTGCGCGGCCGAAAATCCGGGGGCGTGAGTAGTTTTCCCTGGCAGCCGTCTGCGACCGTTGTCCGTCCATTACTGGCTTCGAGCCTCTCAGTTCAAAGTCGCGCGGAGTGTGGTTGAGAAAGGTGCCTTTGGCTCTCTTTTGAAACCCAAATTCATGTTCGACATGCGCCGGGGGGTATATGCTGGGACCAGTCGGCTGGGTGCCGGCGGTAGATGGGCGGGTTATATTCTCGTCCTGCGTCGAAACCGTTGATCTGCTGCGCTTGATCGACTCGCCTGCTGTTGCTGCTGCGCCTGACTGAATGCGCGGGTCCTCAAACGCCCCTCCGTACTCGAGGGCACTCCACCAGGCATTACCAAACATGGAGGCTGGGGGGGAGCTTTCGATTTACAGGCCTGTTGTTACCGTGGGTGTGGGATGGCTATTTGGGTTTGAAATTGGGTCCCCGGCAACCGGCGTTGCAATCAAACAAAAATGTGCGGGAATCTGCTGAACTCTCTGCTCGTGCCAGTATCTGAGCGGCTGTGTTGAAAAAAGAGCACTGTCCCCTGGCGGGCAGGCGGTTGTGCGGAACAGGTACGAAAAAAAAAAGAAAAAAAAGAGCCCAGGTCACTTTCAGCAGCCGCAAATGTTGCTGTACTTATCTCCTAGAAAAAAAAAGAGTGTGTGTGTGTGTGAGAGAGAGAGAGAGAGAGCGCAGAGACCAGGCTGCAACCGCAGCAGGGTTGAGACGAACTGACAGCCAGCGGCGTCAAAATCGGCCTCATCGACTGGGAAAAAAGAACGAGTCTGACCGGCAGCTCATTCGCGTCTAAGCTTTTTTTTCTCTTCTTTGCACTTGGATCCCGGAGCTCCGGTTCAAAGAGAGAAGATAATCATTCGGTGCAATACATGGCGCGTGGAAATAGAAAGAGGCTAAGTAAGTACAGTAAGTAACGATCGGTCTTGTCTCGAGCTTTTTGGTTCATGGGCCCAGCCCGACGCGATGCCGTGGTCGTACTACAGTTGGCTTTTTAAACCCCCCCCCCCCCGGCCCAGCCGCACGCCATGTGAGAAACGAGGCTGCTGTCCGCAGCAATCTTCATAACATAATCCACAAAGTCTTTTTTCTTTTCTTTTCTTCTGTTTCTCCATGAAACAAACAGGTTTGGAGTGAAGAAATTGGATGCGACAAAAAAAGAAACGGGGGCGTTTTGACAGGCACTGGTTGCTATAGTAGGGGGGGGGGAGGGGGGAGAGAGGCACCTCGCAATGAAGATCGCATTCTTTTTTTCTTTTGCAATCAGAACCAAAAAAATCATGATAATAATAATTATGAATTGGACTTTACTTTACAAGTCTCTCTCGACGGCCATGCTACATGGCTTCTTGTCGCCCTCGCAGCGCGTAGCCTGCTTTGCAAGCAAGGGAAACAAGCAAACCATCCTGTGGACAATGTGCTACTAGCTGATAACGAACGATTGGGTGTGTCCATGCTGTGTGGTACCGTCGTACGCGGGCGATTGGCATCATGTAGCACTAGGAGAGCGAGAGCGGCGTACGACGTTACTTCTTCCAGAAGCGAGCAAGGAGGCTGTCTTGTGCATACCACGCGTCCACGCGAGAGACGCTGGAACATGTTGATGCCAAACGAAAGCATGCCAAACGAACCATTGAAATGCGGTTTGGAACCTGCTTGTCCATGAATGAAACTGAGAAAGAAAAAAAAAGAAAGCCTGCGCGCACGACTGCTGGACACAGGACACGGGACACAGGACACGGGAAACACCATCCTCCCCTGCTTCTGCTTCTTCATGGAGCCCTCGATACGAGCCTGGGACGACGTACAAACTCAACGCCGGTAGATCTTGTGCGTCGTAGCATCCGAGCAGAGAAAAAGCAGTCATGACCCAGGTTTCACACGCCAGCATCAGGTACGCATGTCGATCGTCGCCAGCCAGAAGCTGAGCCCCACCAGGCGCTATTTCAAGCTTCATGGCTGATCACACGCAGGTTAGACAGCGGAGCCATGTGGCCCCTTGGAAAAGCAATATGCTATCAAATAGCTAGATAATACATGGTAATGCCACTTCAACGCCGGATAATGCCAATAGAGGTTGCCAATCGCTGTTTGATGCACAGTAAGAGAAAAAAAAATCAAATCACCCCTCAACGCTGTATCCTCCATCTGGTCTTTTGTTTCATCAGCCGGTTCGCGGCTTCTTGTTTTTAATGAACGGATTGGCTGGCTCCCGCGGACGCCTTCGAATTTTAGGTTTCGCCATCGACATGCCGCCTATAACATCGGTTGGGTGGGGTGCGGCCACGCCATTTGAGCCACTGCCTGCCGACTCTTCTGCAAGGGCTGCTGGCGTTGAACGGCCGCTGCCTCCGTTTATGGTGTTCGAGGCAGCATCTGATGCAAAGTCATCCATCTCGACATCGCTGCTTTCGAGCTTCAATCCATCCATGCCATTGGTCTCCTGATCAAGCTTGCGCTTCGTATGTTGCACCAGCGTCTGCTCGCTCTTGATTTCCTGCTTGATCTCTTGCTTGATCTCCCTCGCATCCGAGCCGGACGAGGTACCCGATTGATTGCTTGCCGACCTGCTCATAGGCTCAGACTTGACTTCAGTCTTCACTTCTTGCTTAACCTCGGGCGTGGGGCGGTTAGCCTGTACGTATCCCTCCTTTGGTGCTGGGAACTTGCTCGAATGCTGGTTCAGCATACGGGGCACATCGTTGTCGGTAAATCGGTTCCTCTCTTTGGCGTTGACAATAAGCTTATTCCAGAACTGTCCTCGCATGAGCGAGTCTGAATTACCGAGAACCCAGAGAGACGACTTGGCACGCGTAAGACCGACGTTCATACGACGGATATCCTGAAGGAAACCAATGCCACCCGACGGAGACGCTCGCACACAGGAGAAGATGATGACTTCGCTCTCACGACCCTGGAAAGCATCCGTCGTGTTGAAGTCAATGTCTTCGATGATGGTTTGGCCATACACCTGCATGAAACTCTGCTTGAGTTCGCGCAACTGACTCTTGTAGGGCGTAATGATACCAACTTTGCCCTTGAAGTCGTAATCAGGGTAGTCGGAGGTGAGTCGCTTGTACAACTGCATTGCGACTTTGACTTCGGCAATGTTGATGAGCGAATGACCCTTGGGCGCAGCGGCCTGCTGACCTTTGACGTCGAAGAAGCGATACGGCCCGAGCAACATGCTTTGATGCCACGGCCGCTTGCGAAGGCCAGCCATATCGCCACCGTCCAACAGTCTGCCATCGTAGAAAGTCTGACTGGGGAACAGACTGATTTCGGGGTGCATACGATATTGCGTGTCCAACAAGTGCACGTCGGCTGGATGATTCTTCTGCATACGAACAAACAAACTTTGCTCGTATTGGAAGCGCGCCGCTTCTTTGGAAAATACGGTTGGCGGCAACTGTTTTGGATCTCCGACCAGGATACACTTGGCGCATCCGTACTTGAGAGGAATGAGAGCGCTCATCTCAACACACTGTGCAGCTTCATCAACGATGACGGTTTCGAACTCGATGCTCAGGCCCTGGAACATCTCGTGACCGGATCCACTGAGTGTTGCGCAAATGACGTGTGCCTCGTTTAAGACTGCCTCCTGTGCCCTCCGTCGATTGAGGTCGGCGTTACGGCTAGCAAGCTTCTCGTCGTCCTTGACATTGTCAATCTTCGTTCCTAGCGCAGTCTTTTGCCTGCGCAAAGCATTGATGTCGTCGTCCAACTTAATAGCAGCTTCACCCTTGACCTCGCCAGTGTCTCGCTGCTGGTAGGCTTGTTTTAGTTGATCGGATATCTTCTTGTGCTCCTGGAAAAGCTTTTGTGTTGCCTCTTTGTCGCTACCGTCCGAGGGATTGACACCCAGTCGCTTGTTGACAAGTTCCTCAAGCGTCACATCCTGCACGCTGGCCTTGATGGCATCACCTCGACCTAGACGCACAATGTTGACATTGCGCGACTCGCCATTGAGCGTCTTGATGCCGTCCTTGAAACGCATCACCAGCTCATCGACGGCTGCGTTACTCGGTGCACAGACCAGCAACTTCTTCGAGGCAGCCTCTGAGCGTTGCTGGCCAGGAACGGAAATGCTAGTACCACGATTGCGAAGGCTATCACTAAGAATGGCACCAACAATGGCAGTGATTGTCTTGGTCTTTCCAGAACCTGGAGGACTGCGGAGAGTCAGCATTGCACGAAATCATGTATGTTTGTTGTGACCTACCCTTGAATCAAAGTGAACGCATCATTGTCGATAGCAGACTTGATAGCCTTTGCCTGTGCAGTGTTGACGTTGTAGTTGGAGATGAGTGGCTGGAGCTGAGTATCCTTGTAAGTGAGCAGGGGAGAGGGCTTCGCTTTGATAATCTCGTCACAGAGATCGTAGTACTGAAGACCCTTGAGCGCACCATACTCACGCTCCAGAGGCGTAATCGACTGCAGCTTGGTGCCCAGTAGTGTGTTGTTTGGCTGCAGCGCCGAGTTGAGCGGGTTGCCTGGTACGACGCGATATGATACTTCAATGTGCTGCTGCTTTCTCTTCACACGGAATACCCTAGCCAAGCATGTCGGCTCTTCGGCAGAAGGAGTCTTTGACTGTGAAAAGAGGATAATGTCTCCTTCCGAGATGGACACCTCCCGGTTCTCGACATGTGTCATGGTACTACCAATCTCCTGGAACATGTCGACCGCAGCCCGTGACGTAATTCGTATCTCATATGGCCTGGCTTGGTTCTCCTCGCGGGCTTTGACGAAACCTTGCCACGCTTCTAGAGTCAGAAGTGGCTCAAAAGTATTCTGGTAGTCGTTGGGCGTGCGGAAGGTGTTAAGGACCTTGGAATACTGCTCCGGTCTGGACTTTGGAGGAAAGTCGCCTTCGTGAAAGTAGTTCCAGCCGAGAATAGTGCGATGTAGGCTGCTGAGGTCAGGTGCCAAACGAGCACGCATGTCCTTGGCAGATCGCTGAGCCCGCTTCTTCTTGGTTGGCATCTGAACCTTGACTTCATTGACAATGTTCGTCCTGGGTCCAGCCGCGACCTTTTCCTTCTTGATACCAAAGAGATCTTCATCGATATCTCCCTCTTCCTCTGATGACTCGTCGGACGAATGCATCAAGCCTTCACCCTTTGCAGCCTGTTCCTTGCCCAGGACGCCCAAGCCTTCAAGACCAGAACCAGCTTCAGCAGTGATGCCCCTAGCCGCTTTGGCCTTGGCGATTGCAGCAGCCTTTTCCCTCTCGCGTTTTTCCTTGTCCAATTGCCGCTTACGTTTGAACTCAGCCTGGGTGGCATTCTTCTTATCCTCGGCTGCCTTCTGTGCAGCTTTTGTCTCCGCTTTCATCTGCTCTCGCCGCTCCTGGAATTTAGCAGAGCCGGCCGTCATGCTAGCAAGCAACTTCGCCTTTGCATCGGCTTGTGACGGCACCGCACCAGGAGCCATCCATTTGCTAATGGAGGCTTGTTTGGGCTTAACAGGCTCTTCTTCTTTGACGAGAGGACGGCCAAGATGCACTTCCAGTGCCTGTTGCAGTTCTGCCTGTTGCGTGTCGCTGAGCTTTGCGCGCACGTCTCCTGAGAGGACACGCTCCATATACGAAAGTGTGTCTGCATCGATTTCAATGGACACGCGACGTAGGCGCACAAGGAGCTTGCTAATGAGCGTCACAGATTTGCTAGACAAGAACTCGTCACGGAGGCGCAGCCATCTTGCCAGGCCCTCCATGGCGTTCGCAGGTCGTGCCAACAGCTCTTTAAGCAGCTGCGTCTTTGACGTGTTTTCCTCGTCGTCATTGGAAGCCGGCTTCAGGGCAGTCGCAAAAATGCTGCATTGGTCAAACAAGACATCGGCAAACTGCATGGTGTCTCTGCAGAAATCCATCATCATATGCTTGTCGTAAAAGCCCAAGTTGCTCCAGGCTTCGGTCGTGGCAAATATCATTGTGAGCGAGTCCCATAGATTCTCCCACAAATACATGGTCGCTGCGGCGTCGTCCGAGTCGTATTCTCGGCCACGCAGGATACCGTCCTGGGTATTGCAAATGATGTCAATGATGTCGTTGCATGTCCTGATCATACTGGGCGCGGGAGCAAAGGCTTTCTTCAGTCTGACCTGCCGGACAGAATCCGAGATACCTCGCACCACATTTCTGTAATGAGCTTTCAGGATGTGCTGGAGGGCCCCGCGGCGCTCTTCCTCTCCACTGATGACCTTCAGGAGCTCGATAGCGGAGTTGCGGGTATCATCAATAGACGAGAACATGAGAGAAACGATTGCACTCGCTGCAGGCTGTTGCCCGAACAGCGCTTGCAGCAGGTTGGGCTCAAATTCCGACATCTTTTCCACCACATCCGTAATAGATTGAGACAGCAATCTGAAGCGATCGTTGAAATGACGCACTGTCGGAGGTACCTTGTCTACGCCCGACTTCATCTGCAGCTGCTCAAGCCCAATGAGGCCCCTTCCAGCAATGAGCATGTGTGTTGCGAGTTCCAAGCTGTCGGGGCCTATGGCCTTCAAGACCGTCTTCCATAGGGGACTCGAGGGCGGCGTCTCGGTGGGTGACGGCTGCTTAGCAGATATCAATTGTCTCTCAATGATCAGAGACTGTGCCTCGAGCTTGAAAGCGTGCTCAATCACCGAAAGCGTCAACTGCATATCCTCTTGATTCCTGTTGTCCTTGAAACGCTTCAAGTTTACGACAAGCGATTGGATAAAGGTCGATAGTACGTCAAGCATGCTGTTGACCGTGGGCTGACCGACAAACTTGTCAATTGTCTTGCCTTCGCCCATTTTGCGAAAGGCGTAGTCTAGGACTTTGAGTGCTTCCTTGTAGCAGTAGTTTCGAGAAGTTTGAGGGTATCGATCTGACTGGAACCGCGAAAGGAGTGCCTGGGCAAAGGGTCGCACCGCTGGACCAAGATTCGCCAGCTTGATAGAGTCAAGGAAAGGCGGTATCCAGCCAAAGGCGGCATGGAGGTTGTTCATGCTCTGCTCGTTATCTTCCGCAGCTGCCAAGAGGAGCTGGTTGAAAACAGGACTGTTGAACACTTGCTCCACCACCGTTGCAATGGATGGCGTTACGGCATTCATGCCGTCCCAGTAGTCTACCGGAGACTTTTCAAGCAGCAGCTTCATGGTCGCAATCAAGTCCAAGAAGCCCTCGGACTTGAGAGAAAGATGGTCAAGCATCAGCCGGTAAAAGTCTCCATCAAGACCTCGCAGCGATTCTGTGATGAGGTCCCTGTCCATCTTTGTGACTATGAGCCGGGCACCACTCCAGAAGAGAGGTACCATGGATAGGTCCAAGTTGTACATTTGAATCTTCATCATGGCACTTGTGACGTAGTCCCGCACAGCCCAATCCCACTCCGACTTTAGCATGTTCCGCTTAAAAGTAGACCACGACTCTGTCGCCCATCTTTGACGCCGCTCGACCCTGCTGAACAAGAAGCGCGTCATGGCTGGAAGGTAAGTCTGCACTTTCAATCGCTTCTTTGTCTGAACCATGTCGAACGGGGCGTCAAAGTGTTTTTGGAGGAGCTCCTCATTCCGCACCAGGGCGTCGCAGCTCAGGGCCTCGAAGAAGCCATAGGTGCACTCGTTTGGCAGCAGCCGTACCGAGCGTGTCTTTGGTTCCGCTTTGCCCAGAATCTCGGTCGCCTCGTCGAGTGCTTTGTTGATGCGTTCCAAACACTGGTTGTCCACCACCTCGAGAAACGGGCCAATGTTTTCCTCGTCGTACGAGTCGAGCAGACGCGTGCGCCATTCCACCCTGGATTGATGAAAGACCCTCACACAGACATCACAGCTCTGCATCAGTTGATTGAGCCGGCTGATGAGCCATTCCTTGTGCGGCGCTGCTTCCTCCCCGTCGAATGCCAAGATCTCCGTCGCCTTGAGTGCTGCCCATTTGCGTTCCTCGGCCGCCTGCAACTTTATCCTCCGGTCTTCCAGCTCGGCGGCATCGGTTTCCGGGGGGTACGCGGCGACATCTTCGGCATAGTATACGGAGCCGTCATCGCCCACGCGGGGGCAGAAGAGGTGCTGGTCTTCGGGCAGCTCTCGAAGCTCGCTGTAAAACACCGAGTCAGCCATGGTAGTGCTGATGGCGTAGACTAAGAGCGGATATGAAACATGGTGGAGAGATGGGATCGGGAGAGGTGAAGGCCGGCGAAATGAGGTTTGGCGCGTCGTTGCACTTACTTGATCTTCTCGAGGATTTCGGCCATGGTCTCTCACCAAGACGCTCACTTGGGATGACGCCCAGCTGACAAGTCCCTGCGACACACACGGGCAAAAGCCTCAATCCAGCATTGAGCGGCCGCCGCGTCTCTGCACGAGTGAGCAAGGCGATCTATCTGCGCGCCGGTTTCTATCTAATAGAAAGAGAAGCGCTATCTATCGTGCCCGAAACCCGGCGCACACGCTACCAATGCCCGGGGTGCCTGCCGCAGCGGGCCCCCAAAAGGAGAGAGAAGGGCGGGAATTGCGCAAAGGGGCGTTGCAGGGAGTTCAAGGGAGCGTCGGTGAGAGAGGGCGTGGTCAGTGAAAGAGGTGAAGGCAACGGTGTGTGTGTGTGGCTTTGGGGGGGGGGGGTTCGGATGGGAGCAGGAAGAAAGGTACATGACGGACGTCCATGCATCAAAGATTCCCATTTGCAAACGCGCGACGCGGCTCTAGCGCCCCACGTCCGCGTCCCAACATGCCAAGCCCATTACCCTTCCTCTTTGATCCCCACAGCAACTGCCCCCATGCCCTGTTCTAGTTTAACTGAGTCGTCTGGGATGCGGTTGGTAGAAAGCATAGGGAGAGAGTAATGGAGTAATAATGGTGGACTTGAGTTGAGGTTTCCCGGACATGACAGCACGCACGTGATTCAGACAACTCCGGGTCCTTGAGCAACCAGAACAGACGCCGGCCGATCTTTCCAGGCAGTACCCGTACCTAGCGATAAGTATCACGATATGAAGACAACAATTGGCGCCCTGTTTGTAACACACGCTGACCCCATTCCAGCCAGGTAACGCGAAAGAAAATCCCAGCAATGAGGAATATCCCGGTCTATATTTACCAGCGTGCTGGTTACACTTGTTCTATATACTATCCGCGCCGGTGTAATAAAGAGAAAGGGGAAAAAAATAGAACACATGAATCAGTGAAAGACACTATATCAAATTAGCAGTAGCAGCAACCCGGCCTAAGTACATCCATACTCTGATCGCCTTCCCCACCGTCAGAGATGCGGGTAACCTGCTAGGCATATCCAGATGGATACCCTTATCCCCCACATGTACGCCCCACCCAAACTCAATACCCCTCATAACACACGCAATATATGTACCGAACCCGACAAAGAAAACGTCATCCACACCCTTGTGCGACGGTGCATGTCCATGATTCAGGCCAGCTCCATGACTTGTATTTCTGGTCTTTGCATCCATGCTCCGAGTGCACATTCCATGCACCAAAGTTTATGTGTATACATCCAGTGTCGTCTGTATACTCTGCTTCTCACGCTCAATCTCAACAACAACGACATTGTCATCTTCTTTTTCAAGCGTCTCCAGGCGGAACCAAGCAGAAGTCAAGGCAAGTCATGTAGCTGTGCATTTCCCACGTAAAGTAGACTGGAACATGTACATTCTCTCCAGCAAACACATGCTCATTCCTGCTCCCGGCAGTGCCATTCCTCCATTACTGTCGTCTTAACCAGTGACTTAATTCCCCATCGCGAGTAGCAAGAAACGGCTTGGTCAAAGTACACGACGACGATGACAACAATAGAGAACCATACGTTCTCTGTTTCTCTCCCTTGCTCGCGCCCTCACTCTAGCAACAACCTCACCTCATCGTCCCACATGCACACCCATCATTGTACTACAAACCACAAGCCCACATCGACAAACATGTAACGCATGCAATCCAAGCAAAAATGTCTCTCTTCAACCACAATCGCCCCACTACCACCATGACCGTTGTATACTATCAAAGCCTCGATCCCCCCCTCCCCTTCTTCTCGAGTCCCTCCCTGTTACATCCGCTTCCCCCCGTACCACAAGCATCCAATTCGCACACTATTTTCCATATTTTTTTCTTTTTTTTCAAGCCTTTTGATTTTTTTTTCAAAGCCGAGCGGCAGGAGCGGCAGCGGCAACAAGACTCGGCAATGGGGAAATAGGAAATTGTGAAATGTGGAGCGGAGGAGAGGGAGGGACGGGTGTGACGCGATTGTTTGGCTGTCGAGGGGGCTTGCTATGATTTCTTTTGTGTTTGTTCCTTTTCTACGAAGAAGCGAGGGGGGAAGTAGTGCCTGTGTGTGCGAGTGCGTGTGGGTGGGTGGGTGGGTGGGCTGAGAGCGGGCCGATGCGAAAGACGTCTTACCGGGCGGACAGGGCCCTGGGATAGGAGGTCGAGGTCGAGGGGAGGGGGGAAGTGGTTGTGCAGCAAGGGTAGTGTGTAGGGGGGGGGGTAAAAAATGTAGCTTCATACCCGCTTTTTTTTATTATCATCTTATACATACTTGGACACGGCATGGCGCCCCGCAGTTGAGGGGGAGCAGTGGCAGTGGCAGTGTAGGTGTAGGGTAAAGTTCCAGGATGCGTGCAGTGGCTGGGCATGTCGCAGGCTTGGAATCGCAACGAGGGGTAGTGATCGAAGGGTCAATGGGGGGCACGCACCCTGAATAAGGGCAGCACGACCAAACGTTCCACACAGCTGGTGTTGGGCGGCAAGTTACTTCTCCCAGAAAGGCAGGTTCGGGCGACAAAACAGGAATCAACGCCCAGACCGAACTAGGCTGATGCGGAAGTAGCGGCTCATCATCCTGGATACTCTGGATAACGAGAGAGATGAAGAGCGACGGAGAGCGATGGAGAGCGATGGACAATTATCGTACTGCATTCGACCGACGCCAATCGGTGGGGAGAGAAATCTGGTCTAAACAGTACCTGCTAAATGTGACACGAAAATGCTAGAGATGTCGAGGCGAGAGCACAAGGAAAATGAGAAGATGAAAAAAAAGCAAACACCACACCACGCCAATATCCGCGTAAGTAAGACGTGCAGTCGTCCAGAAAATGTGCAACTGCATTCCTCTTCAAACATTGCGTGCCCACATGATATCATGCCACTGCCGCTACCACTATCGCACATGCGAATCCGCATCTCATACACCGGCGTAAGCGCTCGTTGAGCGACACCGAGATTACTTTTGCCATTATGTGGGTATCCATATCCAGTTACAATGCGCCTTTCGAGGAGTGACCAGCTACCCGCTCGGTAGCCTCTGTGTATATTACGTCTAGCCCAGCTTCTGGTCCTGCGGGTAGTGACCACCGGGATGGCGGGGCATGCCTTGCTGTGCCATTGGATACTGGTTTGACTGCTGCTGCTGTTGCAGATAGCTCTGGTAGTGCAGAGCCGCCTCTGGCGTCATGTAGGCTTGCGGCATGGCCTGGTTGTTGGGCGGCATGCGGGGCTGGCCTGGCGGCACTTGGGCGTGGTTGTCCTCGGGCGACTCGACCGTGTCGTTGTCGACACCGTTTGCATCGCCGCTAGACGGCTCGGGGGCGTTCAAGCAGGCCTGGGGCGTGTTAGCAATGCGACGCGGCACAACGGGGGGCAAAGGGGCGTGGCGTGTGCAGCGTACCTGGATGAGGTTCTTGCCCTCTGGCTTGGTGACGAGTGGTTGCAGCTTGGGTGTGGTGAAGGTGTAGACGAGCCCTGTCTCGGACACGACGAGCAGCAGGACTTGGGTGCCGGTGAGAACCGACAATTCGTAGGCCTAGCATGGGGGGAAACGGGTTAGCAAACGGCTTCTGCGCGGTAGATGCAGCAGGCAGGCAAGCAAGCAGGCGGGCGGGCGAGGGGCGTGCACTGCAGAATATGCGCGCGCGCGTTCTCCCTCGTTGCCTCGCTCCCTCGCTGGCGGGCGGGCAGGCGGGCAGGCGGGCAGGTGGGCAGGTGGGCAGGCGAGCGCAAGAAAAATTCACAGGCGAAAAACGCACCTTCTTCATAATACCGGCCTTGCGCTTGGAAAAGGTAATGTGGCGACGCGACTTGTCCTGGATGAACTTGATCTCAATCTTTCTTCGCTCGCGGCCGGGCTTGTCGTCGTCATCGTCGTCGTCGTCGGCCGCGGCGCGCGCACGCTTGACGCCGCGGTTCTCCATGCCGAGGGCGCCATTGCCGTCGTCGTGGACGTTGGGCGACGCGTTCTGGTCGTGCTCGGTGATTTCGCTGGCCATGGTGGTTGAGTTGGCAGAAGATTGGTTACCCGCAGTGTTTGGCGGACGAGGGCCCTAAACTGGATGCGGCGGAGTGTGGGGAGTTGGCAGGCGTTCTTGCGTGGTTTGGGCGGGCTGGCAAAATGTTACAGAACGAACTGCAGACAGGTTGAGTTGGGTTAGACTCAAAGGTTGACCTCAATAGGAAAAGGAAGCGCGGCCTGTTAAAAGATCGGGGCTGGGTCCCTATGTGATGGCGCCGCAGGAATGGCAAGGAAAGGTGCGCGGGGAGGCCACGCTCGGCCGCACAGTGCTGCCGGCGGGAAAGCGCTAATTACTCGGCGCGCCGTGCGCCAGGGAGTGGCTGGGGGGGGGGTGGAATGGTGTGCGTGCGCGCGCGAGGGTTGCAGCCTACGCGTGACCTGGGCGACCGGGGGGTGTGCAGTGGGGGGGAGGGGCCAGCGAAGGACAGGGAAGCGCGGCGAAGGGCAGGGAAGGGAAGGGACGGGCGTGTGTGTGTGGGCAGGTGCGAGTGTGAGGGAGGGAAGGAGCGGGCGAGCGAGGGAGCGATGCGAAGGGAAAGCCGGCCACCAGAAACAGCGACGCGACGAGACGAGGGCGGCGGCTGCTGCTGATGCTGATGCGCTCAACTCTATGTACGTACCTCGTTGCGGCCACTCTGTGCTATGTTATGCCTATCTCTTTCTTGGTTGGCTGCCTGGGCTGTCCTGCCTGCCTGTTTTGCGCGTCGTCTCGTCTTCTCCGTTGGCGCCCTGCCTCACTATCTTTTTTTGGCTTCGCTCCCTGCTTTTTTTTTCGTCGCCTCTCCTCTGTTTGCACGCTCACAGACAGACGCGCACGCACACCGAGGCAGACAGTGTGTGGCAGAACGGGCGGGCGAGTTGCTTTTCGCGGGCGCGCGCCGTTGGGAATGGGGTGGAGAGACGGGCGGGAAAAGGTGGTTCAAGTTACCCTGGCTGGAGCTTGTGGAGCTTGGCCGCCGGTATGGCAGGCGCGGGACACGCAGGGACAGACGGAGTGGTGCAGCTGGGTGTGTGTTATAGCCCGAGAGCTGTCTTGAGAAGGAAAGGGACGAACGGGATTGGGAATGAAACGGCGGGAGTGGTCAAGTATTTCTCTGGACGGCTGCTTTGGCTGCTTTGGTGCGGGCAGGCCGTCAACTACCCACTGACAACTGGGGGCGGATGCCGCTTGAGCGCGACCCTGGTCACTGCTCTGAATCGCAGATCGGAAGAGGCCTCGCTGTGGTTCTCGAGACGGGCGTGTGCGAGCACGAGCACGAGCGCGACAAACGGGCACGCGCGCCCCCAGGCCGGCGACGACGGCGGCGGCGAGCAGGACCGCGACGACGATGCCTGAAGCCGCGACGACACGACACGACACGACACGACACGACACGACACGACACACGGCACGGCGGGCGACGGGGGGTGTTGCGCGAGAGTGGTTTGCTGAGGCGCGTAGCCCTTTTCTGCTGGCCTGGGCTGGAGCTGTCAGGTCGCTTTTGGCGAGCAACAGCAACGGCCTTGCCACATGAAAACACGGCCGTCCGTCTCAGGCCGAGGGCGGCGCTAGACGCCAGCTGCGCACGGTCCGCGGCCTGCAATGCCCGTCATTGGCCGGCCGCCCGCGCTACGCTGCAAGCGGCCAGGCGGGCGGTCGACTGGTGAATGTCGGCTGCCTGTCTTCGGATCCGCCATCTGCGTGCTGCTTGTCCCCTACCAGCCAGGCCAACCCTGCCCGCGCCTCCCCCAAGCCCGCCGCCTGCGTGTGCGTGCAGCAATACCATTAGTACGTACGTATGTACCTACACACGCTCACCCACGCTCGCACACACACTCACGCCCATTGACCACACTGGCCTGTCTACACGCACGCCATTAATCTACCGCCTACCAAGGGGTGCGTGGTGTGTGCTGCCCAGGGCACACTGGCCACCCACGCGCGACTGCCTCGCCCCGTGCACGCCGCCTGCCTGCCTGTCTGCCTGTCGCCCAGCAGCCACACACTCACTCCCTCCCTCCCTCGCGCCCTCGGACGCCTCCATCCTCAGACACGATCCCACTGTCACTCCATCTGCCAGCCTGCCAGCCTGCCACTGCGCCGCGCCGACACCAGCGACATGCCAACGTCCCGAGGCCGTCTGTGTTTCGACCCCGTGGTGGGTCCAGGATTGGGAAGCCGCGGCCTGCATTGCTTGCTAGCCGGGCAAGCACCACCCTTAGGCTCCTTCCCCGTCTGGTCTCGTTTCGCCAGCTGGCCTGCCTCGCCCTCTGCACTGTTGGTGGCGCCTGCAGCTTCCGCCCGCTGCCTGCCACTAGCAACTAGGACTACTCAACACCACCACCACTACCGCCCACGCCCACCCACACGCCCTCACCATCTCTCACACACGCTCGCCCGCAGCCCGCAGCCCGCACCCACTCACCTAAACGCCGAACGCCGCCGCCGACGCTCGTGACCGAGGCTATGCCGCGGCTCCATTGTCCCTGGTTAACCACGCATGTACGTACACACTACTAGTACCACGACTACTTGTAGTGCCGTGCAAACCCTCTCGCTCTCGTCGCAGCCCTGCTGCTGCTGCTGCTGCTGCTGCCGCCGCTGCTGCTGCCGCTGCTGTCCCCGTGCCGGCCCAATGCTCCACGCACCTGTGGCGCCTCCACGTCGCAGCCGCCAAAAGATGGAATCATCATGCCCGCTGCGCCCTCTGATTGGCCGCCCGCCATGCTCCAACACTACTGAAACCACACACGCATCGTCACCCTCCCAACTGCGACGCGCCCTCGTAGAGCCTCTTAATGCTCAACGTCCCCGTGTGCCCCGTGCCATGCATTTTCTGCGCGACAAGCTGCTCTTGCGCCTCTTCTCCTTTCCATCTTCCTTCTCTGTCCAATTTTTTGCTACTTTCTCTCCTTCTCGACGCTCTTGACCCCCCCGAGTACGCCGGACGACTTGGCTTGCCCTCTATTTCCATTCTCTGCCTATATAGAAATATCGTTATTTTTTTTCTTCTCTCGTCCCGTCCCAATCCCCTCCCTGCTGCCCCAGTCGTGCTACAGCGCACCAATACCGCCAAGATGCCCACCAAGCTGATGCTGTCCTTTGTGGCCATGGACTTTCTCTTCGCCGGTTGCGGAGGGCTGTTGCTAGGCTTCGCCCTCATGTCTGAGCAGTCGATGCGAGCCACGCCGACAGTGGACAATGTCACCAAAAACCTGTTGCTCGGCCAGTGTCCTTTGACAGGTACGACGTCTCCAAGCCCACCATGCGAGACCTTGGCCGTGGATTCGATATTGCAGCACTACTGTGGCGGCCATCCGTGACACGCCGTCTTGCCCACCTGGGTCTTTTGCGAGAACATCAACTAACAGTGTATCCAGCTGGTGTCGTCAATGCAATCTTCGTCTTTGTCACATTTCTGCTTTCGCTACCCGCCCTTTTCCTTCCCAACAACCGAGGCTGGCTTCGTATTATGGGCTGGCTGGTAGTCGTATGTGCAACCTTTACACTGGGTCTCGGTGTCGCCATCTGGGTCGAGACACTCGGCACTCGTTCCAACCTCAACGTACTTTGGGGTGCCGAGACACCGCTTATTCAGAGTCTCTTGCAGCAAAAGGTAAGTTCTTTTTTTAATATAGCACTGCACTCGACACAGCCAATTGGCCAAAAGGCCGCAAATGCCTGTCTCAGTCTTGCAGCCATGAAACTCTATCTTGGGAAGCTGACGAGAGACAGTTTGACTGCTGTGGCTATTTCAACTCGACTTCGCCTCCCTTTGTCCAGGACCGCACATGCCCAAACACGCTCGTTGCCGCCCAAAAGGGTGGTTGCATTGGCAAGTTCTCTTCCTTTGCCAACAGCTACCTAGACCAAATCTTCACCGCCGCCTTTGGTATCGTCGGAATCGATACCATTCTCGTCCTCTGTGTCGCCATGGTCCTCAAGTACCGCACCGAACAGGAGCGTTACAGGCACATTGACGAGAAGAACGGTCTTGGCGGTCTGTAGACGGCCCTTTGACATGTTCACACATATTAGTGAAGAAAAAAAGAGAAAAAAGAGAAAAAAAAAGAGAGAGAGAGAGAGAAGAGTAGAAAGAGCCCATACGAAAAGACAAGACAGAGCACAAGGACGAGAACGAGAACGAGAACGGGAAAACGTCCTTTTATGTTGCAACAACAACAATCTTCAACGTCTCTTTCTCTACCCGCTTTTGCATATCCTTTTTTTCTGTTCTTTTCCTTTTTGATACCTGGTGAAATTGCCAAGCGAGATTATTAATGAAAAAAAAATCCCTAATAGTCAGCAGTGCTGATACAAAGGTATGGGTTGTAGTTTGTGTTATCTGGTTTGTTGGGGGGTTTTACCGGGGTTTTTATTTTGGTGTGTTTTTGGTACTTTCTTTCATGTACATAGAAGTGTAGAGAGGCATGATGATGGTGATGATGGTGCTAATGGACGAGAGTATATCCGCCCTATTTTTCCATCGACATGTATCAATCTGGCATTCTGGCTGTAATTATTCGAGATGAGTCAGTCTAAGTACGTTTGATTTCTCATCTCTTTTTTTTTGCGTTCCAAGTCTGTCTGTCTGTTAGTTGGTCAATCATAAGTACGAGTAAATTTAAATTTTTTATTTCCCCATGGATGTGCATGGGCATGCATGCATGCATGCATACATGGGGGGAGGGGGGGTCCAACACCTCTTTCTTTCTCTTTCTCTCTCTCCGTCTATGCAGATATCCCGATATCCCGATATCATTAGTACTGCTTTATTATGCATAAGCCGAGTTCCATGATTCAAGGCCCCCATCTCTCTCTCTCTCTCTCTCTCTCTCTCTCTCTCTCTTTTTTAGGGGGGGGGGGGGGGGGGGGGTTCAAGC
>NW_007359915.1:1010660-1167662 GCF_000359705.1 Exserohilum turcica Et28A | reverse complement strand
AGCCACGCCACCGCATTGGCCTTTGTTCTGTTTCTGTAACCAGGCGTTCGTTCATGCACTGCATGCATGCCTGCCTTGCCCGCTATTATCGAGTCTCATGCCATGCTCTTATTTTTTTTTGATTCGTGGGGGATTTATCTCGTGGCTTGTTTTTTTTTCCAGACATACTAACACACACACACACACACACACAGACAACTATCGAGCTAACAACCACTTTGCTATCAGATGCACTGTAGTCTCGTCTTATGGAGTGTTCGGATTTCCACACATTTTCTTTCTCCGCATACACCGTACATATATATATATATATATTCTTTTTTTTTCTCCCTCAAATTTCTAAACTTGTGACTTGGAGAAATAAGGATAAAGAAAGAAAGAAAGAGAAGAAAAAAAAAGGGGGGGGGAGAGGAGGACGGAAAAAAAAGGAGAAGCAGGAAAGAAGGAAATGCGACCTCTTGTTTCTTGTACATGTCCCTTTGGATGGTTTATTTGTTTGTATATATATATACTAGGGGCTGCTAAGATCTACGTAGTTCTGCCTGAGAAGATTAATACGTAAGTAGCTGGTAATTATATATGCTTTACCACACAACTTCTAGACAAGGAGTTGGGGGAAGAAAAGAGGAGATGTGTGTGTGTGTGTGTGGCTATCATGTCTTGTCGTCTAGTCTACTCTACAGTGCCGTTTCCCGAACGCTCCATGCCGTGCCGTGCCGCGCCGCGCCGTGTAAACTAATATTGCTTGACATTGCACTCAATTCCTACCTACCACTCTCATTCCGCATCCCACTCCCTCTGCTTCTAATGTAGTACATAAGTACCTCGCCTAACCCCCCCCCCCGCCATCTCATGCATAGCGACGCGAAGAAGAAGAAGAAAAAAAAGGATATAACAAAAGGAGATGGATACGTAGACTCGAGTCTGTATCCTGCATACATACATACATACATACATACATACATACATACATACATACATACATACATGCATGCATGCATGGGTAATAAGAGGTAGAAAAAAAAGGGGGGGGGAAACAAGATGAGAAAGACACGGGAAAAAAGGACAAAGAGAAAGGGAAAGGGAAAGGAAAATGGGCGTGAGTACTTTACTCACTGTGCAAGACGTGTACTTTGGTGTATAGGTAGGTAGGTAGGTGTACACATACATGCGCCTGGGCTTCGGGTAGGAGGTGTATGGTGTATTTCTCACGTGTTTCTTCTTCTTTTTCTAGTCCAGTTCACTCTTTATTCTTTCTCCCTTATTCTACTTCATCTTACTCTACCCTCTACTCTCTACTCTATCCGCGGAATCCACATCCCCCTGCTTACCCCTCTCCTCCCCTCTCCTCCCACAATATTTGTTTCTTTTTCCGCGCTTCCCCCTTCCCCCCCCCCTTTTTTTTATTTTCTTCCCCTCTACGTATTTAATTTTTTTCCCCAACATGCACACTCACACACGATTGCATTTTCTTTTTCCTTGCAGATACATAGTGATGGGATAGAGTCTGGCATGATCAATCACGACATGTACTTACTCTACGGCTCGCTTGCTGGCGGCTAGTTGTGGCATGTCCATGGCAATCAGATTCAGAGTACAATGTATATTCGTCTTCTCAAATATATAGCGAGTATGCATGTTTTTTTTTATGTTTTTTTTTGCCGTTCTACTCACTACTGTATATCCGACAGATATCGCTATACTCCACCTCGACTTGTCTACACACGCGTGTATCAACCCAATCTGGCCTAGATGTCAAAAGCCGGCTGTCGTACCCTCAGCTTCAGCAACACGTGTGCACGGAGATAATCGGCGCATGTCCGCAACCGATGCGACAAGCCTCATCAACGCAAAACCCTCCGTATCCTGCACCACATGGACACTATTGCCTCAGAAGCCCTGCTGACGAGTCATGCAGTGAGCCTCGCGTGTATGCGCCGCAAAGGCATGTACCGTAACGAGCCTGACGACACTTTTTTTTTTCTCGGTCCAGGCCGTAATCCCACCCTGTCGCATAACTGTCGGCATGTATAGCTGTACATGCTCACACGTGACGGCATTGACAGGACCAGGTTCCCATGGTGAGGGCTTGCTGGGGGGCCTAAAGATAACGAACGGCACAACACCCAGGCTGCCAGGTGTGCGAAACAACAGCCACCACCACCACCCCCACCCCCTGGTCTGCATGAGAATGCGCCGTCTCGCTTCACAGCCATGCAGTGTGACAGGAGAAAGCGAGTGGACGGAGGGTGTGCGCAGAGACTCGAGTGGTGTGTGCGCTGCTCAGGCGCAAAGTGGGGTTCATCATGTCTGGCAATATTGGCAAGCGTTGCTAGAGAGATATCGTTTGCGTATTTCCTCTTCTAGACCGTCTTGGCGTTTGCTCGAAGGATTGCTTGGATGCGTCAAATCAGGGAATAAGACGTTAGGACCTGGTGAGGCGGTGGTGCTCAGACGACGCGGGGATGCGACACGCACTTTCTCCTGCAGATCCCCCTGAAGGGTTGAGTGGGACCCAGAGCGCCAAGGGCTGAGCCGACGACGGTGCGAATTTCTTCTGATTGAGGGGTTCAATGAGGGGAGATTGCGTATATGCGACGAGCTTCAGGGTTGCGGCCATGAGGTTGCAGCTGGCCAGTCTGCTTGCATGATGCTCATTTGCATCATGGGGGTGCCGTGGCAGGCCGAGTGCCACAGCACGTCAAGACTGTGTCGGATCAACAAAATCAATATCAGCGTCTTCCGTCTGGTTGAAGATCCCGTGCGGGGGTGCAGACGGCTTCAATGCTCTTTTGAAGAACCTGTCGACTCGGGGCTGGGCATCTTCCTCGTCGCTGCCGAAAACGTTGTCAATCTTCTTCCCACCTATCCGCGAGGCGTGTTCTAGTCGTGCACACATTTGCTCTATCGAGTTCTTGGTTTCGAGGATGGTGATGTCCACCACGGCACCAGCTTCAACGATAGAGTTGCCCAGCAGCTTCATTTGCCGTGCAAGTGCATCGACCTGTTGGTTAAAGTGCTTGACCTCTGACGAGGCCGGCACCGGAACTTCAACGGGGCACGAGTCTGTCTGCGTTGGCGTGGAACTCGAGAGCGGCTGGTACGGGACGGTCAATAGTCCCGGTCCGATAACGATGTCGAGAAGTGCCAATCGTGCGGCAAGAAGGCCGTAGTCGGTATTCTTGTTTATAAAGAAATGGGGTGATTCCGCCACATGCTCGAGTACAAGGTCATGTGCCTTCTGGTCAGCCAGCGATATCTGGACTGGCAGAGGATGGACGAGGAATGAAAGAGCCAAGTGACGCTGTAGGTACGCAGTCAATGGAGACGTCGCTGGAAGGGCGCATATCAGGTTCCTCTGCAACACGGGATGCGTAACTTTGGTAAGCAGCTGGGGTATGAATGCATTCAGCTGTGAAGCGATTAGAAACTGCACAACGTGTGAAAGGAGACATCTTACGCCCGAGATGAGCTTATTGTTGTCGGCGAAATGGCAAATCAGGGCTTCTACAGCGTCTTGAATCGTACGCAACATGTCCGAGTCTGTGGCGACACGAGTGTCCAGGCATACATGACACAACAGGTACAATGCGTGATTGCGAGCAGCCGTATGCAGCCTAAGAGTGTCAGTCGTACGAGAATCGGCGGAGGGCTGTCTGCTTACCATGGCGCAGATCGTGCAAGTAGTGCAGCGATTGACTTCAATGATGGGGGAAGTAACGTTTTGGTTTCGAATCTTGGCACAGATATGGGCGCAAGTTGGGTGTGCGCTTCAAACTGTGTCAGGTTGGCACCTATTGTGCTGAACATGGCGTCCAACCGTTGTGAATCGAGCAGGGTGTGCAGATGCTCGTGGTGCGCCTGTTGATGTCAGTGGCTGGCCCGTGTTGGCCTTGGATGAGGTCGCACCTCCAAGATTTCCAGGTACTTGCAATTCAGCACCTCGCTCTGACTATAGCGGACTACAACGATTAGCGAGGAGAGACGCAACATGGCATCATGCTCACTTTGGTCAATCATCCAGGATGCAAGCTCCTCGGGGAGATGGTGGGTGCGGAAGATTTGCTGTGCAAAGCCAGTCATGAAAGCCAGATGTCTGGTGTTGGCATTCTGAAAGGCAGAAACCCAGCGCTGTTGAGGAAAGGCAGTGATGGGGAATTTGCTGTGCGTCGAGACTGCATCTGCCGTGTCTTTGAAAAAGTAAAAGACACTCTCCATCTGTGTCGCGTTTGTTCTCTGCATGGCCTGGAGGAGCCGATGGGCTTTTTCCGGGCCGTCATCGTCGTCTTGCAAGACTTGCCCTAGTGTTTCTTCGTTGATGGCGACCTTTGCGGTGGCTGGCTCCTGCTCGGCCTCGTCCAAGACAGCTTTGCGCTCCTGGATCTCGCGCTCCGTCTCCAGTTTCTTCTGCGTCGTGCGTACCAGGGAATTGAATTTTCGCTTGTCGTCTTTGAGCTTCTTGGTAGGCTTCCTGAGTCCATCCTCGTCATTGTCGGACGTGCGCTTAGATCGGGTTGCAATGTGGGCTGTCGGGGTCGCGAGGGGCTTGGATTTGTGCGGCGGGAGGTTGAAGTCGAGGTCGGGCAGCGAATCGTCATCGTCATCGGAGTCCGAATTGGGCACCACGTCTTTCCGATTGAAAATTATGCGCCTGCTCGGGGCGGGGTTTGCGGGAGTGTGGACGGGGCCCGACTGGGAGGCGGGGACGGGAGGGTTTGTTGCATCTGGGGTGACGATGAGATGATGGCGCGCGGGCGGGGGAGCGTGTACATACTGGCTTGGGGCAGGGCAGTCTGCGAGTCTTGGGAGCTCTGGGGGGTTCTTGGCGCGGAGGAGAAGAAGTCGCGGATGCTCTTCTTGTGCGGCTTCATGGCAGGCGGGGATGCGTACATGGAATGAGGGGGAGGGGGAGGGGGAGGGGGTCACGCGTCTGGTGGGCTGGATGGCGCGGCAACACGGTGGGCGCCGAGGCACGGTGTCACGTGATGGGTGGCTTGGCACGCACACGCGGTGAGCTAATACTGTAGTAGTTAGCGCAAGTGGGTGGCCGCTCGTGGTGGGCGCGCTCTGGAAGGCCCTGGGCGCTTTCTCCCGAGATGGAGGCACACACACACACACAGGCACAGGCACGCGCACCATCCATCATGCACCCACACCAAGTGCCAGTGCCAGTGCCAGCGCTGAGCGGGCGGGCTAAGTCCATCTGCCGTTGACGACATGCATCGGATTGCGCCTCGGCCGACATCCGCCCCGGAGGCTCGCTCTCGCTCTTGTCGACTGGCAACGGGCGGCACTGGAGATTGACCACGTCCGGATCCGAGGGACCCGCCGCCACCGACGGCTGGACTGGGAGATGACGCAGGTGCATGCACTGTGCAGTGGTTGTGCCATCTCGAGCGGCAGTGGCAGCGATGGCGAGGGCAAGGGCACGGAGGGGAGCGAGGGCATGGAGGGGATGGAGGGGGGTGAGCAGCCTCATGAGTGGCCGTGCCAGCTGTCACGGTTTCGCTATTTGGGGATCACACAGAGGGGCGGATCTCTTTGCATTGCAACGGCCCAGGCTCCCTGATGGCACAGACTCGAGGATCTCCCGGCGACGAGCAGTGGCAGTGCGGAGTCGGGCGACAAATAAAGGGCGAAAAAAATAAATGACGCGCCATCCTGGTTGGATCCCGTCAGCGTGCAGCAGCTGCTTAGAAGGGCATGCGGCAGCTGAGTGAGCGGGCTTCCAAGGACGGGGGCGGAGGGCTGATGGCTGATGGCTGATGTGGATGGGCGGTGGGTGGTGGAGGCATCATTACACATATATGACCTGTGGCAATGGGGCCTGACGAGGCTGCTCAAGAGACTTGGCCAGAGAGTCGTCGCCGGCCAGGCCACGCGTCGGCAGGGCGAGGCCAGAAACACACGGCGTCCACACGCAGACACGTACGTCGCGTCTGGCAGAGGCGTGCCGGACGGAGCGCGCGGCGGACCGGTCGGAAACACAGGCGCGTCGTGGTCGACGAGGGCGAAAGCGAGGGCGAGGGCGAGGGCACTGCCCGGCCGAGCCCATAATAATAACATGGTATGAGGCGAGGCAGGCGAGGCAGGCCGTGTGTTTCCCGAGCCTATGGGGCTTTGCTACCGCGACAGCGGCGACTACTAGCCCTACCACTAGGTGTACAGCAGTATTGCTAATTCTGCCTCTGCTTCTGCTGCTGCTGTAAGTAAGCACATGCGCATCATCAGCAAAGCAAAGAGCAGCTAAAGCCCCAGCGCCGCTTCAGGGTCTCGCGCACACACACACACACACACACACATTCGCACCCATATTCTCTCTCCCTCTCCCGCTCTTGGACGCGCCCGTCGTGCTGCTTCCCCTCGTGCTTGCTGCGTGTGCTGTTGCTGTGCGCTTGTCGCTGCGGCTGCCATTGCTCTCGTCCTCTGCTGCGTCTGCATTTGCATCTGCATTTGCATCTGCATCCGCCGCCGCCGCCGCTGTCGCACTGCTTGAGGAATCGCCCTACCGCGGCGCAGTCGCATAATCGCCCTCTCGCTGCGCCCAGACTGAACTACTGTTTGGTCTTCGTAACCGCTGTTTCTCGTCCGGCGGCGTCTTCTAATATCCGGGCCCTGCCATCACCCATCCGCTCCCACCCTCCGCCACAACATCACCACCCGCTTCCACCACCACCACCACCGCCCACCACCACGACGCCCGCCCTCGTCGCACCCCCCATATGTACTGATCCCTCGCCACGCCGCACCGTCCGCCCCCATCCCTCCACATTGGCCTGCACCGCCGCGTAGAGCCTTTCTGGCTCAGGCTGTCGCCTTCCCTGCCGCTCCTCCGCAGCATCCCAGACGACAAGCACCATGACGCTGCAACCCCCCCAGGAGCCCGACGAGACCGAGGTGTCGCATCCCCAGAAGCGCATCCGCTGTGAGTCGTCTTTTTTGCTTTGCTTGCTAACGCCATAGAAGCCGCGCCATGCGCTGACACGGCATGCAGGGGCAACACACCGCGCGACAGGCACCAAGGCAGCCAACAAGCGCAACTCGCTCAAGGAACGCCTGCACCGGCGCATCGGCTCGGGAGGAGAGAAGCGGGACTCGCTGGGCAAGGAAGATGGCTCCCAGGGCGACCACTCGCTCGAAAGCTCAGACGGCGATGCCGACATGCCCGAAGAACAACATGACGCAGGCCGGCGAGTCTACTTCAACGTGCCCTTGCCGCAATCCGAGCGCGACGACGAAGGCCATCCCATCGCACAGTATGCCCGCAACAAGATACGAACCGCAAAATACACGCCCCTCAGCTTCGTCCCTAAGAACCTGTGGTTCCAGTTCCACAACATTGCAAACGTCTACTTCTTGTTCATCATCATTCTGGGTGTACGTTGTCGCCCGCCCGCTTCCCTCCACCCTGCACACTAATCCAATTTGTCCAGATCTTCTCCATCTTCGGTGCCTCGAACCCTGCCCTCAATGCAGTGCCCCTCATTGTCATTCTCGTCGTCACGTCGATAAAAGATGCCGTCGAAGACTGGCGCCGAACCGTCCTCGACATGGAGCTGAACAACGCCCCGGTCCACCGCCTCATCGACTTCAACAACGTCAACACGGCCGAAGACTCGGTCTCACTCTGGCGCAGAATCAAAAAGGCCACCACCAAGAGCATCATCACAACATGGCGGCTACTCAAGGGCCTCAAGGGCGGCAAGGGTGCAAAAGGCAAGCAAGGAAGCAACCAGGGCGCTGATGGCCCGGGACCTTCGATTGACACACGGCGCGCCTCGGTCGTGTCGCACAGGGAGTCGTACATGGGAAATGAGGGCGATATTCAAATGACACCTGTGCCTTCGCCGCTTCCAGGCCAGTCGCCGTCTTGGCCTACTGGGCCAGGCGCCGATGACAAGATTCGTGGCGTCGATGCCAAACCCGAAGTGCAGCAGAAGTTTTGGGGCAGCGTGCTCAACCCTTACAAATCCGCCCCCGAAAAAGCCCGCTTCAAAAAGGACGCCTGGAAGAACGTGCAGGTGGGCGATTTTGTGCGTCTATACAACAACGAGGAAATCCCCGCCGATGTCATTGTGCTCTCCACGTCTTCCGACGACGGCGCCTGCTACGTCGAAACCAAGAACCTCGACGGCGAAACGAACCTCAAGGTGCGCAATGCCCTGCACTGCACGCGCGATGTACGACACGCTCGCCATTGCGAACGTGCCGAGTTCGTTATTGAAAGCGAGGGCCCTCACTCGAACCTCTATTCGTACAGTGCAGCCATCAGGTGGCAGCAGCACAACGCAAAGGACCCCGAGGCGCCCCTGTACGAAATGGTCGAGCCCATTTCCATCAACAACCTGGTCCTCCGTGGATGTCAATTGCGAAACACGGAATGGATTCTTGGAATCGTCGTTTTCACTGGTGAGGAAACCAAGATTATGATCAATTCCGGCATCACGCCTAGTAAGCGAGCCCGAATCTCCAAGGAACTCAACTGGAACGTCGTGTACAACTTCATCATCCTGGCCGCCATGTGTCTGGTCTCTGGAATTGTACTGGGAGTTACTTGGGGTCGAAACGACACTTCACACTCGGTCTTCGAGTACGGATCCTATGGAGGCGCCCCTGCCACAGATGGTGTCATTGCCTTCTGGGCTGCTGTCATTCTCTTCCAGAACTTGGTCCCTATCTCTCTCTACATCACACTGGAAATTATTCGCACCCTGCAAGCCCTCTTCATCTACAGCGACATCAACATGTATTACGCAAAGCTCGACTATCCTTGTACGCCCAAGTCGTGGAACATCTCGGATGACGTCGGGCAGATTGAATACATCTTCTCGGACAAGACGGGAACCCTTACCCAGAACGTCATGGAGTTCAAAAAGGCGACCATTAACGGTGTTCCCTACGGAGAAGCATACACAGAAGCCCAGGCTGGCATGCAGCGAAGACAAGGTATCAATGTCGAGGTCGAGGGCGCCAAGGCTCGCGATCAGATTGCAAGGGACCGTGCGCGTATGCTTGAGGGCATCCGGAAGATGCACGACAACCCTTACCTGTGGGACGACGATCTTACTTTTGTTGCTCCGGACTACATTGACGACCTCCGTGGGGAATCTGGCCTGGAACAGAAGAGGGCCAATGAAGAATTCATGGTTGCTTTGGCCCTCTGCCACACCGTTGTTACCGAACGCACTCCAGGCGACCCCCCAAAGATTGAATTCAAGGCCCAGTCGCCCGACGAAGCTGCCCTCGTTGCTACCGCCCGTGATGTTGGCTTCACATTTGTAGGCCGTGAGGACGACCGGCTCATCGTCAACGTCTCGGGAGAGGAACGCAGGTACCAGGTTCTCAACACACTCGAGTTCAACTCTAGCAGGAAGCGAATGAGTGCAATTATCCGTATGCCCGACAACAGGATCATCCTCTTCTGCAAGGGAGCCGACAGTATGATCTACTCCAGGCTGATCCCCAACGAGCAGCGACAGCTCCGTGCCGACACAGGAGAGCACTTGGAGATGTTTGCAAGAGAGGGACTGCGAACGCTGTGTATCGCTCAAAGAGAAATCTCCGAAGAGGAGTACCAAGAGTGGAACAGGGATTACGACATTGCTGCCAATGCTATCCAGGGACGTGAGGACAAGCTGGAGGAAGTGTCTGATCGCATCGAAAACCACCTCTGGCTCCTCGGAGGAACCGCCATCGAGGACCGTCTTCAAGAAGGTGTCCCAGAGTCCATCTCGCTGCTTGGTCAAGCCGGTATCAAGCTCTGGGTTCTGACGGGTGACAAGGTGGAGACTGCCATCAACATTGGCTTCTCGTGCAATCTGCTCGACAACGACATGGATCTCATCATTCTCAAGGTTACCGACGATAGGATCGAATCTGTAGAGGCCCAGCTTGACGAGAAGCTAAGGATATTTGGCCTTGAGGGATCCCAGGAAGAGCTCGATGCTGCTCAAAATGACCACGAGCCACCCCCACCTACACATGCTATCATCATTGACGGAGACACACTCAAGTTGGCTTTGGACGATTCCATCAAGAGAAAGTTCCTTTTGCTTTGCAGGAGGTGCCGATCTGTTTTGTGCTGCAGAGTCAGCCCCAGCCAAAAGGCAGCTGTTGTCAACATGGTCAAGACTGGGCTCGACTGCCTGACTCTGGCCATTGGAGACGGTGCCAACGATGTTGCTATGATCCAGGAAGCACACGTTGGCGTTGGTATTGCCGGTGTCGAGGGTCGAGCGGCTGTCATGTCTTCTGATTACGCAATTGGTCAATTCCGCTTTTTGACTCGCTTAGTGCTTGTCCATGGCAGATGGTCGTACCGCAGGCTTGCGGAGACGATTGCCAACTTCTTCTACAAAGTGAGCTGCCTTTTTTCTTTTTCTTGCCGACATCAATCACTTATGCTAACATTTGGTAGAACATCATTTGGACGTTTGCTCTCTTTTGGTACCAAATATATACCAACTTCGACAGCCAGTACATTTTCGATTACACGTACATTATTTTCTTCAACTTGGCCTTTACGTCACTGCCAGTCATTGTCATGGGTGTTTTGGACCAGGACGTCGATGACAGGGTGTCTTTGGCGGTTCCACAGCTCTATCGTCGTGGCATTGAGCGCAAGGAATGGTCGCAACCAAAGTTCTGGTAAGTGAGATACTCCCAATGTCCATGTAGGCTTTCTAACGTACTTGTAGGGCTTATATGGTTGATGGTATCTACCAGTCGGCCATCGCCTTCTTCTTCCTGTACGAGATCTTTGCGCCTGCAACATTCGCCACCTCGAACGGACTGGACATTGCCGAGTACCGACGCATGGGCATCTATGCTGCTACCACCGCTGTCTGTGCCGCCAACATCTATGTCCTGTACAACACTTACCGATGGGACTGGCTTATGGTCCTGATCGTCGTCATCAGTACCCTTTTTATCTGGCTCTGGACCGGCATATACACGTCCTTCACTTCAAGTCAGCAGTTCTACAAGGCTGCTTCCGAAGTTTACGGTAATCTTAATTTCTGGGCGTACATTCTGTGCGCTCTGACAGCTTGCTTGCTTCCCCGCTTCATCTTCAAGGCTACGCAAAAGATGTACTTTCCAATGGATGTCGATATCATCCGAGAACAAGTCAAGCAAGGAAAATTTGACTACCTTAATCAGACGACTTCCTACATTCCTCCGCCCCCCGAAAAGGCAGCGCCAGAAGTCGAGACCCCTCCTGAAGCCGATCCTACCAAATACAAAGCCGCGCATGCCAGTCCTGCAGATGAGGATGTACGACCAATATACCCTCCTTCGGTTGCTCCCACGGCCACCACACATAATCCAAGAAGTCAAAACGGTAGTAATAGCACCGACTACACGTTCCGTCGATCCATGGAAGGCCTCCCACCAGCACCAAGTTCAGACGGTCCTCCACTTGCCCCGCGTATGTCGACCGAGTGCCGAGTCCGGCCGAGCTTTGACCGTGCGCGCATGTCGATGGATCGCGTGCGCCCTAGTTTCGAGCAGAGCAACGACTTCACTTCAGCAGCCATGCTGACACGTCTGGAGTCATCGCACAGCCGGCCTAGCTACCAGGGCCACCGAAACAGCTACCAAGGTGTGGCTCCTGGCTCCATGGCCAACATGAATAACGACCCTACCGCACAACCCGCGGTCATGAGCCGGTTGCGCAACGCAATACGGAGGGCGACCATAACACGCGAGGAGGCTCCAGAACACCTCCAATCAAACGACGACGTACCAGAAGTGCCCGCGGTGCCTAAATCGCCGCCAAGGAGTCCGCCCAGGTAGTAATAAGAAGTACACTGCGGCGATGACCTGATTAATGTAATTTGTGGAGAAAGCAAAAAGAACTTTTAAGGGATGAAATGAATTGCATAGCGTGCGCCGGGCCCCTTGCCCAGTCTTTTTTTTCTTTTTTTCTTTTTCTGTTTCTACCTCTATATATCCATCTATACCTCTCTCTCTCTCTCTCTACCTATGTGAGTGTTTGCTTCTATCCAGACTCTTTCATTTTCTTCATCTTTTTTTTCTCTTTCTCCTTGCTCTATCTTTGGTTTTTTGTTGTTGTTTCGACTATTAACGAGTGCCTCCTATCTCTCTTCCTCCTCACGACTCCCTCCCACACTACCTCTACCACCTCTTCACCCCCCCCCTTTTTTTTCCTACGCTTGTAAATAGCCTGCCAAATCTTGTTTATTACCTTGCTTCCTCCCCTTTACTACTACTTTTGCTCTTCTTTTTCTACTTGTTGTTGTTGCTGTTCATACACATAGGCCCACATACATACACACACACACACACACACATACGCACCAACACACACACTCACACGGGCTTTTGACTTGGCTGTCGTCTATCTACATGTAGACTATGCTGTATTGTTCTTTTTTCCTCACATCTTCTTTATCCTGATATGCAATGAGTTGTTTGTGTGAATGACTATGTAGTGTGCACAATCAAAATGCTGCTGCTGCTGCTGCTTATGATGATGATGAGAAAAGCAGTAAACCCATCTCTTTTTTTTCTTTTCTTGTCCGTTGTTCTACACGCATACATGGTTTCAAAACACGCCTTGTGAGTATACCTTCTCTTTCTCTATCCCGATATCCACCTATTCTCTCTCTCTCTCCCTCCCTCTCTCTAATCCTCAATTACCCACATACACATTTCTTCAACCTAGATCAACACAACACAAGACTAATAATACTTCTACACTCTACCCCTGCTACACCCCCCACGTATAAGCCATTGTTACCACAGCCACACAGGAATACATACAAAGACGTACGTCACTTTCATACCAAGCACAGTCACAGTGCAGGCGCAACACACTTGCGTCATCATCATCGTCATTATCATTAGTATTTACTTTTTTTTCCATTTCCTTTCCCACCCTCCTGCTCCATTTCCTTTGCTTTTCTTTTCCCCTGTTACTTGCGCCTCCTCCTCCATCCTGATCATTCCGCTTTTTCTTTTCCTTTTCTTTTCTTTTCCCCTGTTACTTGCGCCTCCTCCTCCATCCTGATCATTCCGCTTTTTCTTTTCCTTTTCTTTTCTTTCTCGTTTCCTTTGCTTGCTTGCTTGCTTGCTTGCTTACTTACTTACCCGCTTTGCTTACTTTTTCCCCCCTCTTGTGCATCCATGTCGTCTTTACTTTCCCTTTTCCCTTTTCCCTTTTCCCTGTTTTCCGTTTTATTTTAATTTTTATTTTTTCCAAATGTTCATTCTTTTGCCGACCGGTGAGATCTGGTCTTGGCTTTGGCGGTCGCGGACATGGCCTGCTTGGCTAGCAGGCACGTCCCCTGGAAAACCGTGGCAGGGTTTTTATGCTGTTTTGTTTTCTCGTTTTTGTGTTTGTTTTGCGCACAGGGAGGGGGCGCTTGGGTATATGCGCTGGAACGCTTTGTTTTGCGCACGGGGGAGCAGAGAGTGGGGGGAGGGGTGTAAGGGTGAGGGCGGGGATGGGATGAGTAAGGGGTGGGGAAGGTGGGTAAGGGGTACGTGGTTGGCGTGGTATGCATTGATGTTTTGTGTTTGTGGTCGCCCTTTGTGTGGTGCGTGTGGGGTAGGGATGGTGGCTCTTGTGTGGATTTTGGGCTGCTTTAATGCTTGTGGTGTGGTTGTGGCGTGATGACGGTAGGGAAAAGCGGCTGTTGAGTGAACTGGGTGTACGTGAAGAGCATGGATAGGAGATGGTATGGGTAGAATGTGGTTCCCTGGCTACGAAGGGAGTGTGCAAGGGGAGTTGCCGTGAAATGTTAGCATGTACCTGCGGTATGGAGAATAGTATGTTTAACAGGCGTGTTGTTTGGAAGCATTGAGAAATTTCTGGTCGTGAATAGGATATCTGCGCACTATTTCGTCTCGCTGAGCAGCCGCTTCCCTAGTTCGTTGGAGTTTCATACCACCGTCATGAGTTTACAGCACCTCACGGGGGCGCATGCAAACGCCGGTCTTTATCTCCTTGCATTTGACACCATATCAAAACGCGTACACGCAACTCTACAGTGTCTGGGTCAGTTTACGTCAATTAATCTCGTCGAATGCAGCGCGCGACATGATATACGCGACGACCGTTACCGGGCCTCCTCGCATCTTCATATGATGTAGAATGTCGGATAACAAAATCATCAATATCAATGCTGTAAACGTCAGTGAAAGTGGTCGTCGACTACACATGTACGCTAGGCAGCGGTTCATTGGATGTTAAATACGAATAAAGTGCCACCTTGCTACGAATCTAAAAATGGGAATCTGACATTTCCTGCCGGTGGCTCGGGTGCAAGAGTCAATGCTATTGACGAGGATAGCGGTAGGTATTGGAGATATGTTACATAAGATGTTTTATATGGCCGAAGAGGAGAGAGATTCCACGGCTGGATAGAATACCTCAAGCGGTCTTGATTGAATATCATTAACTTTTTTTGTCTAACTAATGCTTCCTAATGCTGTTTCTCAAGATTTCGTGGCAAATACACATACTTACCGCAGCAGCGCAGTGCAGTTCTCCCGCAACGGCAGCATCGTCTTCACCTGCACGCGCTCGTGGAACAACACCGAAGCCACCGGACGTGCTGCAGCCTACAGAATGGAATCTCCGGATAAACTCCCAGCAACACAGACGCTGACATATTATGAAGCGCCGCTATCGCTTGGCTCAGCGGGTGGTCTCCGAGTGGCGTTTCGGCATAATGAGGCGAATGCAAAGTCTGATATTATCACGTATTATACGTATTTTTCTGATACGCAGGTCGGATGTATGTATGTTTGAGGCTGGACGCTGACCAAGCACAGTTTGGAAATAGTGGCTGCGTAGAGATATCTTAAGGATGCAGCGCCTTGTGAGGCGGCTTTGATTGCGCTGAGGGGCGAAGGGCAGCTATATCATCTCGTACAAGTATTGCTATAGCCGAGAATGGAATGAATGCCAGGTATAATCTGGTTACATTGTTGCCTTTTTGAATGTGTTTTTGAGTAAGTCAAGTCAGGTATTATGTACAGACAGCACCAGTTATAAATGGCATTGAATCTCTACTTCTAAAATGCTAGCAAGCTAGCAATATACTAAAAGAACTAACCTTACTTGTATTAACATGCTGAGGGTTACTATAAGATTTTTTAAGGCAAATAGCGAAAATGCTAGAATGTTAGCAGGAGCGGTCTGAGCAGGAATAGAAAAAGAGACGCGCCCGAGAGAGAACCTGGAGAACTGGCGATGCTGGGCAGTTAGCCTGATTAGCTTAATATTAAGGGAGCGTACAACGGGGTGTGTAAAGGAAGATTGCTGCGAGGAAGAACGCACGAGACATACCACAGAAGTTGCTGAGGCTGACATAGATGTAGTACGGGCGACGATACGATTTGCAATAGTAATTTAAAGTCTGAACGTAAACTAGTATCTAACTACTAGGTAAGCCTTAGCTACAAATATCAACATATCGGTAGCCCCCTGCAATAGACAGCAGACAGCGCTTTAGCCGCTAAAGATAGGACGCACAACAATTAGAGAACATCTTGCAGAAGCCGACTATAAGCCAATCTGACACTAGTAATACTAGCCCACGAGCACCTAATAAGTAATAGTAGATAGAGAAAGAGCGTGCTAAGATATAGAGTATAGGGTCGAACCTAGATAGTAAGCTACATAAAGAAGTGAGGCAAAGAAAATGGGTAGACTGAAGCCAACACGTAGCAAAAAAAATTCAAGTTAGACTACTCAAAGTAAGCACTAGGTGTAGTTTAAATCCTTTGTGGCAACGCTAACAAACTATACCTCTAGTTATGCAGTTAAAAGTGAACTGAACTAAAACTAGAGCTTAACCAAACAGACTTTTAGTCTCGCTGTTACAACGTGATATTAGCCGCCATAACTCTTTACGCTGCTTAAAGAGTCTGTTGCATGTAGAGGTGCTCTGAAAGTTGTTGGGTCTATTATTACTGCTATCTACTATCTTCATTTATCTATAGTGCACAGCTACTGCCTTTTCTTATTAAGATGGTGTACCCTTGTCGACAGACGTTTTTTATTGATATAGAATCTCCTTGCCACATGCCGCTTATTAGTAGGGAATAACACGATTTTGATTACAGTGTAGGTCGAGATGGGTTGTGCGCAATCAAATCTTAGGCACACAGCTCTCATGCGCATACAATAGACTCGTCTAAGGATACATCGTCAACCCAAAGGGCCTCTAAACTCAAGTTATAAAAAACCCCACTAGGTTTGAAAATGAGAATAGGAATGCTAGAGACATAACCTATGAGAATGGCTAAGTCCAGAAAGTATATAAGCAACTTCCCCTAACTAGCTCACAATCATAGCTATATCAATATTAGCTTAACTCTATCTCTATAGATGCTATGCGACGGTAGTTAACCTAGTTACAAAATGTGTGACACGAATGTCGCTATAACAAAACACTACCCATATCACAGGGTATTGCAATAGCGCAGCGGTTTCAGGAAGCCGAGCAAACTATCAAAAATCTGTGAGCACAAATAAATTCCTGCTCATGTGAGGAGAGCCAGAACAGTCTGTCACTAACCCTGCCAATTCACTAAGAGAGGCGACAACAACTGTAGACTTCTCTCACCCTCCCACAGCCGACACAATGTTTCTTTATAGCGTCGTGCTAATGTGGGAACTTTTTACTTTTAAACAAACAGTTAGTGTCTTACTGCACTAAGCACATCTTCCAATCTCCTAAAATAGCACCTGCCTCTAGACCTAAGTGTCGATGATAATGGTAATATATAGTAGTATAACCTACATCCACAGTTCATGATCCACCTTAGCTCCAAAAAGACCTTTTTCTCGTCCATGTTTCTTCAGCAACGCCACGAGTCTCTTCGAGAACTGAAATTCAAACCGCTCTTAGGAAACATGTCTATGACTCTACAATGTGTGGATACGTTTTGTTTTTCTACTTGAATTGAAGTGTGTATGTATAACTAATAATACGTCGACAAACTTGACAAGCACCTACCAGATATCAGTGTTATTAATGGCAATCTATTAGATATAATCAATGTGCGTCTTATGACTATCCTGTTGTACGGGCTTCTATGCATTAAGAAATACTTGTATAGTTGGCGACTTCATTCACAGAACCCTGGCTTTCCCAGATCTTCTATGTAGTTTCAGAAACACAGTCATGAAAATATTTCATCATTGAGATAACCCAAAGTCGAACCAATTTACGATTCCCGTGAAACTTTGTTCCTTGACCCAGCCTATGATCACGTTGAATATTAGTAAAATTCGTCGAGATAGTATAATGGTATACGCACGCTGATAAGGGTCTTCTAGGTCCCCGCGCATAGCAAAACCATGCTCAACCCCAGAAAATAATTGGTGATGGTATGTCTTCTTTCCTTCCTGGAGAATGTCTAACGCGCGTCGTCTGCTGGCCAAATCAAACGTGTGATCAATCTCGGCACATGAAAGAAACAATGGTTCTGAGTTGATGTGCGTTAGCATCACGCCTGGAACGGACTACCTTACGCTCTTGGAACTTACTTTCGATATTGCGGAAGTGGTGCTCCTTCAAGAATGCCGGATGGGCGAAAGCGCCAACGCTCACAACGTCTTTGGCTAGCTCGTCGCATACATATGGTGCACCAAAACAATAGCCAACGGCAGCAAATTTTGTGTTTGGATCCTGATTTTTGAAACGCGAGGTAACAGCAGTCACCCACTTCGGCGTCGCGACAGTAGCAAAATCTAGATGTTTCTGCTTCCAGGCCGCGTAATCGAAATCTGGACTACCTTTATCCTGTTTGTTCTTACGGTATTTCCCTATTGCATCCTAGCAGACAGGCAGTCAGTATCAAAAAGTGCCACACTTTAGAAAACAGAATGATAGAAAGTTCGTACACCTCGGAAGTAGTCCGGCCCTAGGACCGTGTAGCCAGCGTCGGCAAAGGCATCCATCATGAGTACGCCGTTGGGAAACAGACCCCATATATCGGGGAAGAAGAGAAGTACGTTTCCATTTCCCTTGCCGTCGCGTGGCGTCGAGATGTAAGTCTCAATCTCCGCAATGGTTTCAAGTGTCCCTCGCGATTCGCCTTCATGAATTGTGCCTTTGATGCAGCATTGCCCGCTCGGTTTTGCGAGGTATGAACCTTTGGGTTCCTGGGAAGATTGTGATTGCTCCATGGCTATCTTCTATACGTTAGTGAACAAGGGCAGAGGAAGTGCGACCAATGGTGTGAGACTCAATCAGTCAGGTAAATACGGATATGTAGTACGAGGGATGGATTAAGCAAGATGGTATTCAGACGAATCGCCGATGAGCCTTACTAGCGATCGTGCTACTTATGTACTCATCCGGTGGACAAAAGCCCCGCGACGCCGCACAGGCTAAAACCTTACTAAAACCTTACTAACATGTCTATCATCTTCTAGACTATCTTCCTTTACAGACTTAGTTAGAACGATACTATAGTTCAATAACGTGAAGAAAAATAGTTTCTTCTTCTTGGATTGGTTAAGTATTCTAAAGAGACAGAAACAGTGTGCAGTTATTAACGTAAAGCGTAAGACAATGCTGGATGTCGGACAACTTAGTGCACTGGTCATACTCTAGAGGTGCCAAGATGGCTCGGATTGGCGCGGAAGGGCTGGGTCTGACCAGATGATGCGTAATTATCCAGAGGGGCAGAGCAGAGAATGGCAATGATGATGACGGTAATACAACGCAACTGCGAGAACAAAGAAGCAATGCGCTCATGTACTCTTGTATTTGGCATCCGAATGCGAACTGTGATAGGACTTGCAGGCACTGTACCGGACGGTCATGTGCCTCGGACAGCCATACTTATGCCCGATCTGCCCCACCAAAACCACTACTTACAACGATAAAGTTAACTAGTCGCAAGAACGTTACATCCGACTCGGCAACACTCTCAGCGGGAGATCTCCTCTTTGCCAAGAACTACCAAGCAATAACACATCAACACTGTTTTCACGAAATCCACCACACGTGACCATGGCCATGTCGCCGCCGACATCGTTCTCTACTATCAACGACAAGACCACGCAAATATCCTCCTGGCTCGAGAAATTACCCCCGGATCCCCTGGCAGACGAAGAACGCGGGCTGCTAAAGCACAAGCGTGCCATTTCAGAGCCCACAAGCATACACCAGTTAACCACCATATCTACACATCAGAGTGGCAGCCCTAGCAAACGTCAGCGGCGGGACTCGGAAGACTTGCGACCGGAGCAGAGCGTGTCGGCTGTTGGGTCAAATACTCGCCCGCTCATATTGGGCAGTTCAACCCCTTTTAGCTCGCCCGGCAGTCGTGTAGGCGTCTCGACGCCGCGGCGCAGTGATAGCCCATCGCGCGAGGCAATTGCTGCTTTGAGGGTAGCATCGCCTCCAATAACGACGGAACCGATGGATGGGGTCGAGTCGGCACCTCCTGCGCAGGTCATGGCCGTAGTAGCGCGACTTGAGAACGGATTAGATCAGGGTTGGATACCGGGGTGGCTTGAGGTGCGTTCTAGCGCGTACCCGCCCTACATCACTGCTCAATCTGGCTAACCTATCTCAGGAAGCAGTGAAAGCTGATAGAGATATCGGTTTCCAAAGATTTAAGCCTATCGCATTCAGCAACACGGCCACCCGCGATCTCTCTGACCCTAACCTTGACTCAGCTGCCCGTGCTGAATTATAATACATTTTAAGGAAAGTAAAAAAGATATGTAAGAAAGCATTGTATTGCCAAACAAGAGGCCGAGATGAAAACGCATGGTGTGACGACGTAATTAAGCCAATAGTGAAGCTGGCGCTCCGGTTGTACGCAAAGGGCAAGCTCTCCTTGCAGAATGTGTATATCTACCCCAGCTAACCCGCTTAAAGGTACTAGTAGGCTAACGTGTTCAATATTGTAGGCAGTCCCAGAACATTGATGTTAAGTTCCTTTCCCGCGCCACTGATACATCCGGCAAACAGCGCATCCTTGATCGAAAGGCTGATTATACCCTCTCCTACTCGCATGACACGGCACCTTTTGAAGCTCTATATGCACGCCTTCTCCAGCACAGAAACCAGTGCATTAGCCATACGACTGATGCCTTTACCAAAACTACAGCTGTCTTCTCTGGGGTAGAGGTCAAGCCCGCTAACGGTGACAAGCTTGAGGCCCAATATCAGCTTAGTATATGGATGGCGGCGAATCTGCGTAAGAAAACGAAACTAGCACGACATGCGGGGCTACCCGACACGACCTACCTTATAGAGCCAGGCTTTACTGTTGTAGGACACGAGCTGTACTTCTATATTGCGTACATGGATTCTAGACAAGGTGAAGCGGTGCGTATTCTAGAGTTTGGTAATGCTGCAACTAGTAGTATATCTGGCGCTTTTAGACAGCTGAGAATGTGGCGGAACGTCATAGAATACGGCCTTGAAGAGGGCCCGGACGGTTTCTGGGGCGGATTTCTGAAGCCTGTATTGGAAAAATTAGCAGCTGGAAACGAATAGGATGTGGTAGATGAGAGAGATGTGGATGAAAAGCGGACCTACAAGTCCGGGTGCAGGTCATTCAACGGTGAGCGGACTTCCACGCCTGTCTCAAGACTACTATTCCACCTTGAACCGTTCTTGCAAACTCGCTAATAGTTTTCTATACCTAGCATAGTGAAGTTATAGTTACTATACGTCTTGTTCTAGACACCAAGTTAGATAAAGAGAAACAGTGCAGATGTAAAAACGTAGATTGCGGCACGTTCCCTATAGGGCGCGTTACATGCTATAGCTAGGGCTTATTTAATGATAATAATACCTAAGCTTTAGGCGATAAGAATGATAGGTTATTAATAAGCATCCTTGTGTGTGAACGTGGTAGGAGACAGGAGCCTTTTCAACTTTGTTGATGTATTTTAGTAAGTGATACCCAAGTCCAATTCGCGTAAAAAGATAAAATCGTAAACTCTCAATGTGTCGGCTTCACAATATCTCTGACAACTATGTCTTCGAACATGGCCGGCTATACGAATGGTTCTTTGGCAAATGCTCTAATGATTACAGCGTGCTGTTAGGAAACCTCTGCTGGTATGTTATGCTACATCTCGATATTGTATGCTGTGTCTGGCTAACCTGTTGCAGGGGATCCTTTTGTTGTCGATGCAAAGGAAGTGCCAAGGTACAAAGGCACTGCCATCGAATTACTAGTTGGCTACAGTATCAAGTTCGGATGCCATCTTGTTCTTTTCGGCTCCATGGTTCTTACCAACAAGTATCGCGACCAAGCATAGGCCCCGCCAAACCGTGAGGCTAGCAACAAAGCGGGTATGTTGAACAAAACTGACTTCAAGACCAGGGAATTTAGGTATGTACTCTATAGTTCATTGGTCTCCAACCGGTCACGAAGAACCATTATCGATTGAAACTTCTGCCATTTCATGGGCAGGTAGCAAAAAAGCAATTGGTGCCGTATTATGCAAGGAATGCTGGCACGATGCAAACTGCGCTCTCCCTCAGAATCGGAGCTGTTCTTCTTCTAAAAGAACAAAAGACTGCATACGTCTGTTGTGATCCCTTTCGCTTCGGGGATGCGACCATTGGCTTTAGTTGATGATACACGAAAAAACAACATACTGTCACCGCCATTCCTACTTCACAGTAGCATACGTATCGTCATCCACGGAGAAGGCTACAGCATTGGGCAGTATCTATGCAACCATACGCCTAGCTATTTCCGGACAAACCGCTTTCTGCGGCTGCAGTAGATGGGCAATTTCAATACACATTGCAGCTCCCACCGATGGTTGATACATTCTTTTTTTGGAGGGTGCATAGGTCTACTGCACATCCATTGGGAGGTTTTAATGTGAAAGCTACCGTGGAATTCACCGCTATCTACACGTGGCGAGAGCTTTAACCCAGTAATTCTTTTGATATGGAAGCGCAGAGTCTCACTAGATCAGTAAAGGCTATTGGGCTGCGCTGAAACCAATGAACGCCGAAACTGGTAATAATTTCTTTTGCGTTCTCATTCCGGGATATAAAGGCGAAGGGAGTATGGCGAGTAACTGGTTCTGACTGGCATCCAAGCTGTACTTCCGATTTTTTTATCAACAACATGTCGAGCCACATTTCGAGTCGAGCACTAGACGATGAGGTCTCTTACGTCGTCCCCCTCTCGAACTACGGCACAGATGGCCTTTGCAGAGATTACACTCTGAGAAGAAGCAAGTGGGAGGCTGAAGCCAATGCGGGATCTCATGAGGCGAGGATGGATTGGATGAAGTACATCGGCCCTATCGAGGAGTTTGGGGGATGCAATCCCATCAACGGGAACTTCTCGGCTGTTGCGCTACCACTTACGAGACCGGATCGACTAAGGCTTGTTGCCTACCTGCTTGAATGTACGGGGTCCGCGCATCATATGTTCTGTCACAGGACCTTGGTGATCCTATTCGGTGTCAGCCCGCTAAAAAAATTATAGATATCTTCATGTACGACAACATGGTCGAGGTCGCGAACGCCGATGGTGTAAGATAGCATTCGGGAAATCTTCTGACATTGAACTATCTACTGACTTTTCTATTTAAAGTCTGATACCAACAACCAGCACGATCAAAGGCCACAGGAGTGGAGGTACACAGATCCAGCGCTGGGGAAGACCGAGATGCAAGCAAAGATGATGGAACAGCTTACGTCAATGGACCCATCCTGCACTGGAAGGGTTAAGCGTACATGGAAAGAAACAATTTCCATAGTTTCGCCCAACAAAGGCACGCTGTTTGGTTCATTGGAGGAGTACCTGGATTTTCGTGTTGTTGACGCTGGAACATCGTAAGTTTTCCCAAAGAAACCCTAATGTTGAAACATTGATGCTAAGTGTTTCAAAAGCCTCGTAGAAGCCTTGTTACTCTTCGGCATGGGCGTGACACTTACCGAGGAAGAAGACGCCATTCTCGATCCCATCCGCAAACCCTGTTTCGCAGCACTCAGCCTAGGCAACGACTACCTTTCCTTCGACCGCGAATATCTTGAGTTCCTTGAATCGGAAGACGAGAAGACCCTAAAAAACGCCGTATGGCTGCACATGCAATGGGATTCTGTGGGCGTTGATGCTGCAAAGAAAACGGTACTAGAAGCGACACGGAAATACGAGGCCCAGTTTTTGGAAGATTGCGCCCAATTTCAACGAGGAAGTAAAGGATTCTCAGAGAAACTGAAGAGACACCTAGATGCGTTGGCATATCAGGTTAGCGGAAACGTGGTCTGGAGTTTGAACTGTCCCAGATATTGTCCTGACCACAGATACGACTCGAATGCGGGGATAGAGGATCAATTGACAGCAAAGGCAATGCCCGAGTTCTTGGGGATAGAATACAAAGTCCGCATTGCTCAAAGGGCAAAAGAGGCCCCAGGACAGCTGGCCGTCATGAACTCTGGTCTGGAAAATGGGCGCTCCCGGAATTCTTCTTCCGAGACCTCGCTTACAGCTTCCGATGACACTGGGTCGACACCAGAACGCAGTGTTTCTCCTTAGTCATATTTTCGGCTTCATCAGGCCCAGAGATCTGTTGAATCGGAGCTTCCCGTCTCAAGAAGCAAATATCTGAAATCAGAATGTATCCAAGGACCACTCGCCTGTACTATGTTTGTGAGACTAGTGAAACTATGTGTAAGCATATACATTGGTCGTAGTTTAGATTCCTGGGTGGGTGCCTCTTAAAGTCCCCCGTAGAGAATATACGCTAGTAGAGGTTACATGTATTCATGTGAAGGTGTCTTGTAGCCCACTCAAGTGAAGTATGCGCTAACCCAAATCAAGCTAGATAGCCGATCAACACGACAAGTATGGCATCATAGATCGCGTCTGGGCCACATCTTGCGAACCTTACTTGCAGTTAAACAGCATCTCCATCATGAATGATCCTACACCTTGTTTGCTATACGAGCGAAAATGCCACCGTGGTCGCTGATATCGCCAGCCTCTCGAGGCATCGGCTTCGCGCTCGCAAGACAAGTCTTGCAAACCACGAACGCGCCCGTCGTGGCAACGGCACGAAAAGACCTCGATAAGACCAAGGAGGAGCTACTTGACGGGTTGGATATCGATGAGAAGCGGCTGTCTGTGCTGAGATTGGATGTTTTGGGTACGTAGAGAGTGCACCTTGTTTTCTATCAACTAACATCATGAAGACGAGCAGACCATCGCAGATACAGCAGCGGCCTGCAAAAAGCAGTTTGCTGACGGCCCCAGTCAGCTCCAACTTGCATTGATGGTACATGGAATACTTTTCCCGGAGAAGTCGCCAGCCCAAATCAACGCCGACGATGCGTTGTTGACGTTTCGAACCAACACTTTAGGTCCAATGCTAATGCTCAAACACTTCTCGCCATTTTTACCAAAAAAGCCACACACTATTGATAGAGAGCAAGAGCACATGAAAGGATTACCAGACGTAGCTACCACTGCTATCATGTCAGCTCGTGTTGGTAGCATCAGTGACAATCGTCTTGGGGGATGGTACAGTTATCGCGCATCAAAAGCAGGTGTCAACCAAACTGTCAAAACCTTTGATAACCATCTTCGGACTGCATCCGGCGATAATGCAATGGCTGTAGCCTTGCACCCAGGCACGGTCAAGACCGGTCTAAGCAAGGAATTCTGGAGCAATGTAAAAAAGGAGAAGCTATTCGAGCGCGAATGGGTTGCTGAAAGACTCATCCATGTCATCAAGCAAGTGGGAGTTGAAGGGCGAGGCAAGTGTTGGGACTGGGATGGGAAGGAAGTACCTCCTTGATGGCTAAACGCACAAGCAGGCGCAATCGATCGCTAGCTACTGGCAACCTGATCTAAAAATCGCCGTATTCCTTCACCTGACATTGTGAAGATTCCTCGTTCCCATGCAGTACTCGGCAGCAATCAATTTTTAGCTATCGTTATCCACCCGCTACTCACCCATCGTTATAATGACAGCACATCAACAATCGCGCGAGGACACGTGTAGCAAGTCAGAGAGCGACTTAGCTGTACAAAACACGTATCAGGGCCGCCCGGCGTGTGGAGATATACTTGATACGGAAATCTGTCCCCGGTGCAATCGCAGGCCAGATTTTGCATTCCCTACCCTGGTTGAGCGACCCTTTCGAGCAGAGCACATGTGTCATGATTGTACCCTATTAGCCAAGACCGAACCGATTGATTTGGAGGACAATGGTAACCAATACACCTCAGATCGTGCAGCGCGGGTGTTTGTGCGACTCCGGTTGTGCCTGGAAAGCTATTTGGAGACATTCAGAAAGGTCTGTATGCCGAAGAGATCACAACAGACCAGGCCACTTTCCAAGGTTTCAACTATCACCAGTACGACAAGTATACCAAGGTGAGTTTGCTATTTTTTGTTCTTCCTGGTTGTAGCTAACAATGTCTAGGCACCCCGAATTTGACTAGGAGTCTCTAGCAGTCGAATCGCATCCAGCCTCTCCGCCTGTAGATATCACCAGCGGCGCAACACGACCAATCGCGACACAATCAATAGATGATGAAAACCGGATTGCTTCCAACATTTCTGGAAACGCTGCGAAGTGCCCGACGCCTGAGCCAATTCTACACAGCCGGCCTGAATTGGCTGAGAACTACACTGCTCGACTGGAGGATCCAGAGACAGTCTCTCAACTCAAAGGCCCGTTGACACTTACGGACCGAGCCTACTGTTGTTTAGAGAGACCATCAGAGAAGCCTACGTCTACGTCTCCTCCAGTAACTTCATGTCCAGGATTTCATGAACACAACGCTTCAGATGGCGGTCAGAGAAGGAGCCTACCTGGTTCGTCATGTATCTTGGCAAGGAGCACTCAGCCACAAACCTATCGCGTCGCCGTCTGTACAGGTGCGTAATGGGCTCTCCGAAGACTATGACTATACTGTTCAGAGGCATTCATCGCTCAATGAAATCATGCCTATTCTCATGCTAACGCGTTATAGATGAGCCCGTTACACGTTCATCAAAATGTCTTCCGCATTCATCCGGCGTGTCTCTTGAAAAATGCGGTGAACAGCAAGTTTCCAGTACGGCTTGCCTGGAAATTTCCCCAGACATCGATCATCTGGCCATGTCAAAAATATCAAATCACAACACGCTGCCCAAATTTCATAAAGTTTCGTGTTCCGGACCCCTCTCAAAGCACTGGGTTCGGAAAGATCACTCCGAGAAGTTGGATAAAGGGGAAGGGATGACTGCAGAAAGACATGACTCGTTGTCTGAGGTGGAACAGCAAGACGGAGATCGGGCAAATCAACTGGACGTATCCAACCAAGCGCATGGAGAGCAAAACTCTGAGCAAGAATTTGTCAAGCAGGCTTTCGAAAACGCACTCGTCAAAGAGAGGGAGGCTAGCACATGGAGGAGCAATGGGTTTGAAGCAGACCAGACACTCTCGGTGGTTGCCCTCGGGCCTGAAAACATCGCAGAAACACACTACACTGATGGCGACCGTGGTAGTTTATTCAATTTGGCTTTCTCTCACACATCGCTCGAGCTGGAAGACACTATATGCACGACATCGACATCCCGGAACCTACCTGAATGCAAATTCCCTTCACCATTATATCGGGTAGCAGTCCAGAGACTTGTCTCGAAGATGTGGTCGAAAGTTGAGCTTCAAGGAACAGCTGGTCTATATTCTGCCCAAGACAAAGATGTTCATCAACACAATCGCCCCAAACTTGCAAACACATTCGTTGTCCTGAGAGGAGGCTCAGATTCACCAGAAGGGTCGGATTCCGAAGAGCCCCGCCGCAATAGAACGAGGGATACGTCTGCCCAAACCGGCAATGCGGTGAACGGAGTCAATGAGGTGAACGGAGCCAACCAGTTGAATGGAGTCAATCACGCGAACGGGGTCAATCTTTTGGATGCAATCAATCGTGCCAACAGAGCCAATTTGGTGAATGGTGTCGATTCTTCGACGCCAAGCACAGAAACCGACTCACCCCGAGACGAGACTGGCCCCCAAAATAATGCGATTGGCGGTCGGAACCAAAACGAGAACGGATACTCGTGGGCTTCTCATGATAGGACTCGAATGGTCCATGGGTTCCCTGATACCACTACAGGGGCTGGAAGATGGTCTCCCCAGCCCATTCAGGCTCGAGTGGACAGCCCTGCAAGGTCGGTCGCATCAGATGACTGGGTCATTGACTGGTGGCTCACGGAACCGCTTGGCAGAACGGCTACCAATGAGTCCTACAGTCCAAGCGTAGATTCCGTGATTGCCCAGCGATTCTTCAGACGGGTTCCGTCTTCGGACGAGCATCGTTACAACCCATGGATTGGATATGGCGGGTCAGACGAAAACGGGCCTACTCTGTTCCCGCATTGGACTAACTCCCCTCTTTCCCGAGTGCCGTATCTCGATCCAGGGCCAGCGTCCAATATTTGGCCCCCGAATCCTGGTTCTCCGGACTTGTCGCATAGATATGCCGGGCTTCCCGAGTCCCCCTCTCGCTACATGGTCTATCCCGACCCGGCCTCAACCAACCCAGGGTTCGCCACCGGTCCGCCCGCAAACGTGGAAGTTACCGATGCACCTCCTGTTGGAGCAAGGAGGAGGCGGGACAGGATCCGTGCGGCATTGCGTGGGACTTGGAGACGCGTAAACGATATGGGAACAGGGGTGCGGAGTTATATTTCCAGAAGACGATGAGTGGTTTTTAACCACATTCGCACTATGTCAGCATGCGCTTACCGGACTTGTTGGGGGTTTAACAGACGGTGTATAGTCTTTCAAAACATAGTACATGCAGTCTATTTTACCCGCGGAGATTCCGTTGATGATGCACCCTGATACTCTAAGTGTTTACAAATTCCCGCCAAGCGCGCAGTCGGGAATGGATGACGTCTACACCAAAGATGATCGACCCCGTTCGAGACTTGTAATCACGGAGATATTACACTTTACAGGAAAAGGTTCAGTTGCTCATATGCAAGTCTAAAAGGTGACTGTCATGCGTCGTCTGTACAACAAGTCCGCAGTCTGACAAGCCAGGGTCGTGAAACACCCTGGACCAGATAGCACAGTAAGATGAGAGCAGCACTACAAGGCTAACCTGTATCTCGATACAGCCATATTGGTATCAGACTAAGCAAATATAGAACAATCAATCGCAAACGGGAAAAGTGAGTAAGAAGAACGAGGACGTGCAATCCTCGTTCGGACGTTATGGTGATTATATTGATTATAGCACACGCCATACCTATTCTTACTACGGACTTGGCCTCCGCACAAAGACTTAGGGCAACCCAGTCTCGCATCAAGGTGAGCAATAAGGTAAGCGTTGCGCCGGTAAAGCAGAACTCTATGCATCTGGTCCTGGTATGTTGTACACTGGATAGATTACCAGCAATCAACGGTTTCACAATCTGGATACCAAACCAGGCAATTGCATGCATGCGGATTCACCAACAACCCTGCAGCCATCACCGCTCATCATCTCACTTCTTACCTTACCTCACCCTCACCCTCTTGTATCCCACGCTATCCTTCTCTGGCCTGAACCAAGCGTGCGTACGCATAGCGAAAGTCTACAACCCCTCTTTTTTGTTTTTGTTTTTGTCCTTTTTTTTTGTCTCGGCCGCGTTCTAAACCTTTACACTATGTACATAAGCACCTAGAACGCGAAAGAATGCACTGAGACGACGACCCCCCCTCGTCGGCACTGTCGTTGCCACCCATCGTCGTCGTCGTCGTCGTCCCTGGTCAATCTCCCCATCTCCGTCTCACACGTACGCCTCGCCACCCCAACCCATGCATTGGCCTAACTCCCCCCCCCCCACTCCCCCTCCCCCATCTTACTTCTCACCCCGATTTTTCCCCCGTGTTTCGGCCCTTAGCTACCCCAACTAAACTCGTCTCGCTCGCTCGCCCGCCCGCCAGCGGTCCGCTTGAGATCTGTTAAATCCTTCCCCCTTCCCCAGACGTTGACCCCAGGCCCCCCAGCCACAAACAAGGCCCTTGACCCCCCCCCCTGGCCGGCCGGTCAAACCATCTTCTACGCCTTCTCTTGCTCATCTTAGAAGTGGCAAAGGCACAGACGATATTACATCCATCCTAGTACTATGAATGTGGCCATGTCCGCATGTTATGTATGGATGTATGTATCTGCAGTGCAGCGCAGTGCTATGCAGCCGCTAAGTATAAGCCACGCTCTGTATAAGCCCCCTGCCCCCGCATTCCCCTTGTCAAGGCTCTTCTTCCTTTTTCTCCTTACGAGATACGAGGCACTGGCTCGTATCGCGGGTGCGTAAGCAGGCTAGTGTGATAGCTTGGTATGCAGCAAGGCAAGGAGAGCAGTGCCGAAGGGAGTCTGGGCGATGGACGGGGACGCGTGGGTATAGGGATAGTTTGCGAGGGGGAGGGGAGGGGGCAAGACAGAACAGAGTTACTTGTGATTAAGAACGCACGCGTACATGTATGCATCAGTAGATCGGTACGTGCGCCAATTAAGATTATGCTGTTGCGGGCGTTTTCATGTGAAAAATACACTTGGCAGCGTTACGGTATGAAAAGACATGGAGACTATCTGTATCATTGGCTACTTGATGAGACTGGATAATCTGAAAAGAGAAACCTAGTAGTCTGTAGTAGCAGAAAACACACATACACATACAAAAGAATGTACACTAAACCTATAACCCCCTACTCATCCTCCATCTCCATCTCCATCTCCCTCTCCTCGCTCTTCAGTCTTCCCTCTTCCCTCTTCCCCTCACATACGCAAGCATGCAAACTCGCCACTTACCACCTACCCCTCCCATCTCGCATATCCCATTTTCCTCTTCCCCCCTCACATAAATGCCTAAGTAAGCCAATTCCCCCACTCCCCACTCCCCACTCCCCCCCCCCATGTCCTATTCCCCATGCCCCACTTCCGAGTCCCCACATATCACATATCACATATCATTTGTGTTTCATGAGTGATTTTTAGCGTGCCGACGCAGCAGCGGCTTTCACAACGCAGTAGAGTACACAATATAGAATAGCGGTGAGGTACCTATACCCCCAGTATGTACCTAATACACAATAGGTAGGCGGTATTATAATACAGTGAATGTATATCACATATCACATATCACATAGCGCACACTATGTACATACGTCCATACCCACATGTGAGACATATACTACATACCATATACGTAGTGCATACCAAACATGTCACATATACATTTTCATATAGACCACACGCCAAAAAAAACAAAACAAAAAAACAAAGAAAACTTCTTACATGTGACACATATACATACAAAGCAACCATGTAGCAAGTTAGTTGGCTGTGTAAGTGTATGTATGTGCTTGGCGCTCTTTGCTTGCATGTCCCCCCCCCCCACATGCCTATTACCATTACTATTCTTATTGCTATTCCTATTGCTACTCTATTGCCATCCCCCATCCATCACTCCCACCAGCACCAAGCCCGCATACTCAAACAACCACTCCCCCCCCCGTCCAATTCAAGCCGAGCGACATCACTCCAATCCAAGCCCAGCCCAGCCCAGCCCAGCCAAGTACCCAGTATTGTGCTGAATTAAGCTGGGCTGAGCGGCATTAAGCCGCACTGCATCAAGCCCATGTGAATCCAGCCGACCGGACCTGACCTGACCTGACCGGACCTGACCAGAGCTATAATGGGACGCGCTGATGTGCGCTGAGCTGAATTGCGATAAGCTGGGATGTACTGGACGGGGGACGGGGACGGGATGGGATGGTATGGATGGGGGGTGGGGGGGGGGGGTTGGCTGGTGCGGAGGTACAGCTGAGGGTGGAGCTGAGTACTTACGGTAGTTGGGAGCTGAGTGTGGGGTTGTACTCATAGCGTGGTTTTGATGTTGATCGAGTGTGATAGACGCGTGGAATGGATAGATAGATAGGGAGCTAAATATGTAGGTAGATAGGGCAGATGGGTACATGGATAGATAGGTAGGCAACAAGCTACACATCACAAGCTACAAACGACAAAGAAAAAATAGTCAGCGTGCGTGCGTGCGTGTATAATCAGTACACATACATACACACACATGCAGAAGATGTGATTTGACAGGGGAAAGAAAACATGTGATTATGACTGTGGTTGTGATTATACTTGTAATTATGATGCAAAGCGCAGGATTCAGCACGGAGGGGGGGGGGCATAGTTGTGTCATGTTGACATGAGTATATTTATCTCTCTGTCTATCTATCTATCCGTCTATCTGGTTTCTATCCAGTATCTGTATCTGTATCTGTACCCTATCTATGTGTAAGTCTGAGCAAGTGACTGAGTGAGTGCCCTGAGTAACTGAATGCCAACAAACCATCCAAATTCCCCTCTGTCTTTGTTTCCCTGGCTGCGTAACAATACCACCGCACACCATCCATCCCCCATCCATCCATACATAACTTACCAAGCCACACAATCCCGTGACGTAACCCCATAGCGCTCACCTCCCTCCCTCCCTCTGCCTCTGTCCCATCCTCGTTTTTTTTTCGCCACCCCTCCTTCGGCACCATCCGTCCCCACCAGGCCCTAAGCTGTAAGTAGTACATGGATGATGTATGTAATATACACCTAGTGCCAGCAGCAGCACCACCGCCACCTACGCACCCATGCTAAACCAGCCTCGGAGTTCCTGCTTGAGCAAATTTCCAAAGTCAGCAGCACCACGAGACCACTTCTGGTCCACGGCTGTCGCGGCCGGAACCGCTGTACAGAAGTGGATGTGATGATGACACTTCAGAAGGGGGGGAGAGGCCCAAGCGTTTACGTGGCACTGGGAGGGGTGGAAGGGAGGGGGGAGGCGTCGGGTACGGACATCGGGCGCGGGACAAGGGGATTATCTAACGTATGTATGTACTAGGCGTACGTCTGTATGTGGGTGTGAGTGTGTATGGTTAGCTGCTGTGCTCGGCTAAGGGGGAGAGGAGGGGGAGGTGCGGCACCATGAGAACGCACGGAAGAAATGGGTCCACCACGGCACCCCGACACACTCCCACACTCCCACACACTCCCGCACTCAAATCCACACGTGAAATGTCTCGACATGGTATCAGACCGGTACGGCCCATTGCGGAGGCCCCACCGATAATTTTTTTTCGCCAGACTAAAACATCTACCTGGCCCCAACCCGCCCTATAGCACACACGACATATACGTTCCGTGGCACGCCAAATGGAAAAGGAAAAGAGCGTTTGGGCAAGGGCTCCTCACGGGACGGTGCGAGACCACAAGGAATGGGAAAAAGCACGTTTCAAGGATAGGCCCGCCGGCCGCCCATGTCGCGCAAACCTGACTCAGAGCAGGCGACTTGTGAGCTGAACGGACCCTGTTCCTTGCTCTGTCCAATTTCACGCCTTCTCCCAGGCAGCTAGTCCGTCGCTAGTGTACCGCTGTTTTTCCCTTTGCATCCTTTTACTACTTTGTTTTTTTCTTCTCCACTGTCTCTTTCACCTTCTTGATGCTTTCAGCTTTGGTTCGGAGCCTGCGGGTCCGAAGACCACGACCCATGTGGCCCGATAGTATTCGGAGGGGGCGTGGGCTATACTAGGTAATGGTGCCATGCAGTCAGTGATGGGTGTGTGTGTGTGTGTGTGGGCGGTGACCCTCTCTCTGTCTCTCTTTTCTCTCATTCTATTCTCGCACTCGAAAATCTCACCGACGGACTTCCGGGGTTGGCAAAGGAGCGGCGGCGACGGCGGCGGCGGCGTCGTGCATGGGGGAGGGGGAGGGGGGGGGCATTTTTGGGCTGGAGATTGAGGCCGCCCAAGTCGCCATGCCGTTTCAGCATGGACGGAATTTGAGAAGGCGCGATTTCCCCAAGGCAGTAATACCAGAAAAGGGAGAGAGCAATCATCCCCCATCCACGCCTTGGACACGGCCGCCCAACCCCCTCCCATGTCTCGCTCTGGCTCTCTTTTTTTCCTGTCCGCGTCACATACAATAATAGCAGATACGTTGTTCGCTGCGCCACGGTGGTATTTGCGGCGAAAAGACCATGGCACCCACACCCACACACGCACACGCATATCGCGTGTCCTCCGTGGGCCTTTTTTTTCTTCTTGTCCAACCCCCCCCTCCCCCTTCCCATCCCCACTTCCTCCCTGTCTGCCCGATCCAATCAGCCTCCCGTCTGACTGCGCAAAGGAATCTCACCCTGTAGCGGGAGGGCCAGGCAAGGCCAGGTTAGGGGGGGCTGAGCCGTTGCGGTTCGTGCCTGAAACGCATTACAGGCTGAAGACGAATCGTGACAGGTCATTCCACCCTGCATCCCTTCCCTTGTCTCACTGAATCAATAAACCCAACGGCGGCCAGCATCCCCGTCCGACTTGGACGGGGAAACAAGCTTGAACCTGGGGCCTGGAGATAGCGGTCGAAATAAGTTTCTCTTTTCCTTTGGGCCCAAGGTTGGAGGAACCAAGCTAGTCAGTCAGTCAGTCAGTCAGTCAGTCAGGCCCCCGTATATACGTATTCCGTTTTCGACTTCCATGTCACATGTTGACTCAGTGCAGACAGTGAGCCATTGTGGGCCAATGGGGGATTCCTCTAGGGCCGTCGTGAATCCGTCTTGCTCGCTGCTGATTCGCCCTGCGCCTCGTGTTCAAACTCAATAGGGCCCAAGCCTAATGACGACGACAACGACGGCTGCCAACCTGCCTAGCACCGTCGCGGCGCAAACTCTGCTGCTCGCTCCGTTCCGTTAGTGTAGTCGAGCTTGTGGCACTCGAGGGCACACTACAGAGCATGTCCCATCCAACCAGCGGGCGGTAGGGGCAAAGCAATTTTGACAGTCCCGAGGTCATGTCGTTGGGTCACCCATTCGAGAGGGCATGTGAACGTCGGCAACCGACGGGAAGACGCGACCGACATGATCTAGCCTTTCCATGACGACTGGTTGCTGCTTCTTTTTCAAACTCGACTCTGTTGGACAGGTGCGCGCAGTGGTAGGAAATGGTAATAGCGCCGTCAAGCGTTGACATGGACACTGTCGGATCATCGTCCGGTCATTCAACACTACAACAAACCACACGCATTCCTTGGTACACTAGAGGCCGGGACCATGAAGGGCCTTTTTTTTCTTCCTTTCCCTGCGTCCGATAACCCTCTGCTCCGAGCGCCATAGCGCTTCTTCCCGCACCCTCCAATACTCGAAGCGATAGCGAGACTAGCTTGCGACGGCGGCGTTGGTGCTGTGCAGAAAGGCGGAGTAATAGAGAGAGGCCTAGTGGAGGAGGAGGAGGAGGAGGAGGAGGAGGAAGAGGGATGACGACGACAAAGCAAATCTAGATGCTGCTCTAGCAGCATTTGCTGGCAGTTTGGTTTAGCTGGCCGCTCCGCCCATGGACGTGACGTGACGTGCCGTACCGACGTCAACTGGCGTGAGCGAGCGAACGAAGGAACGAATATCGCTGCCGATAGATCCCGATGCGGAACCGTGGTCTGAGGCCGTCCGCGTAGCCGATAAGCGTTTTGTTGGCGTGGCCATCAGATGTCAGTGTGGGCGGAGGAGAGGGCAGCAGGCGGCATGCATACATACATGTGTGTGTGTGTGTGTGTGTATGTGCATGTGCATGTGCATTGGTGGGATTTGCGTGGTACTGAGATCGATCGACGTCCGGGTATCGAGGAAGAAGCAGCGAGGGCGAGGGCGAGGGCGAGGGCGGTCCAGGCGGGCTGGCAGGCGTGGCTTGCCTTTTCCTTCTGTCGTTTCTGGTAGTGGCGGTGGTGGTGTATACACAAAAAGGGAAGGTATCACACGTGGGTATCCGCCCATCGTCGTGCCCGGATCGTCCCTGCATTGCTCATGCTCATGCCCATGTCCCAAGCCAACGCGTGCCACAATGTCTCCTTGCTCCGGCCATTGCGCCTTGGCATCGTGGGAGCCGTCACATCGTCGCAGGTGGCCGCGGTGCCCAAGGGTTGCGGCGAGGTTTTGCCGAGCGAGCAGCGGAGCACGCCATGAATGGGGTGATGGATCGCCCGTCCAGAGGGCCAGCAAAAAACACTATTCGCCGCGCCAGTCCCAAGCTTTTGGGTTAACCAAGGCCAAACGGCTAGACCTGCCCTCTACAGCACGTCGTCTTGACCGGTCGCCAAAACCAAGCAAGCCCAGGCAAGCGTTGCACCATCAAAAGTCTTCAATTTAGATAGCTAGTTAAAAAGCGTAACAAACCCGACGACGAAATAGAAACAAAGATGTAAAAAAAAAGCACTACGTACGTTGCTGCTGGGACATTTGCCTTGGAACGTGTCTTTGCGAGTAAAATTCAGATAGCCACCCACCAGTAGAGTTCCCATGTAAGTTGAAAAAAAAGTAGTCGGATGCGGTAGAGACAGTAGAAGAAGGGGAATATAGCAACCGCACCTATTCGCAGAGTAAACCGCATCAAAACGTAGGGACAATGTACAAAAAAAACAGAGCACAAACTACCACGACCCCCAGCCAATGCAGTGAAGCACCAAAAAGCTGGTCCAGCCCAGACTTGAGATGATGCAAATATCAAGCCAAGCCTCCGTGTGATGATGATGCAACCCTCCAGTTCTAAAGCTTGCAGGAAAAGACAGAATACCACCCAGGTTTAGTAGTGTAGAGAGGTTCGACGAACAGCAGGAATTCGAGCGCTTGCCACCAAAAACGTGAGAAAGACGACACCTCCCACCTCCGGGGGACCGAGAGATAGAGAGGCACATGATGGGATTAGCAAACCGCCGCACTCGAGGTAAAAAAAAAGGAAAACAAAACGACCCCGGAAATGACAGTGAGGTAGATCTTTAAGTATTAAATAGGAAAAGAAAAAAAAAAGTCTCGATGCTCTTGATCGCCATTGAAATCAGAATTCCGCCCAGAAAGCACGCTGTTGCCAGCCAGAACTCCTTGCGATAGCAAATGTCGATGGTGACGCGAAGAAACGGTTATACACGAGAAAACCAGTCGAAAGCACGGGGAGCGAAATGCGATTTTCGAGCCATCACTTGTTGCTCTTTGTTGTCCCCGTCCCTTTATATATTTTTTTTACTCGGGTTTCTGTAAGCGCTCTTGAAAAGACCAGCTCCAGAGCGCTGCCTCGCGCACACACACGAGGCATGAGAGATTTACATGGGTCGGCGGTTTAGCATGTTGAGCATCGACGAGTCGGTCGAGCTGCGAGCCGGGCCATTGTCCGTTACTAGGTCGTTAATGCGCATGCTCGGCCTGGCCGAAGCTTGCGATGTGGGCGGCGGTGGCGGTGGCGGCGTCCGGCCATCGCTGCGGGGCGGTGGAGGGTGGAGGACGCCATTCGTCTGAGGCGCGGCGTAGTAGGGTGTTGGAGGAGCGCCGGGGGTTGTGGGGGCTTGTGAATGCGGCGAGGACGAGTTGCGGCTGGGCTCGTAGCGATAGGCGCTCTGTGGAGAGCCCTGGCGCGGGGGCTGTGCGACGTAGTAGGGTTGGGCGGGTGGAGGAGCAGACGAGTACGTCGTGGGAGGAGGATTTGCTGTGGAAGCAGCCGATGTTAGAGTTGGTGGCTCTGGATAGGCATAGTCTGAGCCAGTGCCCCGATGAGGAGCCTGTGACGCTGAGCCAGGGTGCGGCGGAGGCAAGGTAGGCGTGTGAGGCTCTGGGTGAAGCCTCTTCCTGCCGGCCACGGCGTCACGGCTTGCCTCATCTGGAGAAGCACCAGGCGGACCATATTCAGAATGAGCTTGGTACGGACCTGCAGTTGGGCTGGGCAGATATTGCTGCGGGCGCGACGGCTGGCCGTAGGGCTCGCCGTGGCTGGCAGGGGGCAGGGGCTGCCCATAAGCACCGTACATTGGCGGTGGCTGGCCGACACCGCGCCAGACGGTGTGGGCCGGCACAAAGGCCTGCGTCTGTGCCGAAACGGGGGTGAAGATGCAGTCTTGGTTGAACCTCATGCAGTTGGAGCAGCGGCCGTCCTCTGTCGCCTCGAAGCCCGAGCATCGAATCTATGTAGAGAGTAAGCTATGTGGGAGTGGGTGGCACTGAGTGGCAGATTCAAAAGTACCTTGCGGCGTCTGCAGTAGCGACAGGCAATGGCAGTGCGCTGGCGGGGAGCTGGGGGCTGGTGATGCTGCTGGACGTATTGCGGAGGTGGAGGAGGCTGCTGGCGGTATGGATCTGGCGGAGGCGGAGCGCGGGTCCACTCATTGGGGCCTGGCAGGCGGTAGGGCTGCTGGTGCTGGTACTGAGGATGTTGGGCCATGTCGGGCCGGGGCTCTTGGGGCGGTGGAGGTGGGAGCGTGGTGCTCATCTGCATTGGCGTCAAGTGTCAGCGAGCTGTCACCCAGTCGAGGGCGAGATGACGTGCGCTCGGTGTACCGTGGTTGGTGTGCGAGGGTCGCGTGTGAGGGTGGGCCAGGCAAGAGAGAGAGAGTGTGTGTGTGTGTGCGTGTACGTGTACGTGGGTGGGTGGGGATGAGGGAGAGGGTGTGTGTATGTGAGAGAGAGAGGGGGGGGGAAGGCGGGAGAGTAAGAGGGAAGGAGGGAGGGAGGGAGGGAGGAAGGAAGGAAGGAAGGGAAGGAGAGACAGGGAAGTAGCGGCTTACATGAGGAGGCGGCGCATACGAGCCATTTGCGGGCTGTTGCGAGGTAGGCGGCTGCCAGTGGGTAGGAAGTTGGCCTTGGCCACCCTGGTGAGGAAACATTGCGCGCGACAAGCAGTGGTCGTGGGTCGTGGGGTCGTTGGTCGTGATGGCGGTACGTATTGGATGGGCGGCAGTGGATGGACGAGTAGTGCGTGGTAGGGTGGATGGCGGGCGGGCGGGCGCAACGTGGAGCCTGTCAGTCACAGGGCGGTGTTGACCAGTGGTGGGCCAGCCTCGACTTGGAGCAGAAAAGAGAGAAAGAAGGAGGAGGAGAAGGAGGAGGAGGAGGGAGAGGCGGAGGGGGGAGGAAGAAGCGCCGTGGGAGTGGTTTGGGTGGTGGTGCGGGAGATCCTCTGGGGCGGGTGAGGTGTCACAAAATACTGGCAAGCGGGCCGCAAGGTCGGCTGTTGCTGCAGGTGAGAGAAAGGCAGTGCAAATTGGGCTCGGGTTGCAGAGCCAAGGCGAGAGTGGGCGGATCGGAGGAATGGGGAGGGGGACGGAGGGTCAGCCGCGAGAGGGTGTGTTGGGCGATGGGGCGCGGACTGGAGCTCATACACGCATACGCAGGCGCAGGCGCTGGCTCTCTCTTTCTCTCGTTGCTGGCTGGCTGGCTGGCTCGCTCATACACGCACACACGCTCTCTCGCTCTCTCTCTCTCTCTCTCTCTCTCTCTCTCTCACTCTCTCAGGCGCACATGCACACAGTCGAGGGCGGACAGATGGACAGACAGGCAGGCAGACAGACAGACAGACAGACAGACAGACAGACAGGCAGGCAGGCAGACAGGCGGCGGTGGGCGGAAAAGGCGTGGGCGGCGGCTGGGTGTCGCGGCGGCGGTAGTGGTAGTGGTGGTGGTGGTCGGGGGGGGCGGGCGTCAGCTACGAAGGGGCGGGAGGGAGGTTGAGCAGGAGGCTGTGGAGTGAAAGGCTTCTCGAAGCGCGTGGAGGAGACGGGACCCAAGAGCGTGGAAGCGAAAAAGGAGATTCAGGTTGGAGCGGCCGCTATTACTACCCACGACGCACCGCGTGCCCGAAGTCAACCTTCTCGCCGCTTCTACTGGGATGGCGTTTTGATCCCTGCACGCGCCCCCATGCAGCGACGACGGCGACGGTCCGCCAAACGCGCTAAAGGCCATGCGGCATCCTCACTTGCATTGGACGTGCAGCGACACGACCCGCCTGCAGACGGGCGACGGGCGACAGGCAGGCAGACAGGCGGGCAGCGGCCACGGCCACGGCCAGCGGGCGGAGCAGCCAGAGGAGACAGGCCAGGCCTACCAGGCAAGCATGCCTCGATCCATGCACCCACCCACCCATCCCTCCATCCCTCCATCCCTCCATACTATACATACAATACAATACATGCCACGCTACATATACGTCCACACGTACATATATCACGATGCCGGCCCATGGTTTACCGCTGCTTGCTTGGCTGCTGTGCGCCTGGTCGTGTGCGTGTGCGTGCGCCCGTGTGCCTGTGTGCGCCTATGTGAGGGTATGTGTGTGCGTGTGCGGCGTGTGCCAGTGGGAGCGCCAGTATGCGCGACGACGACTGAGCGAGAGAATGTGGTGTGCATGTGGTGTGGTGTGGTGTGGTGTGCTATGAGAGAGAGAGTGTGTGTGTGCGTGTGGGTGTGTGGGCGCGGCTGTATCACGACGCAGCGTCCCACCCTTCTCGACGACGCATCCACGGCCCTCGCAAGAAAAAAAAAGAGTCAGGCCCCTTGCTGGTTGGCGTATGACCTAGGAGCGCGGGCCCGTGTGCATGATGATGCTGCGGCCCGGCAGCTTGCTTGAGATGTATGACTCGCCAAGAGCTCGGGGACTCCCGTCGCGCTGTGATCTACGAGCCTTTAATTATCGACACGGCTGCTGCAACGAGCCTGTCCTGGCGCGCGCGCGCGAGAGAGGGGAAGGCAAGGGAAGGGCACGGAGGGCAGGAGTGGGAGAGGGGGACGAGGACAGCCAAGGACATGCCTCCTCCTGCCTCGACGGCTGCTCCTGCCACTGCCACTGCCACGCCCATCGCTCCTGCTGCTCCTGCTGCTGCTCCTGCCGTTGCTCCTGCCATCACCACCATCGCCACCCTCCCCCTTCTCACCCCCGTCCCTCTTCATCCTCATCCCACCCCATCTCCATCACTACTCCAATTCTGCTACCTCCGCCGCCGCCGCCGCCGCCAAACAAAAATACAGCCGCACCTGCTTGTGCTCCTCGCCCCCCCATGGCCGCCGCTCCGCCCGGGCTCGTCTCGCCTCGCCGTCCCCAGTGTCGAGCCCGTCGAGCCCGCGCCAGTGCCACATGCCAGCGCTTGGTCCTGCCGCCGCGCGCAAATGGGCGCACGCCTGCAAGGAAAGTGGCACAGTAGTGCCAGTCGTAGTGGGAGCACCTCGGGCCTCTTGAATCGTCGACGGGCCGTCTCTGCGCCCTTCCTTGTGTCGCGTCCTTTGCGAGGCACCTAGCTCGGGACATGCGACAGCTTACGAACCACGGTACCGACAGGCCTACAGCCCGTCATGGTCGCACCGCCTCTTGCTACTGCTCTGCTGCTGGCTGCGGCTATGGTTACCGCTGCGAGTCTTTCTGGCTCGCCTGACGCTTGCTCTCTCTCCATCCCACCCTCTCTCTCTTTCTCTGCCTCTCTGCCTGCTGCGTCGATGAAGAAAAAAAAATAAGAAAAAAAATACCACCATCATTACCATCGTCATCATCATCATCATCGTCACCACCACAACCCCAACCACAATCCAAAACAAAAATGTCGCCTACACCTCTCCACCCTCCTGCCAAGTGACGACAGTTGGAGTCATCCCGCATCGTCAATCACGCACGGCAGGGATGGCGCGCCAGCCTTTCATTGAGCGCCCAGGACGCGGCCTGCTGTCCTCTCATCTGCTGCAATATCTGATAGGGCTGATCAATCCGGGCGTCCGTCGGTCGTTTTGCTCTTGGGGGACGGCACCATCCCTGTCGCGACTGTTGGTGTGGAACACTGCGGCAACGGCCTTGTGCTGCTTAGAGCGCTGTGACGTGAGTCCCATGCCACGGCTAGTCAAGGCCACCGGGGCGACTCGGCGACTTCAGGCACTCTTGGTCGCGGGGCAGTGTATCGACGCCGTAGAGCGCGGGAGGGCCGATATGTCTTGCGCCGGGAGAACCGTTCGTCCCAGCCCAGCTCAGCTGCCTCCAGCACCACCACCGCCATCAAATCATCATGACTAGCACCCGTGAACACACACACGTATGGCACCCGTCCCATGCACGGCCATGGAAATAAAGCCGATTCTGGCCAGCCCAGCTCAGCCTTGCCTGCCAGCCTGCCAGCCTACCAGCCAGCCTGTGTGCCCGCCCGCGCGCGTGAGGAGAAAAAAAAACACGACCGACTTTGCTGTCGCTTCTCAGCTGCCCATTGCTTCGTGTAAGACGGGTGGCATCCGCCGCCGCCGCCGCCCACTTTGCTTTTTGGTCGAATCACGCCTCTTGACCCGACCTCCACAACTTGGCCCGACGTTCCTCCCTGGCGCCGGCGACGCGGGCTTGCGAACTGGTACCCATGGCAAAACGCCTGCTGGCGCCCCTGATTCGACGCCTGGCCTCGCGTGGGCCATGACTTACTACAGACTGGCTGACCAAGACGGACAGGCAAGCAAGCAAGCCAGCCAGACGGACCAAGATGCACCGGCACTTGTCCAGACGGTGCCGTGTGCCCGCGCCGCCTTTTTGCTCCTGCGCGCTCGTCTGCCATGAGTGGCGGTGCCGGAGGTGCCGCCGATGACGAAGCGCTCCGGACTTGGGCGGATGCTGCCATTGTGAGCGAGAAGGAGAGGGTTGCGAAACGCCCAGGGCGTATTCAGCCTCGGCATCTTGCCGGCCTGTTTGCGACTGGCTGCATAATGGGGTGACGACGCAAGCTCCAACACAACAAGAAATCGTCAGCCGTACAGGATGGTTTGTGCCTATCCTGGGAGCGCTCCGCCTAACATTCCTTCTTTCCAGCCCTCTCTCCAGATTGGGGCGGACGGCCCGCGGGACTCCAATCTAGGTTTTCCGCCGCCCAGGTTTCGTGATCGCATGCGCTGGGGCCAATCACCGGGCCCGCATTCCCCATCCAGCTGTTTTTCCCGGCGGTGCCTTGCATCCCAGCATCCGGTGCTTGGGGGGTGGTGTGGTGGGCGCTCGTGGCCGTGGACGTGGACGTGGTGGTGACGCGACGGGTAAATCCCATCTTCCTGCCACGACGCAACGCGCAAACGGTGGTGCCTCGCAAAAAACAAAGCCGGAAAACCCTTGTTCACGTCTGGGGTCACAAGGGACGGCGCATGCTGGTCAGCACCGCTATGGGCCGAGCAAGACTGTGTTTCCGCCCTGTTGCAATGGGCGGCGGGCTGCCCATCAGACTGACCGGTCGCGGCAAATGGCTGTTTAGATTATTGTTGTGCTTTGATTGACTGCCACACACCGCATTTGGGCTCATCCGAGTCAGTCACGAGGTGCGTGTTAAATGAGGGCAGATGCAGCGAGCGGCCTCAGCCAACAGAGCAGTGGACAAATGACGTTATCTGCAGCGGAGATGACCATGGCCACTCAGTTGCTCAGTCCCCATGTCGGTGCATCAGCCTTGTGCGAGGAGGGGGTGTGCGAGCGGGTGTGGGCGTGAGCGAGTGCGCGAGATACGTGTGCTGTCCGAATCCACTGCCGCAGCGCTGGCGACGGTTACACCAACTGAACGGTGCATTTGTGGGGTAACAAAGCAGCCGGGATTGATCTTCAGCCGCGCCGGGCGATTCACCCAAGCCAGCAAGCCAGCCCGCCCACCAGCCAGCAGGCAAAGCAGCGGCAGTTGTTTACAGACAACCGCCACGCCCACACCGCACATACGCATCCACCATGTACGGGCACAGGCTGCGGCGCGAAGCGCATTCAGTTTAATTATGGAAAGAAAAGAAAGGGGGGGGGATGACCCATATCGGTAGCGGTGAATCCGCGACACATGGTACGTACATCGACACAGACAACAACACACAGACAACAACACACAGACACAGACACACATAGTGTACACACGTACTCAGTCACTCACGGCGGAACAAGGCGTCGACACACAGGTCCGCGTCACTCGCTTGGTACCAGGTGTGTATCAGCGGCCCGGGACGAGGAGTGGAATTCCCGCATGTGTCCCGTTGACGTTTAGATTAACGAAGTTTGTGTCACCCTACCACTACCTTTTTTGATTTCCTTCCACCCGCAATATGCACGCCATGCTTGACTCACATGCACTTTTGCTCACATGTCTGGCTGTGCATACATCCGTCGATACTTATCACGACCTTGCATATATCCAGCTTCGAGTATACATGCACATACACATCCACAGACATATCCGTCGCTCTCCCCCCCCCCTTCCCCTTCTCCCCAACGCTCCGCCATAAGCAGCAAACCCGCCCCTTGCCCTTGCTCCCTGCGCTCCTTCGTTCCTTCCCCTCCCCAGCCCGCTCGTGCCGCGCTTCGTATGCACACATGTGCCGCGAATCCTGCCCCCCTCCCCCCTCTCCCCTCCCCATTCTTCCTCGGCGACGATATCAGGCGGGAAGACTTTTTTAATTCTTTTTTTTAGTTATCAAATCCCGCTGCGGGTCCTGCGCGGCCCCCCTTCTCACACGTGTGTATGTATGTATGTGGTGTATTGCGCGAGCGAGGACCCGCAACGTCAAGGGCAGGGGAAACTCAATGCGTGCGTGTGCCTGTCTGTGTCTGTGTGTATGTGTGCACATTAAGATACATACCACATATACCATACATACGCACGAACACACACACACACACACATACATACGCCCTGATGCATGCCTGACGGGCGGGTAGTGACACCCGCCGTTGGCAATGCGAAGCTGATGAACGGCAGTGCCTCACTTTTTTTTTTTTAAGTTTGCGTGAACAGGCATAGCATTCCTACTCGTATTCTCCTTTCCCCCACATGGTTGGATTGCATGGCGTCGTTGGTGGTGGTGGTGGTGGTTTGCGTTGCTTTTTTCCCTCTCCCACTTGGCTCGCGGCTATCCTATGTCAGTGTACGTAGTATACTTGGATCCGTAATCCGTAGGTTGGTGGGGGGTATAGGGGAGACAAGTGGGTTTGCATAACTCGCTCTTGTTCACTCATTTATCGGATACGGGGTGCGTATACATGGTCCGACACTACATACACAAGACAACACAAGACGACCACTAAGCACAACGAATGGATGAGTGAGTAAGTGGGTGAGGTGAGTAAGTGAGCCTGCAGCACTAAGCCACTCCACCACGCCTCCATTCGACACGCGAACAAGTAGCTCGAAAAAAAGACGCACTTGACGCGCTTGTGGAAACTCCCGAAGCCGCAGACACGTGTGACAGGAGAGAAAAAAATACGCCGGCAAATGTCTCTCATTGCCCTATTGCAAACCACAGAGGGTGGTGGTGGTGTGGGTAAGCCGAGTGGTGTGCAAGCAATCAAGTCCATGTGGATGTGGGTGGCGGCTTCTTCCTTTGTTCGTTCCCCCTCATCCATCAAACGCGCCCGAGTCATGCCATCTGGGAATTGGCGGACCAAGGAATCATCATGACTGCAACAACAACAACGACGACGACGACAAGACGCATGTATGCGTGTGTTGGAGTACGTGGTAAGTAGTAATAGAGTTGGATATTATTGCATGCAACGCTCCCGGAGAGGCGTGTACGCGCGCGCGCCTGCCCCACGAACACTCTCACACCACACGCATACATACGTACACACACATACAACGACAAACACACATCTTCACACCGCTTTTTACACATCATGGGCATCAACGCCGGTGAGAGAAAGAGTGGGAGTGAACGAGAGAGATTGAGCAACACCAGCCATCATCACGTCGCGCGGCCGGCTTCCTCTGCACGTCCATGTCAACCAGATTGACCGCTCACAACCCTCCCCCCCCCAAAAAAATAGGGCGGGTGCACCTGACACTATCACACGTGGATTAATGGTGTTGGGGGCGCCTGGGCTGGCGGCCGAAGTGATGGCGTAAGTCTTACCGTTATTTTGTAGCGCCGCCGGTGAAGAAGCGAACGCAGTGCGTGAGTGTGAGTTAGAGGGGAACGGGGAACAGAGGGGAGAGACAGACGCCAGCCAGCCAGCCAGCCAGCCAGCACAGCGCATGGCGGTAGCGGCGGCCGTCGTCGTACTCGTAGTGGTCGTGGTCATCGTAGTCGCAGTGGTCATCGTAGTCGTAGTGGTCGTCGTTGTCGTAGTGGTGGTGGTCGCTTTGGACTCGATGCATGACTGCAGCGATGCACCACTCTACTTGCTGTACACGGAGTAAACTAGTCGATGACATTGCAGCCAGCGCAATCAAGGCCGCCGCCGCCGCCCTGGGGGTTGGAGTAGGTAGTATGTATGTGTGTGTCTGTGCAGCCACACACTCACACACACACTATTGCCCTGTGTTAGCCGTGCCGTGTCTCTCTGTCTGCCTCTCTTTTTTTCTCCTTCTCTTTCCCGGCTGTGTCCGTCTCTTTTCTCTTTCAGTCTCTTGCTCTGGCACATAGGCGCCCTTGACGACACGGCCGCGGCGGAGACATGGCATGCTGTGTACACGTTGCGTTAGGCCGATACGGCCACGGCCCGGGGCGCACTCGTTGTCCGTCTGGGATGCATGGGTTCCGCAGCAACCCCCCTCCCCTCTCTAACGCGTCTGAGATCAAGGCCAGCCATTCCAGCCATCCATCCGTCCATCCATCCAGCCAGCCATCCAACCCACCAGCCCGCCTGCGAGGCCAGCTGCATTGCATGACCATTATTCTTGTCGTCGAATTGGTTGCCGCGAGATTGCGCGCGAAAATAGCTGGGCTGGGAGGGGGGGCCGGGGGGGCACGGCGGCTAAGCAGCAGCAGTAGCAGCCTTCTGGTGTCAGCGGGCATGCAAGTTGGAGAGGGGGGAGGGGGGGGAGGGGGGGAGGGAGCGAAGCCAAAAAAAAATGTTGGAGTCGGCATGCCATGGGCGCGCTGGCGCAACACACCCCCCCTCCCGCGTCGCTCCCTGGCTGGCCCCAACAAGAGGCGCTACGAGCAACACACGGCAAAAGAGGGCCAGGACTGGGACCAGGGGGGGGAGGGGGGAGCGGAGACGCCTTTCCGCTTTTGTGGATTTGCATGGGCTAGGATCTGAGCGTGCATGAGACCCGAACGCTACACTAGCGCATCACATGACCGTTAGTGTCATGCGGTCTCCCGCAATGCCAAGCGCGATAGACAACGGGCACAAGCGCTAACGCACGATGACTTGGCTCGTCGCATGGCCTTCGCTTGGGCCAGCCAGTCAGCGCCACTGCCGCTGCATTACACAGGCGTCTATTGGCGGGTTTCGCGCTTGTGGCCCACCCCGTCTGTCCGCTGCTGCCCGCCCCTCGACCAATCCCGCGCGCCAGATGGCCCCCCTCGGCTCCAGAGGCCGCGCCATGAACATGCGTTGCTGGATTCAAAATCAAAAAAACTGTCAAGCCTCGTCATCTGCTGCATCGCCGCCATCGCCATCGCCGTCGCCATTGCTCTCGCCATCGCCGCCCGCCGCCCCGTCCGACTCCGCCTCCCCGTCCCCCTCCGCATCCTCGTCGCTCGAGCCTGACGTGTCGTCGTCTGGCATCACCACGCCGTTGAGATAGCTGATCTGCGGCCCTTTGTTAGCAAATCATGCTACCACGCCCCGCGTCACTGCACTGCCAATCCCCGTCCTGCCCTTGCTCCATCGTGACTCTGTCGCCTGCCTCGCTACAGGCCTCTTCCCTCACACACCTGCCGCCGCTCTTGCCCCCCCTATGGCGTCCAATCATGGCCAATGCCCGGAACAAAACAATCTGCTAAACTTACAAAAGGCGACATGGCGAGTACGAGCTCAGCTACTCGACCCAGCCCGCCTGGCCCGACAATCTCGTCGTCCTCAACCTTACGCCCCAGCGTCAAGCTGCGGAGCCGCAGGAGTTCAATGTCTCGGTGATTGTGATCGTAGCCCTGCGCGCGTGTCTTCGTTAGCATATGCTTGAAGAAAAAAAAAATTTGGCCTAGCCACTCCCTCTCTCTCTCTCTCTCTCTCTCTGTGCATGCCAACCACCACGCCCCATTGCTTTGGTTGGAAAACAAAACGGGCCAAAATACTACGACTACTACTAACTGCCAAACATGGCCCCAGCTGACGTGGTGCCCAACCCTTTCCCCCTTCAGCTTGTTGGGTGCGGGGCAGTTTCAAACTCTAAATTTGTTAACGGCACAGCGTCGCAAACGCAGAAGCTCCAGATACTCTCCCTCTCCTCCTTCCTCCGAAGCTTATTTGTGAACTGCACCCCCCCCCTCCCCCATCTGCACGCGCATACGCAAGTGAAGTCACCCATCACCAAGCAACGATTGGCAAATGCAGTCATTTTTCCACCCGTCCCACGTCTCTCCCCTCCCCCCTCATATGCATACTCCCAATTTCATGCCAATGACGCTACATCCGCCGTAATTGTTGGCCGCCCTTGCTGCTGCTGCTGCTGCTGTTGCTGTTGCCCCTCCTCTTCGCTCATACGAGCATTGATACCTGTTTTTTTCTCTCTCTTCTTCTTCGGGCCCCCAAAAGACAACAAACTCGACCAGCACAGTGCAAGTGGGTACTTACTTTGGGGTTGCGCTTGAGCGCCGTCGACTTGTTCATGGGCAAGCTGGTAAAAGCCTTGACAGCCTTGTTGTCGTCGTCCTTGACACCGGCGAGGAACGAGTCTCGTATGGCGCGAGACCTGAGAACCGCTTTGAGCTTGTGTGGTTTGCGGTCGATATCACGCCGGAGTTTGGCTAGCGCCGCCGCGTCGGGCTGCCAGTATCCACCACCTAGTATATTTGTTAACACACACACACACAAAAATTGTCCGTCAATATCTATGTAGATTTTGAGAATATGGCAAAAGAAAAAAAATAAAGGCTCCTGGGATACCCCCCCACCTCCATGTGACGTTTACCCGCACACCTTGCGACGTGAAACAATCACAAACGAGGTCACCCCCCCAAGAAACAGACCCTTCCCCTCCTCGACCCCTCCTTCGCACCGACGTATACACCGAACCGGGGGGGGGACGTTAATAAGATAGCAGCGTGGCCGTGCTACCCGTAGCCGAAGTGCTATATCCGTCTCCGTGCGGCCGCGACTGTCAGAGAACATGTGTTGTCACGTAGCACGGGTACAACGGGAAGCAGCAGCAGCACCACGACGCCCGATGGCGCGCGATACCAAGGTCCCGCGCCCCATTCGTACAGCAGATAGCATAAAAAGGCGGTGGTCATTGCTGACGGGCATTGCTGCGTTCAGCACACCAGCCAACTGATTCGCCCTTTGTTCGGTTTCTGGCAGTGGCACGGCAGCCGTGACACGGCAGCCCTTCTGGATACCCCGTCACGAGACTCGGGCAAGGCGAGAATGCCAGGCGACAGCGATTCGGTCGGAGGCCATCACACGCATACAACCCTTGGGGACATGTGCATAGACGGTGCGTGCGCATGTAGGCGGGGAGAGCGCACACGCACTATGGCAGCCACGAGGCCCAAGTCGTGTCCGGGAATGGGTTCCGCAACAGCTCCAGGGCGGAGCTGCCGAATGCAAAGAGACGTACATGTGGACTGGAAATGGAGAATGTGAGCACATACCTACAAAGCTTCCACCGTTCGGTTGCACTTGCACGTAGTAGTGCGCATACGGGCCCTTGCGCCCCGTCCTGGACCATGCCGCCGAAAAGTAAGTCTGTACAACCCGTCAGTGCGCTGTGTTGCTCGTATGTAACGACCATGTTTTGGGGACAAAACAAATGTTTGCTTGGTACAGCCACGCTTGGACATGGTCCGCTTCCGACTTTGACAACTTGGCAAACGGCCCTTCGAAACACGAGCGAGTCGTTCTCACCTTGTACGGTGTCGGGTCCTTTGAGAAACGAATGTCTGTTTGTGTTAGCGTACTACTACATGGTCTGTATGCCTCAAGCTCTCACCTCTGTATATACGATAGATCTATGTATGTGTGTTAGTTGAACAAGAAACACTCCCCAAAAGCGTGATGTTTGTGACACGTACCACGTCTTTGACTGGCAGTTCTGGAATCGTCTCGTCTGCTTCAATGACTTTCTCAGACACCTTTTCGACAAACGTGGTAAAGTCCTGGAATGCCGCACGAAAGTCTGGGTCGTGTACTATATATGTACATGTCAGTCCCGTCTCCGCGTGTGGTGGCCTTTGGAAAAATGCCTCTCGAGAGTCAGAAAACGCGAGAAAGACACTCACACTTCAGCCACTTTCGATCGTTGTTGGCAGCCAGGTCTTGCAAGAATAGCATCGTGTTTGGGTGGATAGTGTGGTCCTGGTACGGCGTGTCACCTGCATCTCGCGCTTTGGGCTTCTTGATAATCAGTCGCGTTCCGGGCTCGAGTTTGGCTCCTGGTTTCCAGAGTTCGCTCTCATCCGCCTTTTTCTTGTGGATAGGAAGCTTCTTGGCAGGGCGCCCTCGGGGGGTTCGCTTGCTCGCGCCATCTTCTTCGCTAGCAGTTTCATCGGGCTCAGACTCTGACGACGGCGCCTTGCCACCGTCTTCCTCGTAGTCGGAGGCCGCGGCATCTCCTTCATCATCAGATGAAGGCTCTTTTTTCTTCATACCATCTCCTGCTTCATCCGTGTCGGTTTCTGGCTCCACGTAAGATTTCCTCGCGTTCGCCCGCGCTCTTTTCGACTGTCTCTGTGGTGTTTCCGGGGCGGCGCGCTTAGAAGAGCTCCTAGGCGCAGACGCACCCGTCTTTTTGACTGTTTTACGCGGCATGCTGAGGTTTCCAAGAGCCAACCAAAGTGTCGAAGTGATGATATGTTGTTGTAGTAGTTGTTGTTGTTATTGTAGAGATGGCTCCTGGGTTGTTCGGGGGTAACAAAGAGGTGCACTGGCCACTGATGACGCACACGAACGCGAAAACCCAGCGCGGTGTCACGAGTTTCGCGCACGCCTTACAACCACGGTCCCCCCGTAGACATGACCACTCGCTTCCAGGCTCGCAAGCAAAAGATTCTCCAACAGCTTGACACCCCAGATACCGAATATCACGACCTGTCGCCAAAGGGCTCCGTTGACGCCCCAATTCGAGGACTGATTGGCGAGATCAATCGCTTCGAGGGCTTGGTCACCACTAGCAGCTGCTCAGGGCGCATCAGTGTATTTCTTGAAGGCCGTAAAGCAGACACTGCTGTCATAGATACCCCTGCTGAAGGCGATGACTCGCGAGCTGGACCTGGAGGAAAAGGTGGTGGGGGCTCATGGCTCTTCATCTCTCATGAGCCAGTTCAAAGCGAGGACCCAACCCGTGCCTTTATGTCTGAGTTCGGACTGAAGCCACTTGGACCCGAGAACAAGGCTCCTTCAGTCTCTAGTAGATACATTCATCTCAAATTCGAGCCTATGGTGAGAGCAAGCACAGCTGCAAACAGCCAAGTCTAACAACTCCCAGATTCTGCACATATTGACCGCATCTATGGACCAGGCCCAGCTTGTCCTCAATGCAGCACTGACAGCCGGGTTCCGTGAAAGCGGCGCCGTGAGTCTGGCATCGACAAAGATCAGCGATGCAAACCCGATGGTGGCGGTTCGATCTGCCGGGTACTCGTTTGACTCCATCATAGGCTATCAAGATGAAGCCTGTGAAAACATTGCTCTGATCGATGAAAGGTATTTGAAGATATTGATCGACATTGCAAACGAGCGCTTCAAGATCAATGGCGACCGAATAGCCCGCTTTCGTAATGCACTGCTCGAGTCGCAGCAGCACGGTACTTTGCATACGCCGGCCTCGTCCAAGCCAGACTGGGAGGATGCAGATGCTAGAAAACGGAGGAAGAGAGAGGAGGGACTGGCACGGCAGCAGGCTCTGAAGGATGAAGTTTCACAGACTCAAAACCAGTCGGCAGAAGGGGATGCGGATGACATTGGAGGAATGTTTTCATGATACCAGCAGTCTGTAATGTGAGATTTTCTTAGAATATTTGACTTTAACAAATAGCTGGTGATGCGAATACTCTACAAGCCTTTTTTATACAATTTAGGTTGCAATGGGTATCTCCATAAAGAAGGTCTTGTGAGCAATCGCGCTCCAAAACAGACTATTATGCAGCATCTTACATCTAACGCCATAGCTGCCATTGAGTCTCACAAATTTTGATATTATTCATAACAGGTGTTTCTGGACTATGAGCATCAAGTAGCCTTGCAAAACTCTGATGACCGTCTAGCCGTAGCTCCAGAGTCATCCTGACATCTGGCATTTGTTCCCGTAAAGTTCCAACCAGACACAGAACCCTGATATGTTTCCGTTGCGAAAAAGTTTCCATTGAGTACAAAGACACGCTTCTGCTCCCCTTTAACCGTCTTAGCCAATAAGGGCATTAGCGTGTGTACCTGGTATGTCTCTGATGCTAGACCCGGCGACTTTACTATGGTGCACGCCTTGCATCTCTCCGTCGCCCTGGCTACAGTATAAAAAGCAGAAGAACCGACCATCCATTCCCCAGCAATCTGCATTATTCAATCGCGTTACCACAAAGAACATCCTCTTTGATCGCCCCGCCAAAACGCGATTTTCAACACCACGCACTCATTGCCCCACTCGCAACTACGAAACCCACAACACACACACTCACACACGCACTACAAACATGAGCTACGCAGACGCCAACCGTCGTTATTTCGAGTAAGACTTTCTCCCCCTTTTCCCCATTTCAACCCTCATACGCACACACACATACACACCCAGAAATCCACAGGGCGACTAGAAAAGAATACGAGAAAAAAAAGGAAGAAAGAATCAGAGATTCTCACCTCCCCACGCATTTCCAAAAGCAACGAAACATCAATAAGATCAACCCTTCCCTCCAATTTTACGTATAACTATGTGTTTATGTGCAATAGCTAACACGAAGATCATCACCCCCACCACAGTGCCATCTCGGATTCGTATGACTCGAAGCCATGGTTCGCGAAAACAAATAATCTCGTTACCGATGCCCTGCGCTCAGACCTGGCGTGGATCGGCGTTCCGCTGGGCGCAGGAGAAGCAAGTGCGACTCCTCCTCCTCCTCCTCCTCCCGCTGCAGGGACCGCGGAAATCCGCTTACTGGATTATGCCTGTGGCACGGGGTTGATGACGAGGGTAATACTTTTTCTCTCTCTTTCACTTTTCTCCATCGAACTTGCTTGCTTGCTGTATCTCGTTTCTCGCACGTGACTGGACTGGGCGGAAAGAGGTAGTTTCTAAGGACATGGTGTTTGTTCCGATGGGGCTTCTACGATGGTGTGGAAACCCATGGTCCATGATGCAGACTTTGTATCCTTATGGCTCAAGAACAATATCAATTCACTGACTACCCTACAAATAGGTCTTCGGGCCCTACGTCACGCGCACCACGGGCATCGATATATCGCCAAACATGGTCTCGACGTACAACCAGCGCGCACGGGACGTAGGACTCGCACCGGACACCGTCAGCGCCGTGGTAGGCAACCTCTTCGACAAGGCCGATGCAAGCCCAGCCTCGCTTTCCGGGCCCGAATTCTGGAACTTTGACCTTGCCACCGTGGGCTTTGGGTTCCACCATTTTGAAGATGTCGTGTTTGCCGCGAGCCAGCTGCGCGAGCGCCTCAGGCCCGGCGGCGTGCTGCTGATTAGCGATTTTCTCGAGGGTGGGGATGTGCTGGCGGATGAGAAGGGGGATATGATTGAGGGGAGTGAGGGTAATCATGCTGTGCATGACCATCATCATCATCATCACCACCATGGACACGGGCATGGACATGGACATGGACATAGCCATGAGCAAGATTCCGGCTCAAAAAAGCACGACTCCGCCCACGACTCCTCCAACGAAAAACACGACGTCTCCGATACATCCGCGTCATTCCAGCGCAAAATGGCCGCCTCAGTCGTCGTCCCGCACTTCACCAAGTCAGGCGTGCAGCAGTTCTTCACCGAAGCCGGTTTCGTCGACGTGGATGTCATCACCATGAAGGAAAAGTGCTACATGGAATTTGCAGGCAAGAAACTATGGCGAACTGTATTGTTTGCGCGAGGCCGAAAGCCCCTGGGTAACTTAGATAATAGCAACAATGACAACGAGAAGAGTGAGTTGTAGAAAGGATTGAGATGGTGGAGTACAAATGAAAAACAAGGACAAGGAGATGCTTTGTGTGGATATGGTGGGTGGATGGATGGATAGATAGATATATAGGGGGTTGATAAGGAAAATATATGGAATGTACGCAGACGTACCGAGACAGAGACAGAAACAGAGACAGACAGACAAACAGACAGAATAGATCTAGGATATCGGAATCTTTGAAGCAAACAACGCCAAAAGGGAAAGAAAGAAAGAAAGAAAAGAAAAGAAAAGAAAAGAAAAGAAAAGAAAGAAGAAGAACAGCCAACCCCCCTCTTATTTCTCAAACACTCTCTTTCTCTCTCCAACATCCAGCAATGAATCTCGCAAACTCACCACTTCCCCTGCAGCGTCAAATCCCTACTTGAAAAGCCCACCGCAATGCCGATATCGCCAGTAGATGGCAGCACCCAATTCTGCCTCTTAACATCCCAATAGCTCAGATCCCTTCTCGTGACGTCGAACTGGACGAGCTTCCCCTTGCCGTGTTCGAGATGGATCTTTTCAAAGCCGCGGAGGACGCGAACGGGGAAGTCGACAGGCTCGCCCGTCTCGTGGTCCTTGTAGTTTTGCGGGAGCGAGATGTAGAGCTGGACGACGGTGGCGCCGTCGAGCGGGCCTGTGTTTTCGAGAGAGGCAGAGACGGTCAGGAGGACGGTGTAGAGATCGGGATTGCCGCCTGGACCGCCGCCTGCGTCGCTGAGTGGAGATGGCGGTTGGGGCGTTGCAGGCGCGGATTTCTTGATGCCTTTGACCGAGTCGAGCCAGGGGTAAATGTATCGCTCTACCTGTTTGAATCCGTCTGGAAACAGGACTGATTCGGGACTAGGGAGATCGGTAGGGTAGGATGGCGGTGTTAGGCCGTCTGGGCGAGGCTTGGGCAGAGGCGTTTTGGGGCTCTTCTCTTGGATCAGGAGCGAAGACAATGTAAACTCGGTGTACGACAGGCCGTAGCCAAACTCGTATCGTGGCGTGATGTTTTTCTTGTCAAAATAGCGGTAGTCGATGTACAGACCTTCTGAGAAGTCCTGCTGAGGGGCGAGTCCGTCAGATGGGCTAGGAAGGTACTTGACCTTGCTGCCTGGACCAAAGTCATCCTCGTTCTTAGCAATGGTGTAGGGTAGACGACCAGAAGGATTGACGTCGCCAAAGAGGACATCTACAAGGGCGTTACCGGACTCTGTACCAGGAAGGTTGGCAATGAGTACTGCCTTGACATTCATCAGGTCGACAAAGTCCTCTACAATGACAGAGCCGACTGTGTGGATAACGACAACCACGTCGCCCATGCCTTCTCCACAGCCCTTTGCAACATCCTGGATGAGTTTGTCACCGCCCTTTTGCAGCTTGAGATCATTTCGGTCGCCCCGAATGCTTTCGTAATGCTGGTAGCCTTCACCCGAATCGGCGTTGGCGAAGACGATGCAAAGGTCTTGGTTTTCGAGTATCTCCTTTTCTTTGGGCAGCGTGTTCTCCAACCAGTCCGTGACATACACAGTCTCATTGTTGAAAGCCTTTCTGATTGCGGACATGGGGTCGACCAGATACGAGAAGTTAACCGCACCGGAGCCCCAACCGGAAGCCAGAGTTCCCTCGTTACAGCTTTGGTCCGGGCAGTGATTGATACCCTCGTGAGGGAGACGTGCATCTTCGCCAAAAATACCGACACGGAACTTTGTCTTGCTGCCGTCCGTCTTCCAGCCTTTGCGATTGAGCGGTAGCATCTTGCCTTCATTCTTCACCAAGACTGTGCCTTCGGCCGCAATACGACGCACCAAGTGTCCATGGGCTTCTTTTCCTTCTCCCTGAGCGTTGACGTACTGGTTGACCACACCCGTATCGTGATTCGAAGGGCTCCCTTCGTGCAGCTTTCCGATGCGGTCATTTGTCCAGGAGGAGAAGTTTGGTCCATCGTTCTTCCACTTGTCCTGGCCGACCTGGTACCAGGAGGCAACAATACGGGTGACCATATCGTCGACGCGTTCAATGGGTATGCTACCATTAAGGACTGCTCTAGTCAGCTCCGGGCCCCACAGACTGTTGCCCTTGGCCCATCTGAGGCCATCTCCTGGCATCGTCATGTCCAAACCTGCCAGAGCGCTCGCCACGCCAGAACGCTGTGCCAGCCAATCGCTCTGAACGAAACCTTGAAAGCCTAGCTCGTCTTTCAAGACGCCGTTGAGCAACTTGGAATTTTGGCAGGCATAGCTGGAGTTTACCTGGTTGTATGAACACATGACCGACGTCACACCAGCCTTGACAGAATCGGCGAATGGCCACACATAGATCTCATGGAGCGTGCGGTCATCGATATTGCTCGAGATGGCATTCGGTAGACCCCACTCCCATGCTTGTCTAAAGTGTTCTTGCTCATTGCCAACGTAATGCTTTGCAGTGGCCATGACGCCCTCGTCTTGAATGCCCTTGATCGTCTCGGCGGCAGCGATGCCCTGGAGTACAGGGTCTGAGCCAAAGCCTTCCCAGACACGTCCGCCCGCGGGCATCCGGCCGAGAGGTCCCATAGCAGGGCCGAGTAGTACATTAACACCTTTTAACCGTGCCTCTTTGCCGTGTGCCTTGCCTCGCAAATAAAACAGCTCCTTGCTCCATGTCGCGCCAGTAGTGATTCCAGCAGGGAAGCCGGTAATGTTGTCGGCGAATCGAATACCCAACGGACCATCCTGGTTGAATTAGCACATGCCCACGGCTGCCCCTCTGACGATGCGTACCTGAAGACACAGACTGGGAAACTTCAGCCTGTCCACGCGCCCAGTTTGGCCCACGCAAAGGTCCATGCTCCATCCCGTACCAGTCGTGATGTTGACCTTTTCAGGCAGCGTCATCTGTTTTACCAGCTCGGCAGCCTTCTTGTAGCTCTCCTCCCAGGCCTTGTCCGTTCCACCCTTGGGCGAGGGATACCACGGCTGACTCAGGCCATTTTCGGACACCGATACCTTGTACGCCCATATGCCACCAGACGCCAGAATCAGGACAGTTGCTGCAATAAAGACCAGCAGCCAGCAGCAACAGCGGCCCAGTGCGCATCTGGATTTCCGTTGGTGGGTAGGAAAGGGCGTCACAGCCTCGGTGTCTCGGTACGAGGCCTTGCGGACTTTGAGGTCGCCGGCGCTCTTCTTGCGCTTCAGCCTGCTATCGAATGCGAGGGGATCGTCCTCTTCGAGATCCTCGAGGGTTCCATTAGACTCGGAGGAGAAGCGCGTTGGGGTCTCGACATCGTCGTCGCCGGGGGCATCGAGCCTCGCGTACTTGGTGCGCCGCAGCTCGTGGAACTCGTATGGAGCCATGGTGTTTGTGAGGGAGTGAGGGAGTCTCGGTCAGTGCAAGGGGAACACCCGAAACGATATGGTAGTCGTGCATGCGGCCGGGACAGCGAGACTACTTGAAACGGCGCGAGCGTGAAGCCCTAGTTATATTGAGGCTAGCATTGAAGCGTGTGGGTGCGTGGTTGCTACGATGGAGCGACAGATGCAAACGTAAGGGCAAGCCGTGTTTGGTAGGTAGGACGGGAGGCACAGAGAGCAACTCTGGGCCATGGGCGTGGGCGTGGCTCGAGACTTGTTTCATCCGGCAGTCGGCGCCCTTGGGGCCGGGATGTCGCCTTGTCCCTGACACTAGACGCCCGCCGCCGCCGATCTCGTGGGCCGCTCCCGTCTCGCCTCCACCAGGGCTGATTGCCCAGCACATGGCCATATGATAATACGCCTTGCACTTGGACTGCACTGAGACTGGACTTGCTGGCCACCGAGGTCCTGCCAGGTGGCTAGGGAGTTGTGTTGCAGTTTTAGCTGCATGTTTAAGTCCGGCATCGGTAGCCTCTGGTGCACGAAGAAATGGACGCTGATTGGCTCTAATGAGCTCTGCTGCTATTGGCCAGGCCAATGCCAAGATATACAAGCCGTCTACTCACGTGACAACCCAGAGTAACAGCAGCAGAATGAAACCAGCTCTCTACAAGGCCACAAGAGGTTGGCGGGTGATAGGAGCCTGTTCCACTTTGTCGATGTATCGTGGGAAGTGATGCCCAATTTTGATTCGTGTAAAAAGATAAAATCATAAGGCCATAACAGGTAATGGCGAATCTAATGCTCTCCACGTAGTAGTTATCAAGGAAGAAAGCTCAATAACAAACTAAGCAGCGAGAAGCTGCACCTCTTTTCAGCTCTGCCACGGGCTGTACAAACGTTTAAACTCATCGCATTTTTGATCATATCTTGACATCTATCTACTACATTTCGTGGCTGCGAGCATGCAAATCTATGCTCCGACCTGGTCCAGGATACCCTGGAGGTTGATGGACTTGGGGCGCTCGATTGGCAGGCCCAATGCCCTGTCCCAGATGAGCTGTGCGAGCGGGCCGAGACCACGGCTGACTCCGAAAGTAGCAGTGTAGTAGAGCGTCTCCTTGAAGCCGTAGTGGTGGAAGAGGACACCCGACGACGAGTCGACGTTGGGGAAGGGGTTCTTGGTCTAGGAAAAAGTCAGCGACTGCTTGCTTTCGACACGGGCGTCTCTTACCTTTCCGTGCTCCTTGAGGACGTTGGGAGCAACCTCCGAGTTCTTCTTGACGAGCTGGTAGACGGGGTCTGCCGCAATCTCAGGTCGGGCATTGGCAAAGTCCATGAGCGCCTCGAATCGCGGGTCGGGCTTCCTGAGCACTGCATGGCCGTAGCCGGGGATGACTCGTCCAGACTTGAGGACGCTCCACAGGAAGTCGTTGACGTCCTGCTCGGTGAACTTTTCACCAACAACCTTTTGCATATCGAGGATGAAGCGCAGCACCTCCTGGGCAGCGAGGCCGTGCAGAGGACCAGCAAGTCCCTGGAGACCGGCGCTGTAGCTCAGGAAGGGGTCACTGAGCGCAGATCCGACCAAGTGGGTAGTATGGGCCGAGACATTGCCGCCCTCGTGGTCGCCGTGCAGAGCAAGGTACAACCGGAGGAGGTCCTGGAAGCCTTCGTTCTCCTTGCCACCCTTGCCCAACATGGCGGCAAAGTTGTACGACCAATCTTGGTTCACATCAATCTCATTCGGAAGAGCGCCTCCACCGCGGTATGCGTTTTGGTAGATCTTGGCAGCAATGGTGGGCAGCTTTGCGAGCAGGCTAATGCAGTCGTCAAAGGTGGGCTCCCAGTAGTCGGCCTTGTTGATACCCTTTTCGTAAGCTTTGGCAAACTTGGACTCGTAGTTGAGGGCGGAGACAGCGCATGCGAATTGTGTCATGGGGTGGAGGTCCTTGGGGAAGTCGTCCAGCATCTTCTCGACAAACTTGGGAATGCTGCCCTTTTCGGCGAGCTCCCGCGAAAGCGCACGCGTCTGTGATACCGAAGGCACCTCTCCAGTCAGAAGAAGCCAGAACATGGCCTCGGGCAGCATCTCAGTGCCAGATGTACCCTTGGGGAGCTCCTTCTGGCAGTCCTTGATGGTCTTGCCGTGGAATCGGATACCCTCGTTTGCGTCGAGCACTGAGCCCTCCCAAACCATGGCCTTGAGACCTCTTGTCGCTGTCAGGACTTGCCCTATCTCTCTGTCTATATTGTGCATACCTCATGCCACCCAGCGCATTCTCCACCTTGACATCGCCGAGCTTCTTGTCCGCGTGCGACTTGACTTTCTTCAGGAGCTCGCGCTTGGCGGGCAGGACCTTCTTGAAAGTCTCCTTGAGGTCAGGCTCGGACGAGGACGAGTAGCTGCATGATTGTACTGATCACACAATGAATATATCAGCGCTTGAGCAATTGATGTAGACGGCGGGTTTGCATACCAGCGACAAAAGGACGCGCCTGTGAAGCTTTGGTCAGTTTTTATTCCATGTACAACACAGCCAGCCAGACCGCCTAGAGCTTACCTTGGCTGCTCGTAGAGCTCTAGAAGCTGTTCGTGCACTCAATGCCATAGCTACTCGTGTGTGGGGTGGATGTGGGGGAGAGGAAGTGTTCACTCGGCACAAAAGATTCACGACAAGGCTCAATGGCAGACACACAATTTCACCGTGGACGGACAAGAGGAATTCCCGCGGCAACTTTCGGCAATGCTGTGGGATTGGACTGACACAGGCTGGCCTGTCGTGGAGTTCGACGCGCAGCTATGGACCGAAGAGGGGCAGCAAGACGCGGCTAGCGGTGGGCTACCTCGGTTCTGACGTCGGCCATGGGGGGAAATGCTGGAGAAGTGTTGCCGCACACATACAGACAACACGCCACCGCATTCAATCCATTACTGCCGCCCCCGACGTGATAGATAGCGTCGCTTTCTGCTCGAGTCGAGAAACAAGACGCGACAAGGCGGGTGGCAGCTGTTGTCGCTAAAATTCGCCTCCACGCCGCGGATACTTTTCCGCCTCCTGTCGCCTGCCATTCCCAGGCCACCACTCCCGATTGAAAAAGTATAGGGCAAGCTGCTGCTGGGCTGCGCCTTGCTCTGCTCCTCTTACGCTCGCCATGTTCCGAACAGTATCGCGCTCCGTCGCGCGCAGCAGCCGGCCATCGAGAATAGCGAGCCGAACACCACAACTCCTGCGCCCTCTCTCCACCACCGCGTACCGCATGTCGAGCTCCGTGCTGAAGCCTGTGGATCCCCCAGTGTCCACAGCGCTGCCAGGAGATTCATTCCAGCTGCTCCCCGAAGCTGCGAAAGCAGGCCAGGCTGAAGATGCCCTCTTCGACGAGCAGGTGCAGGCTGTGAAGGACTGGTGGGCCTCGCCACGATACAAGGGCATCAAGCGGCCATACTCTGCAGAGGATGTCGTGAGCAAGCGTGGAGCGCTTCCACAGTCATATCCCAGCTCATTGATGGCAAGGAAGCTCTTCAACCTGCTTGAAGAGCGGGCGGCAAAGGGCGAGCCAGTACATACCAGTGCGTCTACCCATGGCTGTATAGATAGAACAATGGCTGATCATGGCTCTCCAACCATCAGTGGGTGCAATTGACCCGATCCAAATGTCCCAGCAAGCTGCGAACCAAGAAGTTCTCTATGTCTCGGGATGGGCGTGCTCATCCGTCCTGACCACCACCAACGAAGTCTCTGCCGACTTTGGCGACTATCCTTACAACACGGTGCCGAATCAGGTGCAGCGGCTGTTCAAAGCACAGCAACTGCATGACCGCAAGAACTGGGACGCAAGGCGGAAGATGACTCCAGAGCAAAGGGCCAAAACCCCATACCTGGACTACATGCGCCCAATCATAGCCGATGGCGATACCGGGCGGGTATACTCAAACTCAAAGACTAGGCTGTCAGCTAACACTCTGCAGACACGGAGGTCTCTCAGCGGTCATCAAGCTCGCCAAGCTCTTCGCCGAGAACGGAGCTGCAGGTGTGCATTTTGAAGATCAATTGCACGGCGGCAAGAAATGCGGACATCTCGCAGGAAAGGTGCTTGTTCCTGTCGGCGACCACATCAACCGTCTGGTGGCAGCACGATTCCAATGGGACATGATGGGCAGTGAGAACCTAGTGATTGCGCGTACAGACTCGGAGAGCGGCAAGCTTCTCTCCAGCGCAGTCGACGTTCGAGATCACGAGTTCATCAAGGGCGTCACAGAGGAGACGGAGCCATTGGCTGAAACGCTGCAAAACATGGAGGCCGCAGGTGCTCCAGGCAAGGAGATTGACCAGTACGAGGCGGCGTGGGTGAAGAAGCACAAGCTCGTGACGTTTGACGAAGCCGTTGTCCAGCACCTCGAAAAAGAAGGCGCCTCGCAGTCGTCAATCGACTCGTACCTCGAGGAAATGAAGCAGAACCCAGACTTCTCCCTCCTCAAGCGCCGAAAGGCGGCTGAAAAGTACACAAAGACGCCCGTCTACTTCAACTGGGACATTCCCCGCACAAGGGAGGGCTTCTACCACTACAAGGCTGGTGTTGCGGCCGCCACAAAGCGCGGCAAAGAGTACGCACCCTATGCCGATCTCTTGTGGGTTGAGACGGGCGACCCCAACGTACAAGAGGCGGCCAAGTTCGCCAACGAGATCCGCGCCCTTCACCCTGGCAAGAAGTTTGTGTACAACCTATCGCCAAGCTTCAATTGGATGGGCCAGGGCTTCTCGGAAGAGGCACTCAAGTCCTTTGTGTGGGATTTGGCCAAGCACGGGTTCGTGTTCCAGCTCATCTCTCTGGCCGGAGTACACTCCACTGCCACCATTACCTGTGAGCTCAGCCGAGCATTCAAGGACGAGGGAATGTTGGCATACGTGAAGCTGGTGCAAGCGAGAGAAAAGGAGCTGGGATGTGATGTTCTTACACACCAAAAATGGAGCGGTGCTGGGTACATTGACGGCATCTTGGGCGCGATACAAAGTGGAAGCTCAGGCAGCAAGAGCATGGGCGAGGGCAACACCGAGTCAAGTTTCTAGATGTAGGATGCGCAGAGGCTTAGTTCTGCAAAAGCATAAAAATCAAAAGTCGGGACCAAGATCGAATGAGATGCTATCAGGTGTGCTGCCTATCGGATGCCATGCTGGCGCTGTTCAACCAAAGCGGATAGGCCGCATCTGGGGCTCTTGCCTCGGTCCAGCCATGTTTCCCGAGCACCCATGGCCGCTCATGACAACGCGCCGGCCTCCATTCCACGCCACGTACAATCTCTCCACACAATAGACAAATTACCGCCGTCCCGCACTCATGTCGGGCAAGCCTGCGATACCCGAATGGCAGCGCGCTTCTGCGGCCTCGTCTTCCTCAGATGATGCCGCATCCTCGCCCACGCAAGAAGAAGCAAACGCGCAACCGGCTGCAGAAGCCCCAACACCAACCGAAGACGACGTCGCACAGCAAGATGGCGAGGAGCAGCATTCTGAAGATACAAGTCTGCTAGAGCAGGCATCGCGTTTTCTCGATGACCCTGCAATCCGCGAGGCTCCCCGGGACAAGAAGATTGCCTTCTTGGAGTCCAAGGGAGTGGGCGCCGACGACATCAAGACATTGTTGGGCGAAGATACACAAGAGACAAGCCCGGTCGAGGTCGAGGAGGCTGAGGAGGTTGCAGAGCGGGCGTGGCCAACAGTGAGTATTGACCTGACCTCCTGGCGCATGAAGAATCACCGCCAGGGCGTTGCAGACCGACATGTTGACGCTTTCAGACACCGCCCAAGCCTGCGCAAGTACCCGAAGCTCAACCCCAGCCCCAGCCGCGCGAGATACCCCCAATCGTCACATACCCAGAGTTCCTCGCAAACACGGAGAAGCCGCCGCCTCTCATCACTGCCCAGCGCCTTGCGACGACAGCATACGTAGCAGGAGGCTTCATGGCGAGTTTATACGGGCTATCCAAGTACATCATAGCGCCCATGACACACGGCCTCTCAGAGTCACGGTGCGACTTCGCTTCGCATACCCAAGAGCAACTAAAAGAGCTCAATCAACGATTGCGCAAGGCCGTGTCCGTCGATCCCGCCAGCAAAGTAAAGCCTCTCGAAGACGCTGCCGACGATGTATCCGAAGCCGACTCAGATCCCACTGAGCTCTACCATCGCGACTATGGTACTCAGACCACACCCAACCTCTCCCGCCGTCCTTCGGCTTCTGCAGACCCACACCCTACCGTAACCGCGCAAGAAAACCGCCTAAAGATAATAAAGTCGCACCTCCAGGAACTCCAGACGACCAACTCGAGCCAGAGTACATCGCGGGATGCGGTAAGGACAAAAGTGTCCGACTTGACGACATACTTGACCGAGATGGATTATCAGAACCAATACTATCCCGGCACGGGCCGCTATGGATCGACTTTCGGCTGGTCCAACGGCAATCAGGAGTTCAAGAATGACCAGATTGAGGCGCTGAAGAACGATATCCGGGCTGTCAAGGGCGTGTTTTTGAGTGCCAGGAATTTCCCCGTTGGCGGAAGGAATGTCACGCCAATCCCTACAGGGAGAGTTGGCTCGTAATGTGATGGCATGAGGAAAGGAAACGCAATCATGTATCTAGTTGTAAAGACGAAACTTGTGTGTGTGTCTGTCATGTATTTATGATCTACAAGTGATGTTAACATAGCAGGAAACACTGGTAAAGACTGCAGAAAGTTATTGTATGTAGCACTTTAAACACAACATTACTCTACCCGTTGAGTATTCGCAAAGGGTTACGCGTTGGGTAAACATGGAAACTCGTTCAGAAGATGGACTCGTCTGGGTGACTAGCACTGGTGCAGCTTGTGTGTATATGCGATTGCCTGAACGCTTGACCGGCAGTGGCGGGATTGCTCGCCCCACTGTTTCTACTTGACGTCATACCCAAAATAGCAGCGCCTCGCCCCTAGCTCCCAACCAGCCCCCATGTAGATCTCACGCAACCAGGCTACACCATACTTGACAGTTGTTCACACCCCTAAACATGTCGGGCTGGGCATCCAAGCTGTCCTCGTTGGGGCACTCAAAGCCCGAAGACAAGGATGAGACATCACTCACGACGCTCCTCGATGCGGACCAATGTGCCGACTTGACCATTTTGATCATGAACATTACAGCTTCCATGCGAGAGTCGCTGGTCAATACCTTCACCGCTGAGGAGATTCCAATCGATTTACAGACTGTCAAGTTGGAAGAAGAGATCTTGCGGGGCGCACCTGAGCAACTTGATAATGTCGATGTCAGCACAGAAGACAAGATCAAGAAGGACAGGCAGAAGCGAGAGAAGGAAGCAAGAGAAGAGCTCGCAAAGCCAGAGGTGCAGGAGCTGAAGAGAGAAATGTTGAGATATTTCGATGACTGGCAATGTCAAGTTATCCTCCGGGTTGGCGAGGTGGTCAACTCAAAAGACAAGGTCAAGAGACAGGCTCAGGGCGTCGAGGGCAAACAGGTCGAGGAAGCAACTGAAAAGCCAGACACTGGGATGACGAATATCAATCAGCTTGGAGATACGGAAGAGGATGAGGAAAAGATGTTCAAGAAGCTGTATCCGCCCGTTCCGACGAACCTGACGCAGCTGGACGAGAGCAAACGCGTGCTCATCCTGCACTCGCTAGTACTTATCGTCTTGAGTTTGGAGCACTACTCTGCACATTCACGTGTTCTTGTTCTCTACCTCACAAGCTCTCTTGGCCTCAGGAGAGAAATCCTGAAGAAAGACGAGGAGAAGGTGGCTCAAGGTCTTCTGGAGGCGGCGTCCCAGCAGCTCAACGCAGATGAAGAAACTAAGAAAGCAGCCGATGCTTCGAAAAAGGCTCGCCGATGGAAAGTGGGACTCGCTGGTGTTGCTGGCGCTGCACTCATCGGCGTCACGGGCGGTCTCGCTGCTCCTCTTCTTGCCGCAGGTATCGGAAGTGTGATGGGTGGTGTTGGTCTTGGAGCCACAGCAGCAGCAGGTTATCTCGGAACGCTCGCTGGATCTTCCATTGTTGTGGGTGGGCTTTTCGGTGCTTATGGTGCGAAGATGACGAGTCAAGCTATGGACGAATATGCACGGCAGGTGGAAGATTTTGCATTTATCCCGATCCATCGCACACAGGATCCCAGAAAGCAGGACAATGAGTCGCGGCGTCTCCGCGTAGCAATCGCTGTTTCTGGTTGGCTACGCGAGCCTGAAGAGGTCAGCAAGCCGTGGCGGTACATCGACAAGGGCACAGAAGGCTTTGCACTGAGATATGAACTTGAAGCATTGCTCCAACTTGGCAACAACCTCGGGACGGTCGTGTCGAGTGCAGCGTGGGGATATGCCAAGAAGAAGATCATTGAGCGAACCGTGTTTGCTGCAATGGCAGCTGCCATGTGGCCTCTTGCGCTACTGAAAATTGCCACTGTGCTGGACAATCCGTTTTCCATCGCCAAATACCGATCCGAGAAGGCTGGGGAGGTTCTTGCCGATGCCCTCATCAACAAAGTACAAGGCGAGCGGCCAGTGACATTAGTGGGCTATTCTCTCGGAGCCCGCCTTATCTTCTCTTGTCTGCAGAAGCTCGCCGAACGCAAGGCCTTTGGTCTCATCGAAAACGTTGTTCTTGTCGGCGCTCCCTGTCCGTCTGACGTTGCGGACTGGCGTCGCGCCCGCTCAGTAGTCAGTGGACGCTGCGTCAATGTGTTTTCCAAGAACGACTATATTCTCGGCTTTTTATACCGCACTTCTTCTATCCAGCTCGGTGTTGCCGGTCTGCAGCCTGTGGTCGGTGTACATGGCGTCCAAAACGTCGATGTATCTGAGCTTGTAGACGGCCATCTCCAATACCGCTTTATTACCGGCAGTATTCTACGCAAGATTGGCTTTGAAGACGTCGACATTGCGGAGGTGGAGCGCGCAGAAGCCGATATGCGCAAGGAGGATGAGAAGATCGAAGAAGAGAGGCGTAAGAAAGAGGGTGAGAAGGGCGAAGGTGAGAATGAGGAGGAGTTGAGAGCACAGGCGGATAAGAAGCAGCAGCAAAGTCTCATGGCCGTCATGCAGCAGAAGACAAAGAATATAGATATTGGCGGCGTTGTCAACAAAATACCGAGGAAGAAAGTACCCGAGTCGGCGGCACAAACGATGGAGAAGATGCATACGGGGGAGTCTAAATAGGAGGTCAGATGAATTTAGTGATTAGGTGAATAGGGTAGAAACAGCAGGTTAGAATAGTGTTAGGCGTAGATGGCTGAATTCATGTATAGACACCCTAGTAGTATTCCGTATACTTGCATCTCCCGCTTCCACGCACAAATCTCTGGGTCTCTTTTCTAAAGCAGTGGTTAGTACCACAACGCGGAGAAAAATCACCCACTCATAACTCACTGTCAATAGCAATATCTCAGGGCATTAGCATCCTATCGCCCCATGGATATTTAAACTACCAGATACTAGTTGCCACACCACACACCCGCAGTAGCTAAGCTAAGCTAAGCTAACCGCCTATTCTTTCCCTTTCTACCAGCACGTCTGCGCTCTGAGCTGCTACTTTCCATTCACATCACATTACACGGTTAATATTTCCCTTGCCTCTCGTGATCCAAGCAGCCAGGTTCGCACCTGCATCTGGGATCTTGGATTGTGGAAATGTTTAAAAAGACGGTGACGTGGCTTCTCTGCTGCTTAATCGTGTTTCCGGCAGGCGGCTGAAAAGTGCTACGTTGTGATGGATACTTGTGTCTTTGGTACGGATGGTTTGCGGATGTGGTATTGATCCTGCACTTTACGTGTGCGGATATTAGCACCGATGAAGACTTGCTTTGAACACGAACTCGCAGCTACTCCGAGTGTTGTTCCAGATTCCATACACGAACTCGAGATGACTCTCAAATAGCAGCAGCAGCAGCTCAGGAAACTATCGTCGTCTTTTTTTTTATTGTACGTATGTACAAGACCTCGTAGTTTTTTTTTAAAAAAAATTTATCTAAGAGTATGTCGCTCGAATGACAGAATACCAGTCATCACCACGCAACACACGGGCGAAATCTCGCTGTTACAGATATGAAATTTAGGACAGTTTCACTGCATGTCTGTTTGTCAAGCTGCTATGCCGCAATGGCAATTCCGCACTTACACTGGAAAGCATCCTGGGATACAAACTGTCACGTGACGACAATGTGAAGGTTGGTGGCAAGAAGCGCCGAGTGGTGGAATATCCAGGGACATGGTGATGTGGATGGATTAGGCCAGCATAGTAAAACAATGGATTAGGCAGCAGAATAAACCATTGTACGGGTATTTAAGTTTTTAACTCTCTAATAATTGGTTGCTAGGCTTGCGGATACACAGATAGCTCGGTTTGGGTAGGTACAGCCACTCACTAGCGTCTACATCGTAATGATAGAGAGCTAGCTGGCTATACAGCAGCTGCAAGGGGGGTAACTGTATTCTTTGGATCAGGGTGCAAACTGACATATCCATAGCTTCTGTGTGGCTCCCCCCCTATTGGTGGTTACGTACTATACTTGTAATATTCACTAGTCCCTCTCTTTTTTTTTGGGTTACCTACTGTAGAGGACTGTGTAGCTGCGCTAATGAAACACACACACATATATATATATATAAACATAAAAAGTCGACTCCTAAAAAGCTGCGCAGAATAACAACAACATCATCATAATCATCATCCTCATCATGTCCATCCTCAAAACCACCATCAGCGCCATCCTCCTCACTCCCATGGTCCTCTTCGCCATCCTCAAACTAACACTACGCCTTATGCCACCCGAATGGCAATTTCCAAGCCGATAAATAAGAAGCCGCAGCAGCAGCAGCAGCTTCTTCAGCAACTTGAAGCAAGATGTGGAAAAGCCCCAACCTGGATTTTTTCAGCTCGTCGACACAGATTCGGGGGCAAAAGTATGCTTGGTATCATACGGCGCAGGACCTGGACACGGCGTTGGAGTACCATAATGCTGTGCTTACGAGGGATATGACTGCGGTTTTTTATCGGTATGTGGCGGTGTGGGTGGTGGTGTTTGGGATGTGGTTTGTTATGCTTGTGAGGCCCGAGACTTTGTGGATCATATGGAAGGGTTTGTAGGGGTGGCGAGGTGTGCTGGGGGGATGAGGCGATGGGAGAAGCGATGAAAGCTATGGCACGGGGATACTTAGCTGACCAACCGAGCAGCTGGAAGGGGTAATAACTATGTTCGTTGGCTCAGGGTTAAAACTAACAAATCCACGGTCTCTATATAGCTCCTTGTGTTAATAGTTACGTACCACAATCGTAATATTCGCCAGTCTCCCTTTTTTTTAAGTTATCTAGAGGGCTGTGTACCTGCGCCACTTGGGTACTTGGGTATTTACTCTTTGCTGGTGCTTTAGTTTCACGGTTCATTGTAGCCTCTGTTCTTTTGCGTTAGAGGCTTTGCTCCCCTTTGGACTATAAAAGATTACTGTCTGTCTTGTACATTGCCAAAGACTCTTAACCTTGAACCCTAAATCATACATACACACACACACACACACACAAACCCCACCCCCAAAACGCGCCTCCAAAAAGAACAACAACAACAACACCAACACTTATCCATCATGGCCACCATACTTCTCAACATAAACTCCATCATCATCGTTACCGCAATCGTTCAAGTCCTCCAAGCCATCCTCACGATATGCCTGGATTCCGACGTGTTTGGCCCCTTGGCGCCACGAAGCCGCATGCAGCGGCTGATCCGCGCGAGCAAAAATGAAAAGGACGCTGCATACCGCGGCGTCGCGGATCTCCTCGGGGAGCCCAACCAAGACGTGGAATTTGTGACTTCGGACGCAGGCACCAAAATACGCCTTCTATCGAGGTTCGGGGGCTGCAGCAACGTCACCGAGGTGTGGCCCAAGAACGGGCAGGAACTCGAGTTGGCGCGCGCGTATAGCTTGGCGAGGATGGATAAGCGGTTGGTTGGGTTGGCGATTAGGCGTGCGACGCTGTTGATGGTGGCGGCTGTGGTGCTGGTGGGTGTGGTTGTGAAGCCTGAGATGTTTTTGGTTGCGGTCAAGGATGTGAGGGAGGTGGCGGGGTGTAGGGTGTAGGGAGGGGGAGAAGCGATGGGAGAAGCGATGGAAGGTATGGCACGGGGAAACATGTACGTGGATTACCTGTGGTGGGAGTTTTTGTTCATGTAGGGATGGGATGGCTATCTTGGACGACCGAGACTTCACTTCTGTATCTCCTTGGGTGTATGTATACATGGATTAGTGGTAGTGGGTGCAAACACTACTCCGACCTAGTGTTTTGCATTTACGGGTAACACTCGAATACGACTGTATCTTTGTTTTCTTCATGTGTCTTAGCACGTGTCTTGGTGGGTGCCAGTCTGCGTCGTGGTGTATTAATAACCGTGCTTTTAGTATTACTGCTAAGAGGTAAGCATTAGCGAAAATGAAAGAGAGAGAGAGAGAGAGAGAGAGAGAGAGAGAGAGAAAGAGAGAATCTCAAGATATAATGCCAGTGCTAGTTTCATCAGCATCAATCTCAACTAAACACACAACCTTGACTTGATCATACTACACATCAGCTGGTATCCAAGAAACTAAGACTAGGCACCCATGTCCGATTGGTTACCCAAGATATACATTTTGCCCAGACGCTGGCCAACGTCAGCCAAGGCATGTTGATGAATACAGAACAAGTCGCAATGACGACGGAGGTATATGTAGACGGCACACAGACACACACACACACACATGCAGACGCTGTTGCAGCTGCACCCAGATCCCGCGTGTTCCCAGATGCATGTCTGGGTTGCAGTAGTAACCCGCGAATGGAAAAGCAGGTTGGCACAAGGGTGCCAATGGCGAGTGTGTGCATGGCAAGACGGTTGTTTCGTTCGAGGAAGCGGGCTTGACCACGCGATGGGACCCCCCCCAAAAAAAAAGTCCGCGCCAACTCGGACGTGGGGAAGAAGGGCGACAGGCGACCACCACCGAGGCAAAGGCACCGGCAATTCTGCGTTGCAAGGGCCTGGCGTCTATTTTGTCCGTTGAACCCTGGCCCAGACAAAGCTGTGCCGAATTTTAGTGGCAGGCTGACAAGATGGACCCCTGTCGCGCGGTATGTATATTACATATTGCTGTAGTAGGGACAGGTCGACTCATACATAGATAGATTGCAGAGACTTTTTTGGTGTTGGTGTTGGAGGCGGCTGAGGGGAGCGAGCACGCCATGAGCCGGATAAGAGTTTATCGGCAGCATTGCGGCGAGGCGTTTCTCCCGAAGCCCAGTGGTTCCCAAGCCGTGGATCGGAGAGAGAGACGACATATCCCCGCACGGCAGCCAACAGCGCACGCGCAAATCAGCGTGTCGAAGAGGCAGCTCATGGCCAATTGCAGGGCGACAGGCAGGCTGACGGGCAGGTCGGCAACGGGGAAATGGTGTGACTGGCAGGCGTAGGCGCGGCGCGTCCAAGTGATAATCCGGAGCAACGGAGCCAGGACGGGGGCGCATGGCTGATGGTACCCGCATTGGATCATGGAGCCCACCAAATGACGGTGGGCCCAGCCCCAAGACGAGCATTAGACGCTTCGTCACATTCCATGTCCCCGCGCGAAGGGGGCACGCGAGGGGTACTCACGCCCCCAAGGCCACCTTTGGCAGAGCACAGCGGAAAAAAAAAGGTGGCTTGCTCATAAGCGTTGCCGTTCGCCCATCCGCCTTCTTCTTCACATTCCAAACCTCTTTGTTTGCATTTGCACTTGCACTTGCACTCTCTCCACGGCAAACCCACTTCCTCCTCCCCCCACCCTACGCTCAACTTCAGGGAGAAACGCGCCGCTCCACTTTGGCTGGCAGCTTGTTTCCCGAAGATTCAGTACCTGGTACTAGCAGCAGCAGTGGCAGCATCGCAAATCCACCGACCCCTTTACCCGGGACTGGGGCGAATATATCTTTTGTTCTTAGAGACGCCCGTTCCCACGCCCACCCGCGGCTCGTAAAGCGTCCCAGATCCCAGCTCTTTTTGTGTGTGTGTGTGTGTGTGCGTGTGTTGGGCTTTCCTCGTCTGGTTCTTCATCCCTCCCACCCCCACTGCAGGCGACCTTTTTTCTTTACTACGCACCCGCGCGAAAAAAGAAACACACCATGTCCGAGGGCGACGTCAAGCCGGCGGTGCCAGTCGTGGCCGAGTCGCACGAGGTGGACACGTTCCACGTCCCCAAGGCGTTTTACGAGTGAGTTCCGAGAGCGTTGATTTTGGCTGTTACATCATGCAGGCGTGAGAGCTGTCGGGTGGGCGGGGTGACCCCGCGGTGCCGAGCCTTAGGCCGACCTGCACAACCACAACCACAACCACAACCACAACCACAACCGCAACCAGCGCTGACATGTGCCGTCCTACAGCAAGCACCCGCACTCGAAGCCGCACCTGGCCAACCTCGAGGAGTACCAGACGCTGTACAAGGAGTCCATCACCGACCCCAAGAGCTTCTGGGGCAAAAAGGCGCGCGAGCTGCTCACGTGGGAGCGCGACTTTGAGACGGTGCACTCGGGCAGCTTCGAGAATGGCGACAATGCGTGGTTCCTCGAGGGCCGCCTCAATGCCAGCTACAACTGTGTCGACCGCCATGCCTTCAAGGACCCCAACAAGCCCGCCATCATCTACGAGGCCGACGACGAGGGCGACGGCCGCATCATCACATACGGCGAGCTGCTGCGCCAGGTGTCCAAGCTCGCCTACACGCTCAAGGAGATGGGCGTGCGCAAGGGCGACACGGTTGCCCTCTACCTGCCCATGATTCCCGAGGCCGTCATCTCGTTCCTGGCATGCACGCGCATTGGCGCCATCCACTCGGTTGTGTTTGCCGGCTTCTCGTCGGATTCGCTGCGCGACCGCATCAACGACGCCGAGTGCAAGGTCGTCATCACCACGGACGAGGGCAAGCGCGGCGGCAAGACGATTAGCACAAAGAAGATTGTCGACGATGCGCTCAAGCAGTGCCCCGGCATCACGCACTGCCTGGTGTACAAGCGCACTGGCGCCGACGTGCCGTGGACCAAGGGCCGAGACTGGTGGTGGCACGAAGAGGTGGACAAGTGGCCCAGCTACATTGCGCCAGAGTCGATGAACTCGGAAGACCCCCTTTTCCTGCTCTACACGTCTGGCTCGACAGGTAAGCCCAAGGGCGTCATGCACACGACGGGCGGCTACCTGCTCGGTGCGGCCATGACGGGCAAGTATGTGTTCGACATCCACCCCAACGACGTCTTCTTCTGCGGCGGCGACGTGGGCTGGATCACGGGACACACGTACGTGGTATATGCGCCTCTGCTGCTGGGTGTGGCTACGGTAGTGTTTGAGGGCACGCCGGCTTACCCCAACTTTTCGCGCTACTGGGACATTGTGGCTAAGCACAATGTCAGCCAGTTCTACGTTGCGCCCACTGCGCTGCGGCTGCTCAAGCGCGCGGGAGATGAGCACGTTAAGAGGGAAATGAAGGCGCTAAGGATCCTGGGGTCCGTGGGTGAGCCCATTGCGGCCGAGGTGTGGAAGTGGTACTTTGAGGTAGTCGGTCGGGAAGAGGCACATGTTGTTGACGTGAGTAGTTGTCGCGAGCTATATTTGCACCAGCTGTGCTGAGCTGTGCTGAGCTGTGCTGAGCTGTGCTGAGCTGTGCTGAGCTGTGCTGATGTGTGACAGACATACTGGCAAACCGAGACAGGGTCTCACGTCATTACGCCCTTGGGCGGCATCACACCGACAAAGCCCGGATCGGCATCTCTCCCCTTCTTCGGCATTGAGCCTGCGATTATCGATCCAGTGTCTGGCGAGGAGATCCACGGCAACGACGTCGAGGGCGTGCTGGCCTTCAAGCAGCCATGGCCCAGCATGGCGCGCACCGTGTGGGGGTCGCACAGACGATACATGGAGACGTATCTCAACGTGTACAAGGGCTACTACGTGAGTTTTTTTTTATTTGGAGGTGGACAAGATTGCGACGGGGGCTAACGTGTCGGGGCAGTTCACCGGAGACGGGGCTGGGCGCGACCACGAGGGCTACTACTGGATCCGGGGACGAGTCGACGATGTGGTCAACGTGTCGGGGCACCGGCTGTCTACGGCGGAAATCGAGGCGGCGCTGATTGAGCACCGTGAGTTGCGACCAAGATGATATGCAGGCCGGATGTGCACGGTGCTGACGATTGCGTAGATCAAGTGGCTGAGGCGGCGGTAGTGGGCATCCATGACGAGCTGACAGGCCAAGCCGTCAACGCGTTTGTGGCGCTCAAAGAAGGCGCCGAGACGAGCGAGCAGGTCAAGAAGGATCTGGTGATGCAGGTGCGCAAGTCGATTGGGCCGTTTGCGGCTCCCAAGGCGATTTTCGTGGTGCCAGACCTGCCCAAGACACGATCTGGGAAAATCATGCGGCGCATCATGCGCAAGATCGTGGCGGGCGAGGAGGACCAGCTGGGCGACATCACAACGGTAAGTGGACGTCGTAGCCAGCCATGTTCGCCGCCACAGCTGCAGCTGCAAGGCGGCGATGACGCGTACTGCGTGCGTGTGTCCGAGTCGGTTCTGGGCTAACGCGTGGGGAACAGTTGTCGGATCCGTCGATAGTCGATAAGATCATCGACGTTGTGCACCAGTCGAAGAAGAAGTAGGCGGCTCGCCTTGGCGGGGTTGGGGGATGCGAGCGACGGGAGGGGTGTGCGGCGAGTGGCTGGTTGGGATGGCAACGCCTCGAGGCTTTTGCGGGGAGCGCGGCCGAGGCAGGTAATCGTCGAGTTAGACAGCCGGGGTAATATGCATGCATGTCGTCTATAGCAGGTGTGCACCGTGGATGCGTCGGCGGTGGTGGTGGTGGTGGTGGTTGTCAGTTGTCGCGGGGGCGGGAGGCGCCAAGCCGTGTTTCCACCGTGAGACGGTTACAGTGTATGGGCGCTGTTGCACGACACTGGTGCCGCACGTTGCATGTATGTGCCATGTAGGCAATTGCTTGGTATAGCAGAGCAGCGTCGGCGGACGGCCTGGCGGGAGTATAGTGTGTGTCTATGCATGTGTGTATGCTTGTATGCATCGGGCACTGGAGCTGGGCCAGCCGCCTGTCAACACACGGCGACGGGCAGGCCTATACGCAATCGGCCGCACAAGAGCCGTCCGTCCAGCGACGGGCAGTCGACAATACGAGGGCGGCCCTAGTTTCATTCGCGTCGCGCCCAGACGCCGCCAGCTGCCCTCGTTCTTCCGCGAGCCGGGCGCCAAGACGGTGGCTGGCAGGGGGGCTGTGCACTGCCATTACGACTGTCATTCTCTTGTCCCTCGCCGCCCGCCCGCCGCCGCCGTCCGCTCGACAAGTGCCTTTTGTGCCTCTGCTAGCGTTTGGGCGAACATTCCCCTCCCTCTTGTACACTGCTCTCCATACCTGCCAACCCATGTCTTTCTTTGCGCTGTTGCCGTAGCTTTCGTTTTCCCGCCCTCGTCCCGCCCTCGCTCCTCGCCCTCGCCCTCGCCCGCGCCCTCTCCTTGGCCGCTTCTCCTGACTGCGGGAGCACCGCCACCCCAACCCACAGAATGCGCCTCTTTGGCAGTCTGCAGACTGCCCTCACCATTGGCCTTGCCACTGTAGCAGCAGCCGCCTCGCACGCCCGTGGACCGCTGCAGCGCATTGCACTTGTCAAGAATGCCGACATCCTCACACACACACATCGCGTGACAGCCGTGTCGTCGTTCGACCTTGCCTTTGACGTCTCGGGCCAGCGCGTGCGCCTGAGCCTCGAGCCAAACCACGACCTTTTTGTCCACGGCGCCCGCATCACCCACCTCAACCCTGATGGCTCGGTAGCGAGCCAGGAGCCAATAGACCGCCTGCAGCACAAGGTTTACAAGGGCAAGACGTGGCTCAAGAGGGGCAACCGATGGGACAATGTAGGCTGGGCGCGCATCGCCCTGCGCCACGACGGACTGGATCCGCTGTTCGAGGGCACCTTTTCCATGAACCACGACCACCACCATGTCAAGACGGCCTCGAGCTACACGGCCACGCGCATGCCCGACGACCCGACCGTCGACGTGCGCGACAAGGACTTCATGGTCGTCTTCCGCGACTCGGACATGGGCAAGGGCCGCCATGGCGAGAACATGGAACTCAAGAAGCGAGCGGCCAACGTCGGATGCCCGTCCGACGAGCTCGTCTTCAACACACACGAAAACCACCCAGTCTACGCCAGCATGCGCGCCCGCGGCGAGTCGCCCGCCACGTCGCCATCGCTCATCACGGCCATGTTCAAGCGACAGGACGACCTGCAGCCCGGAGGCAACGGTGCCGGTGTTGAGCTCTCGTCCACCATTGGCAAGACGGCCGGATGTCCCAGCACGCGCAAGGTCGCGCTCGTGGGCGTCGCCGCCGACTGCACCTATGTGTCTTCGTTCAAAGGAGACAAGAACCAGACCCAGACCAACATCCTCAGCGCCATGAACTCGGCCTCGGAGGTCTTTGAGAGCTCCTTCAACATTTCCCTTGGTGTCGCCAACCTGCTCATCACCGAGGCCGAATGCCCCACACAGCAACAGCAAGCAACCCCCTGGAACCAGGCCTGCAGCAACGGCATCACCATCCAGGACCGCCTGAACCAGTTTTCCAAATGGAGAGGCCAGCAAAAGGACACCTATTCGCACTGGACCCTGCTATCCACCTGTAACACGGGATCCGCCGTTGGCCTGGCCTGGCTCGGACAGGCCTGCACCTCCGGCTCCCAGGACAACACGGGAAACTCGGGCGAGACGGTTGCCGGTGCCAACGTAGTCATCAGGACCGACAACGAGTGGGAGGTTATTGCTCACGAAACAGGTCATACCTATGGCGCGGTACACGACTGCACATCGCAAACATGTGCCAACAAAGACGTCGTCAATGCACAGCAGTGCTGTCCTTTGAGCCAGGGCAGCTGCGACGCTCAAGGTGGTTTCATCATGAACCCCTCAACAAAGGATGGCATCTCCAAGTTTTCTCCTTGCAGCATCGGCAACATCTGCTCGGCTCTCGGACGAAACAGCGTCAAGTCTCAATGTCTCACCAACAACCGCGATGTCAGCTTGCTATCCGGACCGACCTGCGGTAACGGCATCGTCGAAGGCAACGAGGAGTGCGACTGTGGTGGCGAGTCGGGTTGCAAAGACAACGCATGCTGCAACCCAAAGACGTGCAAGTTCATCAACAATGCCGTCTGTGACGATTCCAACGAGGACTGCTGCCGCAACTGCAAGTTCGCCTCTGCCAATACCGTCTGCCGCACCTCGGTCGGCACCTGCGATCCAGAGGAAACTTGCACGGGCACCTCGCCGTATTGCCCCGAAGACAAGACAAAGCCCGATGGTTCCGACTGTGGCAACGGACTCACTTGCGCGTCTGGTCAGTGCACGAGCAGAGACATGCAGTGCAAGACCATCATGGGCAGCTATACTCAAGGCAACGATACGTATGCTTGTGACAACAGCAACTGCATGCTGAGCTGTGCAAGCCCAGAGTTTGGAGCCAGGTGCTATGGATTGCAGCAAAACTTCTTGGACGGCACCAGCTGCACCGGAGGGGGCACATGCCAAAACGTACGTGGTATTCTCCCCATTTGCTTTCTTCTCCATTACTAACAGTACCAGGGTGTTTGCCAAGGCGGTTCAGTCGGCAAAGAAATTACCACTTGGATCCAGCGCAACATGTCACTCTTCATTGGGCTCTGCGCAGGCCTCGGTGGAGCTTTGCTCCTATGCCTCTTCTGCTGTTGCTGGCGCTCCTACCGCCGCCGATCTCGAATGAAGAAGTATGCCGTTCCGCCTCCCATGCCTGCTTACCAATCAAACTCGGGCAGAAGGTACAGAAATGGTCCACCACCCATGGGCCAATACAATGGCTATCCAAACGGCCCCCCACCACCAGGACCTTGGACGCCACCCAACCCCAACGGAAATGTTCCCATGCCGCCACCCGTACATAGAAGTAGCATGCGATATGCATAAGGCTATGGGAGTGAGTTTTCGTATTATTTATTCTCTTTTCTTTTTTCTTGTTCCATTTGTTGTCATATAACGAAGCAAATTACGGTCCCTTTTTTTTACACCAGCCAAAGCGTATTCAAGCTGGGTGTTGGAAATATTTTCCATCTTTTTTTTTTGCATGGTTAATCGGCGTTTTTATCTTCTACGGGATCATCCCAGGGTTGCTCTTGAGCGAAGTAGTCTCCGTTTGGTTCTTGTGTCTGTTCAGTTTACATGGCGGAGACTTGGATTAGTGCTCGGGAGATGGGTAGGTAGGTAGGGTATTGTTGCATACATAGAGAAGACGAAGAAGAAGAACAAGGTGCGGATAAGGCCTGTGTTGGAGGTATACATAATCGTTGGTAAATTCAATGTCCTGTTTTTTTTTGTCTGTCCTTTTTTTTTGCTTGCTTTCTGGATTTTGTCGATTTGAACTTGCATTTGCTCGCTATCCCTCTTCTTTTTTTTCCTTTTCTTTCTCGAGAATATAGTAGGGCTGGGGCGATTTGTATATATATCTTAACTTTTTTGGACTTTTGTCCCATATGTGGACTTTTTGAGTGCTGAGGAGCTTGGGCTTGGGCTTGGCTTGTTACTATGTATGTATCCTTTATTCTTCATCCTTGTCTAGTTTACTACTTATAGTGTACACGTGACTGTGTATATACATGTACAATATCTCTCTCTCTCTCTCTCTTTTTTTATTTTTCTTTTGGCACAGAAATGTAGATACTGTTTATATTAGGTTGAAGAATAAGAAGAAGAAGAAGGAAAAAGGACAAAGACAAGTATTTCCGAGGAATAAATATACTTGTTTCATAATGTACGTACGAACTACACACATGGCCGCTGATATCCCTAAACACCCTACTGGAGGAAACGGAGTATTCCACACAGACCTATTGTTCGTGGACTCTGCTCTCAAAGCATCAATCTTTGCAAATGAAATTCGTCTTGTTCTGTGCGCCTTGGCCGCTATTACTGTAGGCTGAATTCGCCATGTTGCGTTGCGACCAGCCCAGAGCAAGTCGCGTTTAGTCGGCAGACCACTTCGAAGATCAGGACACTTGCCTCCAGGTATAATTGCTATCTCTCCGCAACCCGGAAGGTCCCATGTCTTCTTGCCCCAGCCGAACTGCGAAGGCGTGGTGACCTCTGCATACAGCTTCACACTGAGAGTGACACCATATGTCCAGGGACATGTTGCCTCCGTGCTCTTGCCAACCCCCCACTTCAAACCTAACACATCCATCCGCGACTACACCCGCAGTCGCAGCCTCTACTTTCCAGCGCTCGTCGAACCGGATACCAAACTCAGCAATGGCTTTCAGATGAGCTTCAACCTTGGCTACTGCCCCAATCGCAGCGTAGAACTGTGGTTCAAGCATGCCATTTTCGTTTCCAGAGTCGCTGGAATCGAGCGTCTGCATCATCTTGGGTTCAAAGTCCTTTCCGGCAGCCGGGTACGTTTGTCGGACTTTGCCATCAAACAACTGTCATAACTTGTTATGTAGTGTGTAACTTGGAAGATATTGGGGGGATGAGCTCACATAACAGTAGTCCCCTTCCGAAGCCTGTGCAGCCTTGTTACAATTGCTCAGGGCATTGTTTGGTTGATTGGGAGTGGGGAACCACGAAGCCGCTGGTCGGTGTGGGTGTTGATTGAGCGGATCGGCTGATAGTAATTGAGTCGCTGGTCCCCACACAGTACGCTTGGTCTTTCCAAAAATTTGTCTGGCAGTCGGTAGAGACAGCAGGGTTCTAGCTGTAGAACTGGGCCAGGGTGATGAAATATTTATCAGCGACATTTGAACAGCTGTCGCCTTCACTAACAGTGTGCCACTTGATACAATCTGCGCATTCGTGTAAGCAAGCATTCAGGCCTGTCATCCGCATTTTCAGCGAGGGTTGGACTTACTAGCAGGCTGTCCAGTGTGGGTTGGTGCAGTCGGTCCCAACTTAGAGGTGCTGCTGGGTACTGCGGATGGCGCGACACTGGTGATTGGACTAGGCGCTGGAGCAGGAGCATTCGGTGAAGCGATACAGTAAGCCTGTTGGGCCTGGCGTATGAAACCCCGGACGCCCTGGATATACCTGCTCAACATACTAAACTGTATAATACGGGAATTGACTTACTGTCACCAACAGGTTCAACGCAATAGCTTATGTCCAGCAGTAGATTTGTGCAATTAGTCTTGATTAACGGATTCAGGGGAAAATGGAAGTCTTCCAAAGACAGGCCAGGCCATATCTCATATGTAGTCACCAGGCTGTAACAATAATCGCCCGCCTCAACATTGTACCAAGATGCGCACTTCCTATTCGATTTTGTCTTTGGCATTCGTTGGAACTGGAGCTACGAATCAGGCGGAAAAAAACCCCCCCCCCATTCTCACGCTGCCATTCCCCGGCGCGACGTTCCGCGTGCCGGGCATCGTCACCAATTGGGCCGTGTGTGAGGGTCGCGGGCGAGTTCAATGCTGCGCTGACACTCTCGGCTGAACTCGAGACCAAAAGTCGCTCTTGCGGCCCGAACGTAACAAGATTACTACAACGCAGCTATACGCATGGAACTGAGTAGTCGAAAATGGCGATGCATGCGGGAGCTCATTCTGGAAGGATTATTGGTATTGTGTCGGCGTAAAAGGTTAGAGTATGGGGGCTCAGTCATCATATTTTGACAGCGATAGCAAACATGAGGGTGTGGCAGGAGCCTAACGCCACAGTGATGGGTAAATTGCTCGTTTAAACCTCGGACATGAGTCGTCGATGCGTTTCTTCAACATGATTATAGCAACGTTATCCTCTTTTTTACCCTTTTGTAATATGTATGCTATATGAAGATCAAAGTGGATATAGATACCAATCATATTTACTTTAGATAGTAGCTACTATATGATATGATCTTAAGTGGTTATACAAGGTAGCTACTACATTTATTACATCAAAATTTTGTAATGTACTTTCCAACCTTCGTAGTGTAACAGTCTGCCGTGTTACTGATACTAGCCTCTTGGCATTGTAGCACACGTACCCTGCAACAGTAGATACGCAGACGTTATCTTTCCTACTTCTCAAATGTGCGGCCCCAACTATCAGCAGTCAGTGTCGAATTTTGTTCTGCGACATTGAACGGCGTCATGGATATGTTACCACAGGAGCTCATCAACAAAATCGTCTTGTATCTAGAGCGCTATCCTAATCAAGCACATGTCCCGATAATTCGACAGTACGGGCACCATTCGAAGCTCCCGCCATATGCTACAATCTCTAGCCACTGGAGAGAGGCTGTGGAATTCGTCACATTTAATCGTTTGTCTATCAGGAGTCATGAACTGAGTCAACTCGAGGCCATGATGACGGGCAATCGTCCCAAATACCTAACGAGACTTTCCTTTGAGATTACTCTCCCAGAGTACTCGGAAGAACGCTGTGGACATGTTGAGTCAAAAGAAGAACAACAGTGCAATGATCAAGCCTTGACCCAAGCTATTGCAGATTTGTTTTCTCTAGTGAGAAAGTGGGAAGATGCAGGCACAGTACACGGTATCCGACTCCGTCTGACCGGTTTCTTTTCCCCGACGGATATTCGTGATCGCCACCAAATCGAGCTTGAAATAGCACAGCGCAAGCGCGGGATAGACATTTTCGAAAAACGATGGGTGAACTCCCATGTCCACCTCTCCAGACCAGAAATGATACCCACGCTCTCGAGCATCGTGCATCTCTCAAAAGCAGAGAGAGGTGTTGTATAAACCCAACAATTGATACAAAAAACCAACTGATTCTGCAAAACGCCGTGTCTTTTTTTTTTTTTTTTTTTTTTTTGAGAAAGGCATCTGTATACTTGGTGCGCTAAGTTTAAGCGGTTTAGGATGCAATTCTACTTTACAGTACGTGTACTTATGTGCAAGTGTGGACATACTTGGCGTCTGTTGTTCTACTACTCAACGCCGTCGCAGATTGTGTCTAGCGTTCTAAATTTCAAGAGCGGCGATCAATGGTTCGGACAAGAAGAATCAAAGAACCAACTGGTTATTTGTAGATTAAAGCGCAGATAAGTGAATTACGTGTATATATTAGAACCAGCTCCAAGGCGACTCCAGCGCCCACGTCCTGAGCCCTTGGAACCTTTCAATCAGCGCCGGCCCATGGGTATCCCGGCCGAGGCCTCGAAAAGCTTCTGCGACAAAGGCATCTGGCCTCCATGTTTCTCCCACGGAATAGTAGACGCGGCGTAACTTGGCATCGTCGTCGTTTTCGTCGCCGTCGGCTTGTATGCCTGGCGCGTGGTACGAGATGTCCCAGTAGCCTGTATCGTAGCCCAGCTCCGTTTCGATTAGGAAGTGTTCGAGGACCGGCATGTTTTGGACTGCCCTTGCGAAAGCCGTGACGAACGGACCCAGGGTCCTTGCATCTGCATGGTGGCGGAATTGCTCCTCGATCTCGCCTGGTGTGCCGTCAAAGTACCACTCGCCAGACGGAGCGGCCATGTTGAACAAGACCATCAGTTTCCTGAGGGCCGGCCAGCTGGGCATGGAGCTTGTCTCGAGGCTTGAAGGCCAGAACAGAGTCGAGTCGACAAAGCCGTCTAGAACAAGGGAAGTCAGGGTCTGCAAAAAGAGACGCAGAGATGCGCTGAGTGGATCGTAGAGTGCGCCTGTGGGTATACGCGAAGGTTCAGCCACGCGGTGGTCTGCTGGAGGGTCTGGATGGAATGTGATTTCTGCCGCAGAGCATTTGTCAAGCCTCGTCTGCTCGAGCATCTTCGCGAAGGAGGCCCTGCTTTCCACATTGATGGACGTGTCGTCTACCTCTCCGAATTCCCAGTAGAAACTGCGTAGGTTGGGCAGCACGGCAGCGAGACCCGGTCCGACTGCCGGGGCCAGCTTCCGGAAAATATGACCTCGGAAGTGAAATCGTCTTTTTTTTTCCAATATTTTGATTTGGCTTTTGATAAGAAACCAGTCATTTTACTAGTATAACTCGTATTCATACACCTTTCCCACATCAATCCAAGACGTTAATCATACTTAATCAACCTATCCACTGCTCTATCAACTCTGTATACCAAGTAGATCATTGTCTCCCCCCCCCTTTTTTTTCCCCTTCCCTTTGCCTAGCATCCATCACGCACACATACGGCATCACAAAAACAGCAGAATCGCCATTTCGCACACACACACACACACACCATTCCAGTCCGAGGGCCCCCCCCCCCAAAAAAGAGACAAAGAAAAAAATTTCCCACGTAAAACACACGTCCTGCGAGACTGGGGCCTTGGACAGCGAAAACTAGTCTTGGTTTGGACTTGGGGAGGCGGGGGTGATACGGCGGTGCGTTCCAGCGAGGCGCGACGTCGCTGGTGCGGGCGAGGCTGAGGATGGTACCCCCCCCCTCCCATTTTAGCTAGCTAGCTAGCTGGATGGATGGATGGATGGATGGATGGACGGACTATGTATCTAGCAGCGCAGATATGAGGGCGTATGTGAGTCGCTGATTGTGCGCGGGATACCGAGCAGTGGACGGGCAGAAAACGGGTGTGCGCAGAAAGCTACGCGGGTGCCTGTGAATGTGGTCATCGCGGGGTTGGATGAGTGTCGTGCCGTGCGGGAGGAGGCAAGATATGAGTGTGAGTGTAAGTGTGAGTGTGAAGATTGTGGGGGGCCACACAGACATGGATTACCGTGCTGAGTACATGGGGATCATGGAGAGACTGGCCGGCCGGTCGAGTGGTGGAGTAGTAGTAGTAGTAGTGCGTTTGAAGCTGTGGCGCTGAGGGAGACGCTGAAGCAGGTTTGAAAGCTTCTATCCGCGTAACCTTTCTTTTCCTCCACGTGTAAACATGTCCTTTTTATTCTTCACCCAACAAAACAGTCGAACTCGTCTTGTTGAAGCACCCGGATGGATATCCGTGTCGTGACACACATGAGGCGCACAACGAGCGCGAGGAGACGCTGCAATGGGCTTCTCTGGCGGCTCATGGTTCCAGCGGAGTGGGTGTTCTTGACCCCTTGTGAGTATGGTGTTGCTTTTTGAGGAGGGAGAGACGTGGCCGGAATTTCCGCTCGGGGATATCGAGTGTGCGGTTCTTGTCTTGCGGGGCCTGGATATCCGGGGAAAAGTCGAGAATGCACAGCCTGGGGGTACCCCCGCGAGCAGGGACAAGAGGGTGTCCTTTTTCTTTGCCTTGTCTGGGGCTGAGGGCGGTGCTTTGATGGTCTGGACAAAGACTGTGTGGATGTACGTTCATAAAGCGTGGCAGGAAGACATGTGAGGAATCGTCAGAGGTGCATATATAGCTATGCTTAGCTGCAGCTTATACGTTACAGGGCAATGTGTAACCATGGTTTGCCACTGCTATTGCTGAGAAGCAGGGACATGCGAACCACGGTTTAAGGTGAGTTAGAAAAGCGCGCCTTGAGATTGGCGCAGCACAGAGTAAGCATTCCATGTGGCATTAGAAGTTTCCATTTGTCTATTCTCATTAGATTCTATCAGAGCTTGGCCTCACCAACCCTAACACACTCAGCGTATTTTCAATAATATGAGCCATCTCGACTCACATATGCTTGTGGAAAAAGTCCAGCACCATCTTGTATCCGCGCTCATACGCCCTCTGTACTTTCTCCTGGCTCAAATCACTGCGAGCAGCCATCCAGCCGTGAATCTGGTCAGGGAACCACTCCACCACATGCGGAACCTTGATTCCCTCTTGCCACTTCTGCACGTCGCCCTTGTCCTCATCACCAGACGGAAGCATGATGTAGGGGATAGTGATTCCAGGCGCATCATCGCCAGCAACCATGGCGGGGTGGCATGCCGCTGCAACCTTGAACTTGGTGCCTTCCATGGAAGAGAGGTTGACAATCTAGCTAGTTAGCACATACATCTTGTCTTATCTCCTTGAACGTACCTTTCCACCCCAGCAGAAGCCGATGATGGCCCACTTCTCAATGCCGTTCTTCTGGCTAAGCTCATCGACAATCTTGGGAATGCGTGGCAGCGTCTTTGGTGGTGCGGCCTTTGACTGGAAGAATTCGCCCATGTTCTTCTTCTTCTCTTCCGTGTCTGGCGGCATCCAAGAGATGTCGGCAGGGCTGCCCTCGAAGAAGTCGGGCATGAAGACCTGGTACTTTTGGCTGTCGGTATATGCGAGAATGTCGGCTCCTTGTAGGGTCTGGTTGAAGAAGCCAAAGATGTCGTATACTACAAGGATACCCAGCTTCGCATCTTTGGGGCCGGTTGCGTCTGTTACTGTTAGAACCGATTGCGAATGCTGCAGCCATGGTGCATACATGTTTTCAGGCCATCGGCTTGAATATAATCACCCTTGGGCTGGTAGCCGTGGCTGACCACAGCGGGAGTGTTGCAGCATGCCTGGGATTGTGTCGATTCGGTTGACATGTTTGCAATACGTCGATTGAGGGCGGTTGGCGCTTGTTTACGCGGACTTGGTGTTTGATAGCTCGATACGAGTCGTGGTGTGGCAATTGAGGCACGGCACAAGTCTTGGGCAAGACGTCGAGTAGGTGTAGATCGGAGAAGGGATGTTGCTTGAGCAATCGCACGCATTCTGAGATGTTTGAGTATTTGCCGAGCTGTCACTACCGATTTGGTGGGGGGAAACGGCTGTTTGGAGCTACCCCACCCTCATGATGTCACCAGAGGATATGTATACGCTACTCCCACAATATACCAGGCTAGTAGCCAGCGTCGTCACGATCCTCGGTACTCATCGGAAACTTTGTATCAGCGGGTAGGGATATAGGATTTGCTCTTGTTTGTTTGTTTGTTTGTTGTTATGGTTCTATCGGGCCTGTTACTCTTGCCTCCCCGTCTAAGCGTCTAGGTTGAGCCTCTCTAGCAGGGCATCTATCTTTCCCAACAGAATCTGGTAGTTCATTGCGTCTTGCGCAAACTCGTCGCCCACTTCTTCACCGTCTAGGTTTCTGATAACACCGGTGGAAAATGGTTGCTCTATTGGCGCAGGCTTCTCGTTCTGTTGCACCGTTTCAGGCACATTTTCCAACGCAAAATCGCCCATTGCCTCGACAAGATCGCCTTCGGCTGTTCTCTGGTCTGCCGCATTCTCATCCATCATCTCGCCTAAGCCACTGTCCTCAAAGCGAAGCCTGAAGCGCTCCGAGAGATAATATCGGATATCGTCGACAAGCTCAACAGTATCTGTTTCCTGACGGCCCTTGACGCGATTTGCAGATTCTTGAACCAACTCAGCAAACTCGGGCTGATCAATGTAATTCTCCAAGCGATAGGCAATGTACCGCGCTGCAAACTCTTCCAGACGCTGCACACGGGTATCCCAGCCTGCTCGGAGAACTTCGTAAATATCCAAAACCTCGTCTGCGTCCGTAGCACCGCGTGGGTTATCTGACTCTACGGCAGAGGTTGAGCCATTGCCCAGGGCAGAGATGATGATTGCTGCGCGCTGCTTTAGCTTCTCAATAAAGAGCTGGTCTGCCGCAAATAGTACGTCAATGGCAATGTCAAGGCCAAAGTCTGCACGCTCGGTATACATGAAGGTCAGGATGGTCTCCAGGACCGCCGGAGAGCAGTCGATGGTCACAATCTGCAAGTGCGGTGTGTCCTGCGCTTCCTTGAACTGGGAGCTGAACATGGTCAGAAAGTACTCGGAGCGCAATAGCATGGCTCGATGCGCGGGGAAGACGGTCGATTTGCGTGGTGCTCGTTGTGACGGTGATTGCGAACGTGCGCGGCCTGGGCCAACTGGTATGCCTGAAAGAGGTCCAGAAGTGTTTCGTACTGGTGGTGTCGGCGATTCAGATGGTCCCAATGGCTGGCCTGCCTCATCTTCGTCTTCGTCTTCGTCGGCACGCAGCAGTATGTCGGCGAAGATGGAGTTTTCGCGATCCCAGTGTATGCTATCCACCTTGTCTGTATCCACGACTCTTTTGTGGCGGAGGACATTGGTCTTGAACCAGGCCTCTAATTGGTCCCGCCCGCGCTCTAGTTCATCTGCTCGGCGTTGACGCAACAGCCGCCTATCTGAAACTTCGGTGATATCTTCAAACAACCGTTCTATTTCCAACTGCTTGCCGATCTTATCAATGCCGTTGAGCACCACCAGTTCTTGCTCGTCACTAAGTCCAAACAGCGCTCTCCGGATCGAGACTTCTTGAAAGTATAGATATTGTAGCGCCACAGATAGCGACTCTGCCGGTATGGCATTTGGGAGTCGCCACACGGTTGTGCTGGGCGCGGCCGCCAGCTTCTTTGCAAAGTAAGGCGACCGTGCTGCGAGGAGGAATTTGTGCAGATGGAATTCCTGCCCATAGGATGTGATGGTAATGTCTGTCGTCTTGGGTTCGGTTCTAGTAAGCAGGGACGTAATGTGGGCGGCGAGGGGCTGCAGAGGATTCGAGGATTTGGCATAGTCGTAGGATAGCAGGAGGTTTCGTATTCGGTCATTGAGGGCATTGTAGAGGCACCGCTCGCCTTGGAAAGTGTCTCGCTCGCAAAGGGCGCCGTTCTCCAGCAGCAAGCGTATGACTTCGTAGTGGCCACACAGACTGGCCTTGAGCAGTCAGCGCACGGCACGCTCCAATTGCCAGTGGCGGGGCGGGGGAGAAGGCGTACCAGAATCAGCGGCGTGTAGTCAAACTTGTCGCGAGCATTGATGTTGACGCCAGTCGAGATCATCTCCTGGCAGACCTTGAGGTCCCCGCGGCGGCAGGCCTCGCAGAAGACGCGAAAGTCGTCACTGAGGTCGAGTGGGTTCTCTTCCTTGAGCTGGCCCGCCGAGATGGCCTGCGCCTCGTTCGCGAGGGCGGCCTCGATCTCGTACTTCTTCTTGACGTCCATTGCTGTGGCGAATATCGAGGGCAGCGGGCAAAGCCGTCATGTCGTCGGGCGCACTCGCGGTCGGCGCAGGGCATGGCGGGCGGCGGGCACAGGTGCATGGGCGTCTGCTATCGATAAGCCCGAGCGGGCTAGCGCGTCGCCAGCGGCAGGGTAAATCCCTGCCAGGCGCGGGCGCACCACTCGGGGCTCGTGCGCTGCGTTGCTGGGTTGACGGCCGTTAGCGTAAACACGGCCAAACACCTTAGAACACTTGGCCGCCCAGCTCGCCCATTCATTGTGCATCGCAACAACCCCTCGGCCTCTGCCTCGAGCTTTACTAACCTAGCAGCCTGCTCCTCTTTTTCCTTGTTGCATCCCATCTTTGCATGTCTTTTGCGCAATAGCCCTACCGTAATCATGCCCGAGGAAGACAAGTACGACGTGCTCGAGAAGATTGGTACGGAAACCGTCCCCGCAAAGCCACAAACACTGCGCACATGCTAACAGCCTGCAGGCCATGGCTCCTTTGGAGTCATCCGCAAGGTCAAGCGCAAGTCGGATGGCTACGTACGCACCGCCCGCACAAGCTGCGCCAGCCGCCTGCTGACCGCCACATAGATTCTATGCCGAAAAGAGATCAGCTACCTCAAAATGTCCCAGAAGGAGCGCGAACAGCTGCAGGCCGAGCTGTCCATCCTCAAGGAACTCCGACACCCAAACATTGTCGCCTACTTCGAGCGCGACCACATCAAGGCCTCGCAGGACCTCCACCTCTACATGGAATACTGTGGAAACGGCGACCTCGGACGCGTCATCCGCGACCTCAAGAACAAGAACCAAATGTGCGAGGAGGAGTTTATCTGGAGCATCTTCAGCCAGATTGTGAGCGCCCTGTACCGATGCCACTACGGTGAAGACCCGCCCGCGGCTGGCCGCAACGTCATGGGCCTGGTCGGCAACGCGAAGCCTGTCCGTGATCCACGCAAGCCCATGATCCTTCATCGGGATCTGAAGCCCGAGAACAGTCAGTCTTCGATCGTTTTTCTTTGATTTGGCTCTCTGTGCTGACATGACCAGTTTTCCTTGGCGACGACAACTCAGTCAAGCTCGGTGACTTTGGTCTCTCCAAGATTCTCCAGTCGCACGACTTTGCATCTACCTATGTCGGCACCCCGTTTTACATGTCCCCCGAGATCTGCAAGGCCGAGCAGTATGGACCGCACTCCGACATCTGGGCCCTGGGATGCATCATATACGAGATGTGCACAAAGTCTCCTCCTTTCAATGCCAAAACCCACTTTGAGCTCATTTCCAAGATCAAGCTGGGACGCTACCCCGACATACCTGCTTGCTACTCGGCCGAACTACGAAAAGTCATTGCCAGCTGCCTCAACACAACTCCCGATCAGCGCCCCGACACTGCCGCACTTTTGAACTTGCCCATTGTCAAGCTGATGCGCAAAGAGCAGGAGGTGGTCAAGCTTGGCCAGGACCTTCGGGAACAGAGACTGCTCACTGCAAAGCGTGAGAAGGAAGCAAGCGAGGCGATTTCCCGGATACGCAAGGAGCTCGACGACCAGCTGCGCCGAGAATGGGAGGTCAAGGCTCAGCTCGAGATTGAGCGGCAGGTAAAGCTGCAGACCGAGCAGCGCATCCAAAAGGAACTTGCCCATCTCCAGGCGACATTCGAGGGCGAGGTGAACAGGCGTGTGGAACGCGCTCTGAAGATGTACCCAGCCCGCCTCAGCACCTCTCCAAAGCTTGTTGCCCGATCGAGCACGCCCACGACATCGGCAACAGAGCCATCTGCGGCCTTGTTCCCAGTCACGGCGTCGGCTGCGTCTTCGACTGGTTCGCAAAATACACTCAACACCGACTCCGACTTTGCCAGCGGAACAGACATCTCGTCACTTTCGCTCGATGACACTACCGAAGATGCTGCTGTTGCACCCAAGCCAAAGGCGAAGCGCCCGTCTCGCGGTCCTCTCATGCGTGCCCGCACCATGTTCAACCAGCACTCATCCACACAAGCCCCCAATTCCCCCATGGACGTTCAGATGGCCGAGCCTTCACCTGCCCCGACATCCCTCAAAGGTCTTTCTCTTTCTCCTCGTCGCAACGCGCAGCCTAAGCAGAACATTTTTGCTGCGGCCAAGGAGGGTGCCAAGAAGTGGGAGGCTGATGTTCCCCCATCGCCAACAGAGGCAGAGTGGAATGGTGACTTTGACGACGACGACGATCTTCCTGTGTTACCATCTCCCACACGAGCTCGAAGCTCTTCGGGCAGTCGTCCTCTGAACGACGACCCCTTCAAAGTACTTGCTAATGCTCAAGCTCCGCTTCTCAAGGCGAATGCGCGTCTCGGAAGTGCACCAAATCTTCTTGGTCCCAGGACCACCAAGCCGCGACCTGTGTCTGCAGTTCCCATTGTCGCAGCATCTCCCTCACGGCAAAAGGCCAAATCAACCGACAGTGCGACGTCGTCACCACGCAAGGCGGGCGCTACCACCAAGGCAGTGCCATTTGCTGGCCTCCCATCAAAGAAGGGTAACGAGGCGTTCCGTGTCCAAGCCATGCGCAACAACGGCGGTGTCCAGGGCCGTACACTGGTTGAACTTCAGCAAGCACGCGGCATTCCCGTCCAGACTATGAGTGAGGATGAGGGTGCAGCAAAGAAGGGTTTTGGTTACGGTGGACGGAGAAGCCCGGTGAAACAACGAGCCGGCGGCATCAGCCCACCTGCAGTCTGGGATCCCGAGACCGAACCCGAGATGCCGTCACCCTTCATCGTCCGCAGCAAACGCATGGTCCGATAGGAAGGACGATCTGTGACAGCTCCGGAACGATTACGACAACTACGAGAACACGACGAAGAAAAGGAGGTGGTGATATGTAACTGATGTTCTGGGAATACACACACACACACACACATTTGATGGCGTTACACGGGCGAGTCGTAAGGATCGCTCGACTATGGGATTGGAACGGATATGGAGTGTCTGGCGCAGCGTGGGGATTGGTGATTGAAAGCAAGCACTTGGCTTCGCGTCCTGTCTACCTGTCTCTTCCCTTTGTCGTGTCATTTTTCTCTGTCTATTTTTGCACCTTGTTATGAGCTTTTGATTTCAGGAAGCATACGAGCATTTTTCCTTTTTTTTATGTTAACATTTTGGATTGGAGAGGGGCGTTTTTTCTCGTTCTTGGGAGTAATGGGTGGAATTACACCACACTTGCAGTGCGTGTGTGAGATAGAGAGAGAGGGAGGGAGAGATGTATTTGTAACCCCCACCCCCTTCCATCATTCTCTGTCTTTTTTATTTATCTTTATTTTGGGCACGAATCTTATTACCATACTTCAGAATACCAGATACCCAAAGTTTCCCCATAAGCTACTTTGCTATGATCCTTGGTACAGGCAGCAGCAACACCTATTGCGCCTCATGGGAGAGAAAGAAAGAGAGAGAGAGAGAAAGGACTACCGTAATAGGATATCGAGCCACCCATGGGCTATCTATGCGCCACCAACAAAAGGAGATGAATAAGTAGGGGGGAAAAAAGGCCCCGTCAGAATCGAAGGAAGCTTTGTCGTTCAGACAACATTATATTACCACCCAAAGCTCTCCGTGTGAAGATAAATACCTTGAGCCCCCGTCCCCTTGTGCACCGCCCTCTCATCACTCAGCGCCACAACATGGTGCTTGACATCTGCAACCAGGCTCAGCGGTCCACACGCCACAACGGCGCTCTCGCCCCACGCCTGCTCCAGCGACCGGCGCACGAGATTGCGGATCTCGGGGCGACCCGCCAAGATGGCAATGGAGGGGTGAACCGCCAAGTCGTGGCTGGCCGGCCGTGTGTCAGCCGTGACATGTGGTCGAGACGTAGGCCGGGATTTGGATTTGGATATCCCCGACGCAGGTGAGGCTTGCTGGGGTGCCGAGGTGGCGGCGCAGTGACATACTTGTCTGCGGGTGAGGGGCTGGAATTCTGAAATGGGGCTGCGGCAGCAGCATGCTGATGCTGAGAGGGCGTTTTGCGGTGTGCACGGGCGGCCGTCGTCCGAGTCTATGCTTGTGATTCTGCTGTGCTTGATTTCGCGGATGGCGTCGTTGCTGTCTTGTTTGGAGTAGGTGGGAGGAGGGGCGCTTGCGGGTGGAGGTGGGGAAATGGGGTCATATTGCGCGAGGCCGTGTATTTGTTCTTTTTCTCGGGACGAGGCGGTTGCCGCGTTGGTGGTGACGCCTGATTTGTGGCCGTCGGTGAAGGCCGGGTCGCAGGTGATGTAGACGCTCATTTCGAGCTTGATGTCTCGCAGCCTTTCTTGGAGGCCTTGGAATTCCGTGTAGATGGAAGACAGTTTTTCAGAGAACCAGCTGAGTTGACCGCTGCTTTTTACAACCCAGACGAAGCGGATGTGCCGCGTAACGCTACCACTTGGGGCCCACAGGATCGACTTTTTGCTAGATGTACCGTTGGCTTTTTCGTGCCAGCCGTGTATGAGATCGCGAAGCAGCGGCATAGTAAACGTGCATCCAGTGCTGCCGGCCAAAAGAACGACACTGTCAAACTGTCGAAGTGGCCGCAGAATGCCGTAGGGACCTTCGATGGTGATGGGCCTGTACTTTGCTAACGGTTCGGGTGATCTGCCTGATTTTTCGGCGTGTTTGTAAAACTGCTTCGTTCCACCTTTTTCAGCCTTGACAAAAAACTCCATCTTCCCATCTTCCGGTATCGAGGCGATGGTGAAAGGATGGCTTTGTAAGGGCACGACTGAATGACAGGATAGGTATACGTGTTGGCCAGGGGTCCAGCTAATGGGTGGGTTTCGGACAACTATTCGCGTCGTGTTATTCGGAAGAGGTGTAAACTCGGCTTTGCACGCCCATAGGCCTTTCATCTGGCCATGTTTACGTTGCGAAGGGTGGAAGAGGGAGAGGTTGATGTATAAAAGGCGCACCGCGCGGAAGACGCGATCAAAGAGGAAAATGGCAATCGGTGCCCAGACATAGCCTCGCCTGTTGATAGGACTATGGATGTAGACGAAGAAAATGAAAACGGCAAAAGAGACAATGTGTTGGATGACGAAAACCTCGTAGCTCCATCCCCGGATGGGTGCTAGGGAGCTAAAGACAATCCAGACCAAGGTGCAATAGGCACCGAGCCCCTTCCATACAAACTCGTTGTTCTTGATCTGATAGCCAATGTAGTCGTAGGGCGCCCATGCACTGAGAAAGTAGCCCATGTGCATGGTTGCCGTGAGGAGCATACATCGAGCGCACCATCGATGTATCCAGTTGATCCGTTCGTAGCTTATGCCACTAAGATAGCCAACGATGTTGTTTTTGCCTGCCAGCAAGACAATAATGGGGACTTGTGAGAGGGTGACGATGCCACAGCGAAACCCGACAGTCTCTCGGTTGAGCTGGCTTTCGAGATCCAGTCCGTAGAGACACAGCACGACCAGGACAACGATGTTTGCCAAGATCAGTGACGTGCGGCCGATTGTGGGGAACTTGATGATCCGGTCTCTGACTGGGATCCGTACTGAATAGTTGGAGGCTTCCCGTGCCAAGGCATATGCTGTCGCGTTCCCCAGAGCGAACCAAGAGGTCGGCTTGGCGGGTGTTGGCGCTGCTTGTGCTGCTGCCGCCAGTCTTTGTCGATATAGCAGATAGTTGTATACGTTGACGAGGGCCGCAACGCCGACGGCGCTGCCCACGACTGCGTAGTAGAAGCCTGGGAAATCCCCGAGGGCAGGCAGTCCGCTGCCCATGTGGCCCATGTCGTCCATGGACATGCCGTCCATGTTGGCGGAGGGGAGCGCGTGGGGGCGGCTACTGCTTCTTTCTTTGTCTGTGGCTGCGATGCCCAGGACGTGTCAGTAGAGAATGGCGTGAGCCTAGAAGGCGGCCTTCAGCACATTCTGGCGATGGACTTGGAGTGAGGGGCGTGTATGTCGAAACGATGGCTGGCGGTATTTGCAACAGGGTATGGTGGTGGTCGAGAAGTGCGCCAGAGCGGACGGCGGTGGTTGTCGAGCCAAAGGGTCATGGCTCCGTCAGCCACGGTCTCGGCCATATCTAAAGTAGTCGACAGATAATAGCAGTGTCGCGCCGAAGGCCATGCCTCCGCTGCGAATGCAGGCTCGATGACTTGGGGGCGGCGGGCCCACGGACGCCTCTTGGGGCGGGCGCTGGCCACAGGTCACGGGCTAACCCAAAAGGGCTAATTATGCTCAAAGTCGCGCCCTGGCTCGTACGCCGCCGTGAACGGGACTTGTTCATCGTGACTCTCCTTGCAGCGCTCCCCGGTCCATCTGGGACGGTTGCATGACGGCCGCCCAAGGCAGAGCGACTTCTTATTTTACCGCCTCGGGAGGTGGGCGTTGCCGGGAAACAGGCTCGCCTGCCCCCGACGCTTGGTGCTTCAGCCCAGACTCGACCTCTCTTGACTGTCGCAAGGTCATACACATGTGCTCGCGACCGTCTACACGAACCCAAGAAATTAGCTCCCGTAGATTATGCACCCATGCTAGGACTCACACGCCTGCGTCAGCACAGCCAGCCAGGGTGTCACCCCACAGCGTCCCCAGGGAACCTTTAATTGATCGCCCGCCAGAGCAGTGGCTCGGTAGTCTGGAACTCAGTACCTAATTACCCCCCCATCTGTCTCTACCTCATCACGCAACCCGTGGCTCCAACAAAGCCGTACTGCCGCCAGTCTTCTTCTTCGTCTTCTCCCATCAACACCACTTTCGATCAGCTCCGAGACCATGGTTGCGCACGAGGGACACGATACCACCATGGAGGCAATGGATATGGGTGGCATGTCCATGGACTCTGGCCACGGCGGCATGGCCATGGCCTTCTTCACGGCTACCAACACTCCTCTCTACTCCAAATCGTGGACGCCATCGACTGCCGGTCAATATGCGGGAACATGCATCTTCCTGATCCTCCTCGCCATCCTCCTCCGCGCCATCTTCACAGCAAAGACCTTTCTCGAAGCGAGGGCTACTAAGAACGCTCTGAACCGCCGCTATGTTGTCGTTGCCGGCGAGAAATCCATTGCCGACGATGCCAACTCGGTCACTGGAATCCTGACGACCAACGGCGTGGAGGAGAACGTCAAGATTGTTTCTGCGCCAGCATCACATATTCAGCCCTGGAGATTCGGCGTCGACCTCCCCCGGGCTTTCTTGGTCATGGTTGCCACTGGTGTCGGATACCTTCTGTGAGTACTATCAAGCCCGTTTGACATCCTTCACCGCTGACGCTCCAAACAGCATGTTGGCTGTCATGTCCTTCAACGTCGGCTACTTCATGTCTGTTCTGGCGGGCACGTTTGTTGGTGAATTAGCTTTCGGCAGGTTCAATCAGGCCGCGTCGCATTGACGACCGATGAATCCCCGCTTTTCGATCCGGACTGCACCGAGGGCTCATCTCGCACATGTTGCTGTAATTCTGTAGCCCCTATTACTATTAATTCATGATAACAACTGCTTTGGGTTGGAGAACCCATGTTGCTGAGGTCAGCTCGGCCTTTTACGACCACTCAACTCCCATACTTTCCCTCTCGTCACCCCCAAAGATTGGGATCTTCGTTGCACGTGTGAAGCCGCTATTTATCAGAAATCATGCCCGTGCTCGGTGTCGTGAAGCTTACTGCCAGACAAGAATTCAGGCCTGAGCGTGGCGTTGAAGTGCAATGGACCCTGACCCCTGTCCTGCGCTAGCGACCATTCATCCAGAGTACCGGTGGTTGGATAAGAAACTTGCTCACGCTTCTGCAACCTGCTCAGTCCGGCATAACATACCGTGGTGGCACACCAACCAGACTGTGCTGCCATTGATTCAGATTGCCCTAGCATCACACATGGAGCTCGTTACCTTGCCTTCGCTTGGAGCTGGGCCGTGCCAGAGCGCGGGATGTGCAGGCGTGTGGCTGCTTTGGCTCGACGCCCGAGCCACCTCACGATGTACTGGGACGCAATGTACGGTATGGTAGGGAGCGCGCCTGGCCCTGGACCATGATAAGTAAGGTAGGATGCGCCCAGGAGACTTGCCGTGTGTGTAAGCGGGCTTTTCTGTACCAACTTAGTTTGCGCCTCTGCAGCCTTCCTCTCTCTTTATCTCTCTCTCCCCCTCTTCTTCTCTCCAACACTATCAACCTAAACACTCCGCTCTTTCAACCGCAAACATGCTTGCCAACACTGTTCTCGCGCTCTCTTTCCTGCCCCTTACCTTTGCCCATTTCAATCTCAACTTCCCTCCCACGCGTGGATTTGACGATGACAAGGAGGGTACATTCCCCTGTGGAACCTTTGACGACGTCTCGAAGAACCGCACCGACTTTCCCATCAGCGGTGGCCCCATCCAGCTGACCCTGGGTCACCCACAAACCAATGTGGCAGTATACATGGCCATTGGCGACAACCCAGGAAGTGGCTTCAGCATCGTTGCAAAGAAGCAGTTCATGGTTGAGGGTCTCGGTGACTTTTGCATGGGCTCGGTCGCCGTCCCAGAAGGCGTGAACGTCACGTCTGGCACAAAGGCAACTATCCAAGTCATTACCAATGCGCACGGCGAGGGTGGCCTATACCAGGTAAGTCGTTACAGGAGAAGGCATCGCGTGGACCGACTGGCTGACGACAAGACAGTGCACCGATGTGACCTTGGTTAGCAAGCAGCTCAGCCAGTCTGAGTTTAGTAGCAACTGCAAGAACAACACCGGTGTCAAGGTGACCCAAGAGAACATTTCCGGTAACCCCAACGGAACGTCTACGAGCACCGGGCCAAGCACTTCTACCAGTGCCAGTGGCCAGGGATCGTCGCCTAAAGCGACTGGCGCTGCGTCACAAGCCAAGGCCGCCTCATGGGTTTTGGGTGCTGTTGGTCTTGCTGGAATTGCCATGCTTTGAGTAGAGCTCTTGGAATAGATTGCGTTGATACCATGCCGAGAGAACCTCTGTATACATGGCGTCTTTGGGCGTACGGCTATTACATCCTTTTAATACACTTCCTTGTAACCAATGCGCACGGCCCAACAGCGTATTTGCACTTGATGGGCGTTGAGACAAGACCAAGACTGACTGCCAGCTGAATGAACTCGACCATCAAACGTAGCAGGGTCTTCTCTTCGGCCTCACTTCGCCGTTGGCTTTGATAGAGTTTGGGATAATACGGGGATACGGGGTACGGAGGGAGTGCCTGCGTGGTTGGCGCGGATAATATCCAGCCGCTATTGCAACGGACGGTTGACGGCAGTGCCAGCAGCGATGATACACTCGAGGTGTCTCCGATAAATATGCCCTGGTTCGAATGGCGGCAGTGAGTAGCGGGGGAGGGGGGAGCATGAGCGTGTTGTTGGTGGATGTTCCGGATCGAAGGTTCCTGGAGCACGAGCGGCCCCCTCTGACGTTGCGGGGGACTTGGAGCTTCCAACAAGCGAGGGAACTGCACACAATCGGCGCTTCCGAAGCGTTTCGCCGATGCCCGCAACAACTTCACCAGCTACACCACACTCCCAGTCTCGGCCACGATCCCGAGTTCAGGTGCGTACCGGTCCCGTGCTCGCTCCAGCCTCGAACCACTCGACCTTCGGTGCAATTGTAACCCATCGCTGACGTTTGGCCGCCGCAGTTCTCCCCACCTAGTCACCTTTCTCTCTCAACACCGCAAATATGGATCAGGCAAAGTTGGCGCGTATGCAAGCGTCGGTGCGCATCGGTATGTACAAGAAGCCCGAGCTGGAACTGCTTGCGAGAGGCGGCCGACTCTATTTTCTTGTCCCATACCCGCTAACATGCGTGCACAGGGTAAGCAGGCCTCTTCGCCGTCTATTTTGACAGCCCCGCACCAAACACCACGCCGAATTTGCGAAGACCCCACCGCAACCCGTGACGGCTGAAGAAGGACTCACGGTGGAAAGAATGGCGAGCATGAGGTACATGAGGCTAATTGGATCAATAGCGGCAAGGGCACACCCCGCAGGAAGGTTAAGAAGGTCCACAGGGGCGCCGGTACCGACGACAAGAAGCTCCAGACCGCGCTGAAGAAGCTCAACGTCCAGCCTATCCAGGCCATTGAGGAGGTCAACATGTTCAAGAGCGACGGCAACGTCATCCACTTCTCGGCGCCCAAGGGTACGTCACCACATCTCCGCTTGTTGCCAATGCCAGAGGGGCAGTTTAGATGGAGCAAATATTGTGGACAATCACACAATCCATACTACTAGGCACCTGCGCTTTGAAAATCAGCAGCGACTAACATTCACGTCACGGCAGTTCACGCCTCAGTACCCGCCAACACCTTCGCCATCTACGGACACGGTGAGGACAAGGAGCTAACAGAGCTCGTCCCCGGCATCCTCAACCAGCTCGGCCCCGACTCGCTCGCATCGCTACGCAAACTGGCCGAGTCCTACCAGAGCATGCAGAAGGAGAAGGGTGAGGACGGCGAGAAGAAGGATGACGATGACGAGGATGACGACGACATCCCCGAGCTCGTCGCCGGCGAGAACTTCGAGTCGAAGGCCGAGGTCGAGTAAGAAGCTATGCAAAATGTAGCTGAAGAGACTAGGCAATGGTGAGGAGGAGGTTACGTGCAAGGCCGGCCTGCCGCATGTATATTTGTACGGAGGACTGGATGAATGCAATGACCATTACGGTCAGCAGTCGCGGCGGGTCTTGCATGCAGACACCGGGCTGGCGTTATATCTCGGAAAAGGATATAAATGAAAATCTTCTGGCACGCTCCCCATGTTCTGTTCCCACGCCGATTGCAAGTCGAAAAAGCATGCGCCTGTATACTTACGTGAACTAGTGGGTCCTGGACTGGAAATAAGCCCTAGTATACGGAGGGTAGTGTCCTAAAAGTCACAAGCGTTTCGACCCCTTATTACAAACAACCACACGCTGTGAGTCCCGCACAGGGTTCCGAACGATTGCGAAGGCAGTCTGGCGAGAGAAATCCTTGCTTTATTACTCATGCACAAGCTCCCTAAGAGTCAGTCCTCCGCACCATCACGGTTGTCAATAACGGATCGACAGCGAGGCGTGGTCACGCTAAACGCAAAGAGGCTAGCATTTCGCCCTTGGCGCCCTGTCTCCGCCAGCATCCAGCGTCCAGCATCTCACATCTCACCCGCCTAGTCCCCGAGAACCGAGGCGATTCATAAGCACAGGCATATGCACAGGTTATATGCCGGTAAGACGAGCTTGCCCTCGCAGCATCTATAAAGGAGCAGCATGGATGCGCCCTTGGGTCTCGACGTAGGATTCGACGGCTCCCCACCTACGACGTGCCTGGCTTGTCATACAGCGCGCCTCCCTATTAAATAATTTCTTTTACAGCCCATTTACTGATTCCTTCTCCAAGTACCCCTTTTCGGTTCCTCTTCCAACAAACTCACAATGAGTACCGAAACCATTCTCATACTGGGCGGATCTTTCGCAGGCATCAGCGCTGCCCACTTCGCACTCAAGCATGTCCTCCCGCAGCTGCCCAAGAAGGATGAGGTCACCTACAATGTCACCCTTGTCAACCCGTCCAAGGATTTGTGGTGGCGCATTGCCGCACCGCGAGAAAGCGTCTCGAAGCAGATGATGCCTTCGGACAAGACCTTCTACCCTATCGAGCCCGCGTTTGCCTATGCCTCCTCCAAGTTCAAGTTTATCCAGGGCATGGCAACCGATTTGGATGCTTCGGGACAGACTGTGTCTGTTCAGACCACATCCGGCGAGCAGCAGTCTATTCAATATGCGGCTCTCGTCATCGCAACCGGATTTACAACTCCAAGCCCTCTATTCACGCAAGCTACGGATCGCGAAGCGCTTGAGCAAGTGCATATTGCTTTCCAGGAGGGGCTCAAAAGCGCAAAGACGGTGATCATTGGCGGCGGTGGGCCAGTTGGTGTAGAAGTCGCAGGAGAGATTGCAGAGATTCTAAATGGTAAACCAGGATTCCTGGCATCTGCACCCAAGAACCCGAAAGCACAGGTCAAACTCATCTGTGGCGACAAGAAGCTTTTGCCCGTTCTTCGACCAGCGATTGGAAAGGCTGCAGAAGGGTACTTGAAGCGACTCGGCTGCAATGTCATCTACGACACAAGAGTCATGTCATCGTCCAAGGCGAGCGAGGAAGAAGGCGCAAAAACAAGGGTAGAGCTCTCCAACGGTGAGATTCTCGAGTCGGACATCTACATCGACGCTACCGGCAGTCGACCAAACACTGGCTTTCTTCCAAAGGAGTGGCTGGACACCCGCAATCGGGTGGCTTGCAATGCCAAAACCCTCCGTGTCGAGCACGAATCCGCTGGCCCCCGTGTCTACGTCGTCGGCGATGTAGGCTCATACACACGCGGAGGCGTCATGGACATGTACGATGCGATACCCGTAGCCATGACGAACCTCAAAAACGACCTGCTTGCTCACTTGACCGGCGAGCCACACAAGGGCGATCGCCACTACACTCCCAACATGAAGGAGCAGCAAATCTGCCCAATCGGTACGCAAAAAGGTGTTGGCGCCTTCAACGGTTTCAAAGTGCCCAGCCAGATGGTGTGGATGATTAAAGGCCGAGACTACATGGTTAGCCAACTTGCCGAGGCTACGCTGAGAGGTGATCAGTTCAAAAAGGAGGGCAAATGGACGCCTGTCCAAGAGACTGGCAAGGCTGGACTGAGCTCGGGTTAGTTATGCGGTTTTTGATCGGTAAGCTGGCACCAAAGTAGAGGCAGCTGGAGTAGCGATATCTGTAGTGGTAGACAGTCGTGATGGGTAGTGGTAGTAGGCATAGAGTGAAAGTTCAGGAGCATAAGACTCACATAATACCCCCAGGTTAGGAGCTAATAAGATGAGAGCTTAATTACGCTAATAAGCGCAATATTCTCGTAATAATTCGCGTGCTGTAGGACACGTGACACAATCTCGACCATGATCTGCCGCGACACCGGCAATGAGTACCCCTGAGGCTTACTAAGGACGGATGGTACTCATCCCGGGATCCGAAATGTGCGTTCATGTGTTGGACGAGTCCATGCTGCATTTGTCTTGGGCGAAGTACCCCTGTTGCGCAGCGCGCATTGAACATACGATTTTCACACTACACAATTTGGAGACGGGTTTTATGTATTAGTAATGCCTGGGATTTCAGGTGCTTAGGTTTGTTCATCCATGTTACAGGCTGTCGATCCATTTATGCGCCGGATCAGGATTCAATTGATGCCCCACCCAAATAAGCTTAAACTTAGCGCGTCATAGCTCGGAGCTCCAAAATTTCCCACTCTCGAGACTGGACTGGAACACCACGCCGCGCTGCTAGTCGTGTGCCCTCTCCTCGAATCTTACAGTACCCCGATTGGTTCTCCATGGCGACCGCGACTCATCCCCCGCCCGCGCTGACGTTCCCGCGCCCAATCTTCGCCGCCGTCTCCCCACATCCCTTCCTGCAAGCGCACCTCGCTGCTGAGAAGAAGAAGCCCATACGCGCCAACGGCCGGACAATCAACGAGTTCCGAACACCGGGAATAAACACTGGCAGCTTGACTCATTGCAATGGCAGCGCAGTGGTGCGCTTGGGCAACACGAGCGTGGTTTGCGGCGTACGCGCAGAAATCCTGAAGGAGGCCGACATTCCAGGCACCTTTGAGTACCCTGGGGAGACTGCAGGCAAGGATGGGGAAGAGCAAGAAGAGAATGGCGAGGAAGTAGAAGGGCTGAGATTGCTGGTGCCCAACGTAGAGTTGTCAACAGGAAGCACACCTTCGCACATTCCAGGCAACGCGCCCTCAACATACGCGCAAACACTCATAACACGCATACGATCGCTCCTCCACTCTACGCGACTGCTCCGCGCATCCGACCTCCGCATTCTATACAAGCCCTCTACCAATCCCGAGGATCCAGACACAGAACCAGAGACACAGCTCAAGGGCTACTGGGTCTTGTATCTGGATGTCTTCTTCATCAGCATCGACGGCAATGCGTTTGATGCGGCGTGGATATCCATTCTTGCAGCCCTTCGCGATACCCTCATACCGCACGCATACTACGACGAAGAGTACGAGGGCATACTATGCTCTGATGACCCCCAGGATGCACACCGACTGCGATTACAAGGCCTGCCGATACCCACTACCTTTGCGGTGTTTGAAGGCAGGAAAGAGGAGGATGAGGAAGTAGACTGGGTACTCAGCGATCCAGATGCCTTTGAGGAGGGCGTGTGTAGAGAGACTGTGAGTGTAGTGGTCGACTGCCAAAGTGGAAAGAAGGGCACCAAGGATCTGGTTATTCGAAGGGTGGAGAAGAGCGGTGGGGGCATCGTAGGGAGGGAGCTGATGGCCGGTCTGATCAAGAGGAGCATTGACCGCTGGGGCACAGTTGAGGCTGTGTTGGGCGGGAATGCCTGAGCAAGGCCGGACGCAAGCGAGATTCGGAGTGCACCTACAGAGTTGTGACCATGTCTTTCTCAGTGCGTTAAGACATCTTGGGTCACGCTTTGAATTGGTTCATAATGTGGACAACAAAGCCACATCCGAGAATCCGCCAAGACACTGGCCCATTCCGCCCCAGCGTAGTCTTGGTACGTTGGGCAAGGGATGAATTTACTGCGAGATGAAGATTTCATGTATTTATGTGTAGACGACGGCACAGCAGGGTGCACAACTCACCTTCACGGTGCTAAATACGAAACGCTACGATACGAGCCAAGACATTCAGCATGGCATCTGTTTGCCCGGGAATAAAGTCATGCAACGATTGGACACGTCCCCTATACTTCCACGTCCTTGATTACTCACTCACTAGCCCTCGAGCCATGCCGTCACGATTCAAACACCACGATGCACTACTTACCGAAACGCTATCCGAGGATACGCGGCACGTTGCCACTCGGATACACGACCGTTCCCGTGACAGAAAGTTATGACGACAGCGGCATGTCGGCTGTAGCATGCAGTCTGGCAGCCAGCATAGTCCAGGCCATACCCATTGACCTTGGTGTAGGACGCGTTAATGAATAGTGGGGAATGTAAGCCTTTTTGGCGTAGAGTGTTCGGCAAGCGACAGCAGGTTAAAACTCAGTTTGCGAGGACCACAATCTAACCCACTGCCGATCTGCAGGTTCGCAGCCGCTCGGTAGGTGCACCAGCCAGACGGAGGATTAATTGCGGGATTGATTACAACTATGGGAAAGCCGGCTCTTGTACAGCCAGCCACCAAGGCCCGACGATGCAGATTAGGGTGTCTCGGCCACTGCACACAAAAAAAGCGAGCCGCCGCCCATGTGCCTCCGGGAGCAGTAGCTGCCTATGGAAAACGCCCCTTCTCGGGATTTGAAACTTGAAACATGTTTTTTTCTCTGCGGGCGTGATAGGGCAGTCGTGGCCCTGTGGAGATCTCGCTTCCATCTGCTAGGGAGGGCGAAACCGATCCTTTGATAAACTCTTTTTTTTTACCTGACGGCCACGCGGGCGGCTAGGACATACTTACTGTACACCTACCCAGCTCCACCATGGCAAGCCCGAGGGTAGCAGATCAAGGCTGCATCGGTGTCAGTGCCTTACACGGGTGTGTTTCTTTATCAAAGAGCCCCTTGTTCGCCTTGTTCCCCGGAGCCCGAAAAGAAGACGTCGCAGCTAATCGAGGCGCGGGCTGGCACGACTGTTTAATCTTAGGCAGGGGCGGCGCAGCGCAGTAATACCGTTTGAAGATCAGCCACCTTTTTTTTGACTTAGCGATGACGGTGCCACACTAAGCGCTCTCAGGAACAGGGCTAGCTTCTCCTCGTCCTATCGATACCTGCTCGCCTCGTTATCGGCAACGAAGGAACGGAAAGAAACAAAGCTGTACGCCCGGCGCGAACGCCGTTTTCCTTCTGTTTCACCTGTCGGCAGCCGAACGGCTCGCCTCGCTACATGGCTACAACACATACATACTCTTCCTGTTTTTTGGGGGGGCCAGTGTTGTGTGCCATCACAGACACGCTTTCACCCGGTGCTTGGCGGCTCGCCTGGAAACTGCATCTTCTTATCCTACCCCCTGACGCCCACGCCGCCTGGCTAACGGACTACGCGCGGCTCCCCTGGCCTAGATCGCCGCCTGGAAACGGCTATGGATAACATGCATCTAGTCAGTTTTGGTGTCACATTGTTGAGCTTCTAAGCTTCTTGTGTCAAATTTGGCTGCAATGGGAGGGGGGGGAAGGGCGGCTCGCCCAATTTGTGGCTGCATGCAATTCCCACCTCCTGCAGCGAAGGGAAACGAAAAAAAAGGCTCTTTGGTGTATATTTATCCATGGCCCCCTCCGTCTCTCTGTCCCTTTGGACTTTGTCCTATCTGGATTCTTTTTTTTTCACATCACTGTTCCCTTTTTCTTCCTCTCGCTCTCTTTGGCTTCCGGTACAGGAATACCACACCTTCATTTTTTGACTTCCAACACACTCCTTTGATATCAAGAGCAACTAGAGTCTGTGACTCGATCCCTTCATTCACAACCTGCTCTCTCCACCTTTTTCGCCATTTTGACACAGATCCACCACTGTTCAAGCATCCAGTCCTTGTCACAAAGTCACCATGCGTTTTGACGTCGTATCCTTTGCGGCTGGCTTTGCTGCCACGGCCTCCGCCCAGTGCTACGGCAACTACTTCAGCTTTTACAACCGCGCTGGCCCTGCTATGAGCTACCAGCGTCTGGATCCCGGCCTGTACCCCGGGGCCGTGAGTCCTCATCTTCACTCTTTTGACGGAGGAAACGGACTGCAAATGGACATGGACTACGCCGAAACACAGGGCTCGTCTTGCACCACGGCCCGTGTCAAGACGGACAAGTCGTTGTACTGGCGTCCCACCTTGTTCTTCAAGAACGAGACGGGCTTCCACCGCGTTCCCGAGCAGTCGACCAAGATCTACTACAAGTACGGTGACGGAAACAACTGGGCAAACGTCACGGCGTACCCAAAGGGCTTCAACATGGTTGCTGGACAGCCCAAGCGGCGCGCAGACACCAGCGACAACGCCGCGGGCGTGCGCTGGGGCTGCCACGAGCCCGACGGTAACTCTGCGGCCATCTTCGACAATGGGTTCCCCAAGGGCTTTACCTCTTGCAAATACGGCTTCGCCTCCGAAGCCACGTTCCCCTCTTGCTGGAACGGAAAGGAGATGGATCCCAAGAACGGATATGCACACATGGCTTACCCCAACAGCAACAGTGGCGTCGGCATCGAGAACTGCCCTGTTACCCACCGAGCCGCGCGCTTCCCTACCCTGTTTATTGAGTTTTGGTGGGACATTTCGTCGTTCAAGTTTGGCGCTGATGAGGCGCCTTGGGTCCTGTCCAACGGCGACCCAACTGGCTACGGCTTCCACGCCGACTTTGTAAGTCACCCACGTGCTTGGCCTGCATGCATCTGCTAACCCGCTGTCAAGATGAACGGATGGGACGAAGGCGTCCTCGACAAAGCCATTAGCGAGAACGACGGCTGCAAGTGCGGCTGCGGCTGCGGCCAGCAGGAAATGGAGCAGTGCTTTGGCTCTGCAAACGTCAACAAGGACAGCGACAACTCGTGGGCCAGCTGCTCTGCCACCGAAAATGCCCGTGCAGCCGACGACTCGCCCGTCATGAGCGTGCTTCCTGGCTGCAACCCTCTTCAATACGGTCCTGCGTCTGCCACCGACGCCTCTGGCCCTGGCTGCACTGCCGCCCCGTCCGTCCCTGCGCCCGGAAACAGTACCAAGGTTGCGTCGGCGGTACCAAGCCAAACTCCTACTTCTCCTGATTATTTCGCTGCCACGACACTCCCCGTCACGCCCGACGCTGCTGCACCCGCGTCTGCAGTGCCCCTTTCCCAATACCCAGCCTACTCCGCTGCTCCTCTTCCTCCTAACAAGGATGCCGACAACGCGGCAAAGCCAACTCCCGTCTCGCCTCCAAACCAAGTCCCTGCCGGCGGCAATGCAGACGCTGAGGATGCTCCTCTTAGTTGCACGGCCCAGCCTACCACCGTGTACAAGACGATGACGGAGACGGTGACTGTTCATGTGTCTGCCGCCAAGGAGACTGGCTCGTACTAGGCCATGAATTGGCTATCGCTATCCTTCTTGATTCGCCATTTAGCTTTGCTTGGAGTCCGGTTGTGGCTAGATATTGTCTTTGTTGCAAGCTTGGGACTAAGCACACTCGCAAACTCTTTTATGTTCCGTGTACATATATTCCACGCCTCTTTAGAAAGATAAAGGAAAAAAAACCTTTCCGACGTTAGACACGTGTTGTCAGTGCATTTGTTCTTTTGTGTTGAAGTGCCCTGATGCAAGTTGACCTTTCGCGTGTTTCTGTTGACACATTGCCCTACAACACTGCTGTGGATGAAGATGGTCCCTCTGGCCATGCAAAAAGAACCGCACTGAATCCCACACTCACTGATGGGCATCGACCCGGCAAAAAAGGATTTGGAGCTCTTGACGAGCTCCGGCTTTTGACTCAGCCGAGGTTTGAACTCGGGACCTTCAGTGGCCTAACACATTGTTAGACTGACGTGATAACCAACTACACCACCGAGCCCTGTTTGATACAAGAGAGGGTAGTTCTTTCCCAAATGATCTCAGTGGACAGCAAACGGAAAGTGCGAAGCACCAAGAACAACAAGTCTGTGGCTGCAGGGCGATATGCCGAAAAAGTTTTGTACTCGGGAGCCCACCGAATAGGTTAGTGGAAACGGGGCTGCACCATCAGACCCGGTAACCGAGGGTGCAGAGAAGCGGCAAGTCCCTCCCCTTCTGGCACAGGGATGTGTATACAACAGTATTGTTGGCATTTTTTTTCTCAAAGTAGTTCAGGTTGGAGCGTGCATCCGCACCGTACATGCTGCATGCAGCCAATTGTGTCTGCGCCGCATTGCCGCTTTCAATTGCCTTGTCATGCAAATCTTATGGTCGGGACCCAAGCGCGGCTAGCTGGGCAAGACAAACTCCGGGGACCCTCGGAAACCAGTTGCATGGGGGGTGCTGGCACTGGTGTGTGTACTGTAATAGGAGCTAAGCGGGCATCTTCCGTTTGGAGCGTGAGATTCGCGAGCGTGGCCAGAGGTAGATCTTCGAGGGACTAGATTTTTGGGGATGGGACTGTTGGGTGGATGGGTGGGTGAATAGCGCAATGGTTGGGGTAAATGGCCAAGTAGAGTGCCCAGAGCAGGATGAACATCATGGCCGGAGATTACAGTATCGCCAATCCGCATTGTCATCTCATATGCTGATGCTATGCGCAAATGCATCTGCAGAGAACATGGTGGGAGCGCAACGGTATGCTAATGCAGGTCTGCGGTGAATGCTCATGAGGGTAGCCAGCCTGCCTTGGTACTGTAAGTTACTATGGCGACTTGCGGCTGTGATGGCTGTTCACCACCATTGGTACTTCAAGACGCCGGCGTATTTTTTTTTCTCTTCTTCTCTCAAAGAAAGGCTGCGCATCGTCTTTTTCGGGTCCTGATGAAATCGAAATGGGCCGACGGGACCAGGGAGGAGAAGCATGGGGGGGGCGTGTGGGGCGCTGCTCGGCACGTGGGGTCGCTTTCATGGGGGGGCTGGCAGTGTTTGGCGGCCGAGGGCATGTCGGCAATTGATCACGTTGCTGGTGGACGTGTCGCAGGTTATCAAGAAGCAGTGCACTTTACTCCAGGACACACCTTTTTTGCTCCTCCATTTCCTGCCCTTTCCGCCTTGTTTTCTTTTCTCCCAGCTGTGGTGTTTTTCTCTCGACACAAGCTTGGAATCCGCAATCATGGCTCTAGGTAAGTGTTTACTGGTTGGTTGGTTGGGGGGGAGCTTTCCCCCCGGCGCGCCTCAACTCCCAACCACATGTCACTGCGTCAGCGGTTACTACATACTGTACAACCCCCAGCTAACCCGGCGCAGCAGCACCCGTCGCAGGCGCCATTGCAGGTGTCACCGCCGCTGCCGCTTATATCGACGCCAAATACCACGTTTCCAAGGATCTCGCCGCAATCCGTGGCCAAAAGGCTGCGGTGCGCGCCATAGAGAAGAATTGTAAGCTCCCGGTAGCTACATGCCCTTATCGCGCCCTGTTAACGATAAAACAGCGCAAGGCAAAGGACAGTCCCTTTGGTACCAATTCGAAACCCAAGTCCGCCGTCTCCCTGCGAATGAAGAATGCATCTGGTCTCGCAACGGCTGCTACACATGGGCTGAAACATACGCAAACGCCTGCCGGTACGGCCAGTACCTCCACCAGCATGGCGTCGCGCCCGGCCAGCTTTTTGCCATGTACATGATGAACCGACCCGAGTTTCTGTTTGCACACTTGGGCAGCTGGAGCATAGGAAGCGCACCGGCGTGGATCAACTACAACTTGGCCGGCGATGCCCTGGTCCACTGCTTGAAGGTCAGCGGCGCCAAGGTGCTGCTTGTGGATGAAGACATGGATTGCAGAAAGAGGATAGAGGATATACGGGAAAGGCTGGAGCAGGAGCTCGGAATGACCATTCTGATTCTGGACAACGACCTGAAGGGTGAGATTTCGAGGACAGAGCCTAAGCGACCGGAAGACGAACTCAGAGTCAACGCCAAGGGCAAGTTCCCGCTCTTCATCTTCTACACAAGGTTGGTCAAATCCACGGATTCCGTGGTCAGAGTATCGGGCTGACAGTACTAGTGGCACAACTGGACACCCCAAGGCCTGCCCAATGCCGACGGAGCGAGCCCCTGGCATGACAGGCCGTGTAGGTGCGCTGGGACTGAAACCAGGACCCAATGGCGACCGATGGTATGTTTGCATGCCTCTGTATCACGGCACCGGAGGTACCACTGCGCTCGTCTGCTTGCTTGCTGGCCTTACCTGCTGCATCGGCACCAAGTTCTCTACATCAAAGTTCTGGAAAGACGTAGTCGAGTCCCGATCCACCGCCATCGTATACGTAGGAGAGACGGCCCGTTATCTCCTCAATGCCCCTCCCAGCGATCTCGACAAAAAGCACAAAGTCCGAGCCATGTTCGGAAACGGTCTTCGTCCCGACGTGTGGCAGCGTTTTGTCGATCGTTTTGGTATCGAGATTGTGGGCGAATTCTTCAACAGCACAGAGGGCGTCATGGTGCTTTTCAATGGCTCTCGCGGGCCCTTCACAGCCACCTCAGTCGGACACCAAGGTCTGATTGAGCGCTGGCGAACTCACAACGTATATGTCCCTGTTGAGGTTGACATGATCACTGGCGACCTCCTCCGTGACCCCAAGACCGGCTTCTGTAAACGCAAATCGTACGAAGAGGGCAGTGAGATTCTTGTCCACATGCCTAGCGAAGACGCATTTGTCGGATACTGGAACAACCCGGAGGCCACCGAAAAACGCTTTGAACGCAACGTCTTCAAGAAGGGCGACCTCTACTACCGTACGGGTGACGCTCTCCGCCGTGACAAAGACGGTCGATGGTTCTTTATGGACCGTCTCGGCGACACTTTCCGCTGGAAGTCCGAAAACGTCAGCACAGCCGAAGTCAGCGAGGCACTTGGTTCGTTCCCTGGTATCCAAGAAGCCAACGTCTATGGTGTCGAGGTACCAGGCTACGATGGCCGAGCAGGCTGTGCCGCCATTTTCATCGATCCTGCGCACCGCAACTCGTTTGACTTCAACGCCCTGCTTGCGCATGCAAGCGCAAAGCTACCCAAATACGCAGTTCCCGTATTCCTGAGGATACAAAAGCAGCAAACGACAATGCACAACAACAAACAGAACAAGGTTCCGCTAAGGAACGACGGTATCGACCTCAGGAAGCTCATGGAGAGGGCCGACAAAGAGGCCAAGGAGCAGGGCAACGATCAGGTCGAGTACGATACTATCTACTGGAATCCTTCGGCGCTGGGTGCTAACAAGGGAATGAGCACTGGTGAGGGTTATGTCGTGTACACGATGGCGGATTGGGATCAGCTCAAGGGGAACAAGGAGAGCGCGAGGTTGTAGGGCTGTGGATAATTGTGTGCTGCTTTTTCTCTTGTTCGTAGCGTTCTCGATTAGCAACGCATTGTGTTTGTAAAGGGTGCATTCAGATATTGTTAGAACTGGCCTGTCGAAGCGATACTTGGGCCAAGATAAGATTATATTTTCTCCAATCTGTACTCTGATGCAACCCCTCCCTCGGGCTTACTAGGCGAATTGTACGATTGAGTTTACTGTCTATAAATTCACTAAAAGCGCAGTGCATAAGGCGGTTAGTGGGCTGAATCATTTCTGTTTGATTGATGCTTGTGCTCGTACCATCCTCGTAATTCATTACCAAGACTTTGCCTTGGCTGCTTGCGCGCTAGCTTATTCTACCGGGTACGTAGGTTAGAAAAAGGACGAAGACTATGTATGTACAGTCTTGGAGGCTAAGTAATAACCCAGTGGTAGTACGTATTCTAAGCTTTTATTGGGCAGTACTAAACGGTAGAACAGATAGAGAGCAACATCCAGCTTGAGTACCAGAGGCAACGTGGAGGCACAAGGGCATTGATTTGTTTATTCTTAGTTTCAAGATACTGGTAAAAGCGGGGAAGAGGAGAGAGCATTTCCGGTATTTGAAGCATCCCGTGTTGTACACGATATGTACGTGCTATCCCGACGACTACATGGAGAGCGATACAAGGATAAAGCGTGGAAAATCCCCTTATCGGGATAGATAACTTGTTATGTCTTTCTTGATTATCTATGAATATCACGATGGGACTCATAGGCCTTTTTCTTCCCCGTGTCACAAGTAGCAGCATACTGTTATCGCATCACAACGGTATGTACCTTCACAGTTAGATAGCAGAATAAGGGTACGGGCTCTACGGCTTCAAAGAGAATTTCATGGATGGATAAATTCGAACACAGGAAGCCGTATCGTCTGGGATAAGCAAACACTGGCTCAAGTTTGAATTCGCTGTCTGGCGTTCCTTACGTGAATATACGACTAGCTTAAAAAAGAGGTTCTTAATATCTTAGTATGTATCCTGGTTATTTGCTCTGGAGTTTCTTAGAACTAATCAGCATTGATTTCTTTAAGTGCTCTGAGCCACTGTACAACTAGCACGTGACTGACGTTGATATGCAGCTTGAACTGCATTACGCTTCCCAAACTTGACTTCAAAGGCTTTCACATCTTGGCACCTCATGTGCGTTCATATGCAGTCACCCTGGTCTTGGACTATTCTGGTGAAAGCTGTGTGTTTGCTCTTCGGCACACAACCGTTGCGGGTACTCACCTCACCTCACCTTCACCAGAGCTGCCTGCAGACCCACTCACCCCGCTATAAATAACGCCTCTTCTCCCAAAACAACCCTCCACCCCCTCTGCTACTCAACTCTACTCACTTGTACACCTACAAAGACAAAAGCAGCCATGAGCGATACCAGCTCCGACTACGAGAGCGCTAGCACCCCAGTCGCTCCCATACACGTGGATCCAGATGCCGTCACCACGAGCTCACTGCAGGCTCTTCAGTCCTCGGACCAACGCAAGGTCATGGACATTGTGGACAAGCTCCGACGCACTGGTCTTAGTGGTATAGTGGAGCTCCCCCAACTCATTGTTTGCGGTGACCAGTCATCGGGCAAGAGTTCAGTGCTGGAGGCGATTACCGAAATCCCGTTTCCTCGCAAGGAAAACCTGTGCACGCGGTTTGCGACTGAGGTGAGTTTACTGATGTCTGGGGTTCATGCGCGGAGTTGATATGACATAGATTATTCTGCGTCGCTCCACAACTTCGACTAGTACCGTCACGATTACCCTGGATAAGCTGCGTCCGAAAAATGAACAGATCAAGCTCAAGGAATTTACCAAGTCGATCAGCGACTTTGATGAGCTCCCCGATGTCATCGAGGAGGCAACCATAGCCATGGGTCTAGGCGCTGTAGGAGGTATCAACTCCAGAGCATTCTCCCGCGATGTACTGTCTATCGAGATCACAGGCCCGAACAGGCCCCAGCTGTGAGTTCTCATTTCCAAAGCCCAGGTAGTAGCAAGCTGACGTCATTCAGGACTCTCGTCGACCTTCCTGGTCTCATTCATGCGACAAATAAGGCTCAGACGGAGACTGACAAGGAGCTGATCCTGGACCTTGTCACGCAGTACATGAAGAACCCTCGCACAATCATTCTGGCCGTCGTCAGCGCAAAGAACGACTTTGCCAACCAGATTATCCTTGATCACTGCCGCAAGGTCGATGAGCAGGGCCGCCGTACTCTGGGCATCATCACCAAACCAGACTACCTTCGTGAGGGCACCGAGAACGAGCTGAGCTGGATTGAGCTTGCGCAGAACAAAGACATCTATCTGGAGCGCGGCTGGCACATGCTGAAGAACCGGGCTGATGACCAGATGGGCTTCTCATTTGAGCAGCGTAACGAAGATGAGACGCGCTTCTTCAGCAAAGGCCGATATGCCGAACTGCCTCGCGAGTGCGTGGGCATCGTCTCGCTGCGCCAACGCCTCAGCAAGGTGCTGCTCAGCCACCTGACCAAAGAGCTGCCATCGCTCAAGGAGGAAATGGTAGGCCGGCTCGAGACCACAATCGAGGAGATTGAACAGCTGGGCGAGAAACGCAACACAAGCCATGAGCAGCGCATTGTCCTCATGAAGATCAGCATGAAAGTCAACAGTGTCTTGAAATCCGCTACAAAGGGATACTACGATTCGCCCTTTTTCGGGTCCATCAACACAGACGCCGCAGTGGACTCTTCGGAGAATATTCGCCGCTTCCGCGCTGTGATTCAGCATCTCAACATGGGGTTCGAGAAAGACATGCGGCTCCGAGGCCACAAGTTCTTCTTCGAAGCGGGGCCTGGCGACGAGGAGAAGGAGACGAAGGAGGCACTCAAGGCGCAGGAAGAGCTGGAAGAAGAACTAAAGAGGGACAAGTACGGGCTCACAAAAGGCCTTCCAGTTCCCAAGAAGTTGACGCGCGACGAAGCCGTTGAATGGGTCAAGAAGCTGCTTGAGCGCTCGCGCGGCTACGAACTCCCCGGCACGTTCCAACCGCTGCTCATCTCGCAGCTGTTCTGGGAACAGTCTGAGCCATGGGAAGAGCTTGCATCGCTGCACATTACCAAGGTAGCACAAGCCTGCGAGGAGTTTGTCGATATCGTTCTCGAAGACACGACGCCCGTGGAATTCCGGCACCGGCTCGCGGCTCTCAGTGTGGATGCTGCGCTGAGGAAGTCGCTGGCCGACGCAAAGGCCGAGCTGCGCAAGCTTCTCAGCGACAAGGCTCGTCATCCGTCCACGTACAATCAGCACTTTACGACTAGGATCCAGAAGATGCGCATGCGCAAGCATCAGGCCATGACGGGGAGTGCGTCTGAAGCCTCGACCACGACCGTCAAAGATCAGTCCGGCACGGCATGTACGTACATTGAGATCGACAAGCTCGCTGCCCAGATGGACATGCTCATGGAATTCGACATGGATGTGTTCGCCAGTAAGGAGGCGCTCGACACGCAGCATGCCTACTACCAGGACGAGATGAAGTACTTTGTCAACGCCATTACCAAGGCCGTCATTGAGCGTCACTTGGTGGAGCCGTTGCCTGACGTCATCCTTTCGCCGCTGGTGGTGACGGAAATGTCGGACAAGGAGGTCGAGTACGTTGCTGCTGAGCCTCCAGAGACGACGCAGCAGAGAGGTCATCTGGAGGCTAGGAGGGCCATGTTGGAGAAGGGCCTGGCGACGTTCAGGGAGGCCATGGGCGAACTGAGGCGCTAGGCTTGGAAGGGCTACTTGGATCGCTGAAAAGATTGGATTAGTTGCGGTATTACGCAGTTTGGACATGACGAACATGTAGACTGACTTGAACATGTAAACAGTTAGATGGCTCGTAATTGCAGAGCTATAGTGAGCAGATGAATCAAAACAGTCAACAGAACTGGCACCATGCTAGCTCCAGCGCCATGTGTGGTTGAAAGTGTTCCATTCAACTGATCATTTCCAGATCACGTCATACTGTAACTCCTCTCTTTTCCCTCTTCATTCTCATCCATCAGGGTAGGCTTAAACACCTGTTTCCGCGCCTGTACCGCGCCCGACGCCTTCCAGGCAGACAGGATCAAATCGACAATGGCGTCAACGCCCTGGTCGCGCTTTACGACGGCGAAAATGGTCGGACCGCCCTCACGCATCCGCCTGCTGTCTCTCTCCATGACGTTCAGGTCAGCGCCTACAGCCTCAGCCAGATCGATCTTGTTGACGACGAGCAAGTCGGATTGTGTGATGCCAGGTCCGCCCTTTCTGGGGATCTTGTCACCGCCCGAGACGTCAATGACATAGATGATGAAGTCCGCGAGTTCACGCGAGTAGTTTGCAGCCAGGTTGTCGCCACCGGATTCGATGAGCAGCAGGTCCGTGTTGAACTTGTGGTGGAGTGTCGTGAGCGTCATGAGGTTGACCGAGATGTCTTCACGCACGGCGGCGTGGGGGCAGCCTCCGGTTTCGACGGCGACAATGCGCTCGCTGTGGACACGGTCAGAATGGCAATCCGCCGGGTGGGTTGGAAGAAAAGCCTTACGCGGGTAGGGCATTGTTCTTTGTCAGGAACTCGCAGTCCTCACGGGTGAAGATGTCGTTTGTCACTGCGGCTATGGAGAAGCGTGTTCGGAGATGCTTGCAGAGAGCCAGCATGAGGGCCGTCTTGCCCGAGCCTACAGGTCTACTCCAGTCAGCATGTCTCACGGCTGCGGGTGGGGTGCCACGGCTTCGGTGTTCGGATAGGGCTGGGCCAGACGAGCGACATGTATAGATTGGTTGATGAAAGGCAGTCGTACCCTCCGATGCCAACCGTGAAGGAGCGGTCCTCCCAGTCTCTTCCCTCGATGATTGGCATCTCGCGGCCTACATAGCTTCCTGGCCCGTCGAGAATCTCATGCGTATGGCCATGGTCAGCTGCAGAGTGCGAGTGCGAGGCAGCCTCGTGCGAGTGGCTGTGAGACATGGCTACAAGGAATGCGGGTTAGCACGGCGGGTTAGCAGAGAATGCTCGATGGCAGAAATGGATGAAGCTCCAAGCTGTCCATGGTGGGGCAGAGGGGTTGCGAGGAGCTGGCGCGGGGTTGCTTCTCCAGTGCCGTGGTTGGCAGCGGCGCTTCCCATGTCTCCCGTATCCTAACCGGGTGCGTGGGCCCAGCGCAGGAGAAGCTGTTGCTTGTGCGCGTGGAGAGGAGCCGCATGGAAAAGGTAAATCCGGGCTTATCGAGGCCAGAGCATTGGCATGCCGGCCGCCGTTGTTGTCATCGTCGTCATATGCATGCATGTAGTAAGTAAGAAGTCGGTGACTGGTTTGGCTGCGGAGAAGACGGCGGCGATGCTCGGGCCACGGGCGCTTCCCAGCGTCTCCTTTTTTTTCCCTCAGACTCAGCACCAGCACCAGCACCAGCACCAGCTCCTTGATCACGGCGGCTCACGACTCACGACTCGCGCCTCACGATGCACCGGCGCATGCACACGCACCTGCACAGCCGCACGCCTCAGCACATTAGCAGCCATGACGATGATTCCGTTGGGCGTGGTACCCAACACTCACAGACCACGGGATCCATGTATCCACCTGGACCCGTAGTTCATCACCCGCAACCCGGTCCGCCTGGGTGGCATGAAAAGAAAGGCACGTCCGCTGGTAGCGGGAACGTCTTCGGGTCCCTAAAATCCTCCAATATCGCCGAGGCGCGCCACAAATACGACAATCTTCATGCGTGCAATTTCCGCCGTCGTCAGCTTTCCTACTTCTGCGCTGGCACCTGCATGCACATGACTAGGCCCCTCGCAGCCGCACCTAAAAGACGTACGCAGCACTCTCCCCCATGTTTACCGTGCTTGTTTTGGTGGATAACACTGACAGGCTGCTGCTTATCCTAATCGAGATCGCCGTCTATGCGCCTCTCCCCCCAAGCGGCAAGATCGCCTTGACCAAGTAACGCCCGGATGGTCTTGTTTAGTCGTTTCACCTCTTATTTGTCTATCCCATCAGCGCTGTTTATCTCTCTGTATTCCTAATTGCCGGCTCGCTTTCTTTTTGCCCTACTACTTGTATAATGTGTCCTGCTGTTGCCATGTCCTGGGAGAAGACACAGCACACGGCCCTCACGCTTTGGGACATTGACCGCGTATTTCAAGATGCTCACGAGGCCTACGAGCAGTGGCAGGCCCGCCACCGGCACACCCGGTCCAAATGGATCTGCTTTGGTGGAAAGAACCGGGACGACGCTGTTGGGAGAGCCTTGAGCCTTGGCCGCCAGATCCAGAGAATCATGGAGTCCGGAAAGGAAGCGTTTGGGGAGCGGTTCGAGGAGGGAGACCGTGAGTCTAGTGCTGTCATCGTCAAGATGCACGTGTTGACCATGGGCAGAAAAGTGCAACACCATTCTCTCTGCACAGTTGCTTCGAGTGCAGTACGAAATCAGACAGCCGCTGTACGACAGTGCTTTCTCGTCCACGCCAGTCACTCCCATCGACGACATCATTACAACCGCCAAGAGCGTACGACGCGCCTGCCTCACCGCCCTGCGCGACCAATATGCCCGCCTCGAAACACCCATCCTCTCGCCAGTCCTTCCCCCGCCCCGATTCAAGGTTGAATTCTGTCCATTCGCCGACCAGCTCCGCAAGGACCTCAAGGAGACCAAGACGAGCACGTTACGAGCAAAAAAAGCGCAACCACACGACAAGCACGACGACCGAGAAATATGCCCCCACTGCAGCGCATGCGTATCTGTTGCAACCCATTCGGGCTTGCCGGCCTCCAGATGCATACTCTTCACATCGCATATTGCGCTGGATCCAGACGCCAAAGACGACAGAGCAACGTTTGCGTGTAACAGCTGCTACAAGACATTTGACGACTCGTACGCCTTCCTGGACCACTACTTTCAAAAGCAGATTGGCAGCGATAAGAGCTGTCTAAAGCTGTCCGTGTCGCGGTCAACCTCGAGTTGGTTCTTGAAGGAAGAGCTCATCGACGTGGATCCTTCAGTAGTCGAGCAGTGCCTGAAGAATTGCATAGCAAGAGAGACGATGCGAAGCAAACAGCACAAACGCAGGGGCAGTCGGATTACCATACGAGAAGTGCTTACTACCGACTGAACTCCATCCACGCGAAAACGACGACACGACTCTCCTTCTACCGCAGCTCGATCCACGGAGGCAGGATGATTATGAGTAACCGACGCACGGCATCGATCGAGCACTATTGGGCGCTCTTACCCAACTCTACCACCCTTCAAGACGTCGACGCCGGCGTTTCTGGCCTCGCTAATTTCGCTTCCGCCGACAGCCGAATTCATAAAACTCGGGGCTCATCGGTCGGGACACTGCATAAAACCAGAGTCCCTCTCGGCGGCTGTAAAATTACCGTATTATATTAACCCTTAGATTTCTTTGTCATGTCATACCAAGCCATGTCTAATGCAGTAATGTATTTATGAATAATCTTATTTTTCATGCTCTTACCTTACTCGGTACGTGAGGCAGTTATTTATGCATACACGCACTCACACATAAGTCATTTCGTTTCGCTACTTGATACCGCAAATACGGCATCACGCGGTCAAAGAATCCATGCTGGTGATCTTACTGAACAAAACGCCATGAAACTTGTCACGAAGATATATTTGTCCACGGCAATTTCCTACAAGCAGGGTCACCGCGCTTATATTGTACATCCACATAAAATTTATGGGCTATGGTTATATTATCACATCTTGCTCATGGACCGATATGGCCTTACTTATCACCCCAAGATTACTCGTCTCATCTGCGCCCGTTTCACCATTTTCCAAGCCTCTCATGATTAGTATCGTACGTCGTAGGTAGCAGTAGTATGGGTATCGCTGTGGGAGACACGGGCAGAGAAGAAAAAAAATCTCCGCACGGCCCCCCACGCCTCCCGAGTCACAATCATGTACACGTGTATGTATGTATGTGGAAAGATAGCTAGTGCTGCTCTTGGCGTCATTCGTCATCTGGGTATTCATTCTTTCTTGGCACAATGCGGAGACGGATAATCACATCTGGACCCTCCATACAAGGCACACTACTGGCTGTACATCTCTACAAGCCCTGTCTCGGCTGTGTGTGTGGATGTGGCTGTGGGAGTGGTCAGGCGCGTAGGCGTAGTGCGTGTATGTTTTACACGGTGCAGTCTAGACTGTTACTACAGCCCTCGTGGTAGCGACCGGTAGCATGTATATTCCGGGGCTACAGTAAGTACGGAGAAAACTAGCAGGGCATACTGTATCCAGTCTTACTCGCATCGTCTTTCTTTCCCCAGGCTCCGTCTATGCGTTATCGCTGCAATAACAGTATCAACGGCTTACCTACTCGATACACACACATGCCCGAATGCCAATGACCTTGTTACACTCCCTCCACCACGGCCCGAGTCCAGCCCAGCATGATTTTACAGTAGCTATTGCCACTAGACCTACCTACCTGTTTTACCCCCCACCCCCAGATTTATCATTAACCACATCCATCCATACACCCATACGCACTAACAAGACCCCGCTCGCGTCTTTCCGTCCACATCGCTAATGGACCCTGCATCACTAACACATATGTACGTACACACCGTGGATCCTCCTCCTCCTCCTCCTGCCCCCCTGGCTGTCAAAGCTGCACGTCAGAAAATAGATTGGCCTTGGCCTGTTTTTTGGGGATACTGCATGGCGGTATGGAGCGATATGGTATACACCGCCTTGAGTCTCTCCGAGCCTTTTTGATTGTCGTACTTGTCTTGTTTTGTCTTGGGCATGTGTGGTTTTACTGGTGAAGCGAGGGAGGAGGCGTGTACAGTAAGGCGAAAATTTAACTCGTTTGCATTTTTTCATTTTTCATTTTCTACTTAAGTACTTAGATCCTTAGTTACTTAGTTACTTGGAGGAAATTCACAGGAAGTAGTATATACTGCAAGATTGTTTTTAATTTTTTTTTACCTTTTTGGTGGGGGGAAGTCGTGTATGAGAGTTAAACTAAGCTCATTTAGCATGCTCATCTGAGTTACGTATGTATGTACGAGTTGAGTTTCAACTCTGTTGTTATCTCCATCCTTCCTTCCCCCCCCCCCTTTTTTTCACCGTCTTTTTTTCTTTTCTTCTTTTCTGGTTTCAAGGATAGCTAAGATGGGCTTATTGCTTGTACACATACATATATATCCTTTACCCTTCTCTTTTTTTTTCTTTGCCTCTCGTGTGTCAGCGCTGTGCTGTCGAGGCGCGGGCACATGCACACGCGTGGCCTGTGTGTTTTTTATTTTCTCAGACGGCGAGGAGGATGATGCGAAAAAAAGCAATGCTGGAAAGAAAAGAAACAATTGTGGATAGGATTGGGAAAAGGTGGGGATGCGGGGGAATCTGTGTGTGTGTGTGTGTGGGTAAATATGCAAGGGGGACGAGACAGTTTTCCTTGTACGGAGCGATATAGCTCGGGCCCCTTGTGCTATAAAGTCGAAAAGTTACAAATCCTTTTCTGAATATAGAAATGATTGTTTAACGTGTTAGCAAAAGTATTGATTTTAGATCTACAACAAATTGAGACAAAATTTATTTTATTTTCTACTTTCTTCTTCTTCTTCTTCTTCTCCTCCTCCGTTGTCTCAAAAGATTTTTTATTGTTCCAGCGTGCGATGAAAAGAGAATCCCATTCATACCTTCATCCTCATCCACATACTTACTGGATTTTGCTTTCCTAACTCTATCCTGCCACGTCAATGAAACTCTTCCAGAAAAATAAAAACCCCCCTTCCCCCCCCAAAAAAGACACAAAAAGCAAAAAAAAGAGTGACATCCTAGAAGACTAGGGTTTAAGGGGGAGGAGAAGCCATATATTGATTTCCTCTCTTTTCGGGTACACCCTCGAATATAACTTGGACCTATCAAGACGACTTATTGCAATAAGTCGTCTCAGCCACAGCTGTCATGGCACATACACATACATATGCAGATATATATATATATATGCTGGTGCTATCATTCACATGGCATAGCAACAAAGAAAACCAATAAAAAAAACGACAGACGAGTGGAGTGGAAGAAAAGCAGAAAAAAGAAATATACTCAGAGCATGCAGAATCACACGTTCCATAGCTAGCACTAGTGTGTGTGTGTGCCACACCGACCATATCAATATGCTGCATGGGGAACACAGCCCAACATGCATGAACCCAGCTCGCGCAGTCTAAGCCCAATATAGCCTAGTATAACCTAACCTACCTCAGCTTAATCTAGTTCAGCACAGCCAACATAAGCCCGACCGTCCGACTCCGTGCATAATTACGTATGTACATGCATCTAACTACATACATGTACCGAGGCAAGTCACAAGACGAGAATCGACACACGCACATGGAAAATCAACGCCGTGTATAAGAGCCAGCTATGGGGGGGGGGCGCAGCAGCAGCAGCAGCAGCCGTAGAGATAAGTATGGTAATATGTACAAGGTTTAGTATAAAAAAGTAAACGTCTCCCCTCTGACCCTCGTATCCACTAACACCAACACTGATACTCATGCTCATGCTCATGCTCACCCCCCCAAGTCAACCCCCCCCCCGCAAAGCCAAGAGTTTCCAGCTGCCAATGCACAAAAAAATACGATGTCTGCCGCTGGCTTACACGCACGGCGAGTTTCTGTGGCTCGCCGCTGGAGCTTGGAGATTGGCAGAGTGAGAAAAGCAAGGGACTCGTGGTTAATCTATCTGGCGGGGGAAAATCGACAAGGCAGGGGAGGGGGGGGGAAGGCGGTAAGTAAGACAGCGGCAGATGGTGTTTTGAGTTTTGGCCGTGCTGCCAAGGATCCATGTTTGTTTGGGAAATGGCGAGTTGCGGGTGTTGGTTGTGTGATGACTTGGTATTGATTAGTCGTTGTTTTGGAGAGTGCGGGCTTGGCAGAGGCTATGGCTAAGGGCTCAGCGGTGCTATTTTGCGACTGCCGTGCTGTGGTAGGAGTCGAAAGTCGACTGTCGTGTCTGGGCAGAAGGGAACAGGGGAGTTTGGTGGCGCCGAAACGGTCTTATGCGTCAGACAGCATGCGTGAATGGCATGATGATAACCATGTCACTTGGGGCAAACACGAGGCCATGAATGGCAGAACATGGGCAAACATGTCTCGAGAATATTCGTAGTATTGCAGTACAAGAAAAAGTAATGGGGTATATCATATCGCGATCCTATCCGCCTCGTAAAAGAGAGAGACCGGAGGGAAGAGACCTAAAACGCCGTTGCTGTCGTATGCCATGACCAGCAATATCCCTGTTCCTCATATCTGATGAAGACCTAAAAAAAATCCATCTGAACGCCTTGGTATATGCCGCTTGAAAGACTCCATCCTGCCGTGGCTAGGAGAGCGTGGAAACAAAATAGAAAATAAACATCAAAACAAAAAGTCGTCGATAGTACATGAGCTGTTGCTTCATTTTTCCGAGAGCGTCTCCCTCAGTCCGCGAGAGAGCCATCGTTCCCAGTAGTTGCGCACACCGACGATGCTCTCGCGGCCATCGTTGTGGCCGTCGTGACCGCCGGGGTCGCCGAGTATGCACGAGAAGAACCAGAAGCCGGCAGCAGTCCATGCGGCGATTGCGACGCCGAATGCGACGAGCGGCGAGAAAAGGTGGATGACGACGAGCATGGGTGCGCTGTAGCCGGATGTCGAGTCGTGCGAGTAGACCATGTGGAGTTGGAGGTTGAGGGCGGGAGCGAGGAAGGACGTGATTTGCTCCGAGAGGGGCGGGCGTGTCGAGCAGAGGCGCAGCGGCGAGAGGATGAGAGAGATGAAGAGTGCGAGGGCGGTCCAGAGCGCGATGGCAATGGAGAGAAAGGCGCAGGGACCAAAGAGCCAGAACTGCGACGAGGGTTAGCCATGAGCGCGTCGAGTCGCAGGGAGCGCAAACGAGTCTTCTTACCAGTAGCTGCCAGGCCTTTTCCTCGGGGCCCTTTTCGTGAAAGGCGCCCTTGTCGTAGACGATGGCATCGGGGTTGGAGGGCACGACCGAGATGCGGTTCGGCACGCGGCGGGTCTGCGACAGAAGCTCGGCGTGCTTCTCGGGATCGAGGTGGGCCTGGGGCGGATACGGGATGGATGTGCGGTCGTAGGGCGCGGGCGCGTGGGATGAAGTGCGGTGGTTGCTCAGCGACGAGATGCTGCTGTTGCTGCTGGGGCTTGGCGGCGACGAGGGCTTTGGCGAGAAGGGGCGCGACGAGATGACGGAGTCGTGGGGGCGGCCATGGCTCGAGGCCTTGCTGGTCCTGTCGCGGCGCAGGCTGTGGTGGTGGTGGCAGTGGTCGTGAGGGGGATAATCGGACTCGGGGCCGCCGGTGCTGGTGTTGTAGATGTACGAGTAGCCGTCGTGGTGGTGGTGGCGGCGGGCGTGGTGGTGGTGATGGTGGTGGTGGTGGTGGGCGAGTGCGGCCGAGCAGGGCACTGGCGTGGGCTGGGGGTCCATTGCCAGGGGGGGGGGCAGTCAGGAGATCAGCGTCACGGGCGGACGGGCATCAGACGACGCTGCAAGTCGAGCTCGGTGGTGGTGGTCGTCGAGGCGGCGGGCATGTTATAGCGAAAGGCCTCAGGAGAGGCAAGAGTCTTGTTACATGGAATTACGCTCTCAAGGCCTTGGGCGAAGGGCAAGGGCTTGGCGCTCATCCCCAAGGCTGGGCATTCTGGCTGGGCAGAGCATCTGGCGACGGCGCCGGCCAATCCGCGCGCGCGCCGCTAAGACCGAAGACGGCATGCGCGGCAGTGACCTGTCGTCGTCGCCCACCCTTTGCTGCTGCAGCGCCTTGGCCCAGCTAACGTGCTGAGCGACGCCGCCGCCGCCGCCGCCGCTGCTGCTGTGCTGCGGTGCTGCTGCTGCTGCTGCTGCTAAGCCAAACACCCCCCGCCGAGTCGCCCTCTCGCCCTCTCGCCCTGCCCCCTCCGCCGCCCCTCTCACCGTCTCGCCCACCGCCCGTCGCCGCCAGAAACCCCGCCAAGCCGCCCGGCCACCACGCCCTATCCGCACCCTCCGCACCCTCCGCTGCCCACGGGCTGTGCCCCTCGATGCATGTCCTGTGTACCACGACCGTCCACCCGCCGTGTGGGCGTTGCGGCCATCTGCCATATCCCACGGATCCTGCCCCGCCAGTCCCGTCCCGGCTCCCAGGCGGCCCAGTGCTGCTGCATGCTCACTCACCCTCACGGCGCACCCGCCCGCCAGCGTCCGCGGCGGAGCAGCCCCCCGGCCGCCCTCACTGTCTGTTGGTGGGAATAGAAGCACAGCACCACCACCACCACCACCACCACGACGTCTGCATCTGCACCCAGCATCGCCCTCGACGGCCCTGCTGTCGCCTGGCCTGAGCGCCGTCTCTCTTTCCGGGCCCTAGGCCTGGCAGCGTGGCTGAAACCATGTCCGTCTTGTTGATCTTGGGCTTGGCATTGGCACCACACGCCCAAAACCCCTCACCTGCCTCGTCGTCGTCCCCCAACACCGCCGGCTCCACGCCCTGGCTCCACCCTCGGTCAATTATCTCGCCTGCTCGGCACACGGCGCCTAGATGGATATCTTGGGAGAGGAAGAAAAAAACACCACCACCAAGACTCGACGCTCTTGTCCCACGCCTATCCGCATCCGCCAGTGTCCACTCTCGCCCTCTCGCCCTCTCGGCAGCCATGCAAATTATTGCCGTCTCCACTGCCCCTACCTGCATCCGCCCGTCGTGACCATGGATGCCTTAGACTTTCGACGTCATCTTGGGCCTCTCTTTCTCTCTCTCTTTTTCTTTTTCCTTTTTTGTTGCGAGTAGCCCTCATCGAGTACCGCCAGACGCGGCCACACGATATTCAACAAAGTCTCCTGATGCAGCTACTACCACCACTACCGCCTCCACCACCAGCCCTTGGCAGCTCTGTGCTTGTCGTCAGCTTGGCACTGCTGCATTCCGCCTCGGACATGAAGCAACCACGCTGTCCGCCATGGCAGTCAGCGCTTAGCGACTGTCGATGAATGCCATGCAAGGGCATGCCTTCTGCCTCTGCTGCTGTTGGCTACTTACCCCCTTCGTACCGGTGAGTCAGTCCTGATGTCACAAAACAACGCATCCAGCAAAACATTACATGGACGCACGCCGGAACTTGCCGGCCTGCTCTTATCACACCCGCACCAGCACCAGCACCACCAGTACCCCGTTTTGACACGCCCATGTCCAACTAGTTTTGTTTTTTGATTTCTTTAAACTTTTGCCAACCTTGGAAATCAAAACACGTCCCTGACACGCACACGCATCGCCCATGCTCAAACACCTCTCCGCCCCCCCACCAGCTTCATACCCTCGCGCATGGCCTCTGTCAGTCGGCTCACCACCAGCTCCTTGATGCCGCTCTGCTCGGGCTTGCCCATGAAGCCAAGCTCAATTAGATAGCTGATGTAAACCCCTACCGTGTCCTCTGTCACGGCTCCACCCGAGCTCCAGTCCTCGCCCGTCCACGCCTGGTCCCGCTTCAATGCCTCGGTCGCGTTCTTGTCGTCTAGCTCGGGCGCCTTGGTATCGCCAGGCAGGTCTCCCGTCACAAAGTGGTACAGTGGCAGCAGCGCATTCTCCTCGCGCGTCCCAGACCGGTCTGCAACGTATGTTTCCATTTTCCGCTTCCACTCGCCATACGACACGAGCGGCACACGGTACCCAAACTTCTCGAGCGCCCCCAAAAACTCGTTGAACGTGATGCGGGGATGTGACGTGACTTGTGCCACGCCCAGTGGTGACACGGGCGGGTTGAACGACGAGGCTACCACAACCCGCGCAACGTGCGTTACCGGCACCATGTTGATTGTGTTGCTCATGTCCGGCCTCGCCTGGAGCTGAATGCAGCCCTTGAGCATTCGCACAAGGAAGTCGTCGGTATTGGTCGTGCCGTACTCTGCGTCGCCCAAGACGTACCCAGGCCGAATAACACACCCGCTCAGGCCTCGCTTTCCCGCTTCTCGCGTGAGATATTCAGCTGCCCACTTGGATTGCCCGTATCCCGTGCCCAGACCCTTGCGTGCTGCCTCGAGGTCGTCCTCCTCCGGCACTCCCGTGCCGCCCTCAGCAACACTCTGCTCAGAAAGCTTTACAAAGTAGTCCGTGTCGAGCACAGACGTCGAGCTGACAAGGCCAAACTGCTTGGCTTTGCCAGCAGCGCACATGGAGAGGGCAGTCATGGTCGACAAGACGTTGGGGCCTCGCAGTCGCGAGTATGGCAGCACCCAGTGCACCAATGCCCCGTTGTGCACCACCACGTCGACAGAGTCAACCAGCTGGTTCCACGTGTTTGGCTCGAGCCCAAAGTTTTCCTTCTCCAGATCGCCCACAACCGGCTCCAGCCGCGACTCCCAGCTGTCCTCCCAGATGCCGTATGCCGTACACGTTTGCCGCACACGGCCCAGCGCTGCATCCATGTCGTTTGCGCGCACCAGTACAGTGACTTTGCCTGGCCTCGACAGAATATTCCTCAGAATGTAGGCTCCCAAGAATCCCGTCGCACCAGTGAGGAACGTGTGCACTTCCTCCTTGGGCGTCAGTGCTTCCCTCGTCTTGAAGTCGGTCAACTGGTGCGCCAGATCCCTGGCATCCGCCGAGTACGCCTCATCCTCGGGATCGTCTTCCAGCGCCTCAGCTGTGTCCAGTCGCAGACCAATCGGGTCCATGGCCTGGTCAATGTTTGCCGAGAAACCGCGCAGCGTAGGGTATTGGAAAATGGTTGTCATGGGCACATCAATGTCCTTCCATTCCTGCCGGATCTTGAAGAAGAGTTGCTGTGCAATGATGCTGTGTCCACCGAGATCAAAGAACGAGTCGCTTCCGCTGATACCATCGGCTGTCACGCCACGGTCGCCAAGAAGATCAGCCCAGATACCAGCCATTTTCTTCTCGGTCGGCGTCAGAGCGGCTCCCAGCTGTGAGGGGCGCCTAGCACCCGCCGCCGCTAGATCTGCTGGATCAGGGAAGGGCAGCGCCGGCCGGTCAATCTTGCCGTTTGGATTCAACGGGAATCGCGTAAGTGGGACAATGACCGACGGCACCGCGTATGCGGGGAGCTTCTTCTTCAGATGCTCTCGCACGTCGTCTCGTAGATATTTGAAGCGTTTGAGCAGTGTCACCATGCTGGTGTCCTCGGACGAGGCGCTCTCGTGCGCGCCACGCTCCTCTAGCCAGTCATACCATCGCTTCATCTCAGGAACAATGTAGCCTGTCGTGTCAGGGGCAATCGGCCAGGAGAGGGTGTCTAAACTTACTGACGAGAGTCGGCTCCTCGTAGGCGTCACGCTTGAGCAGTGTGACATTCTCACGCACTAGTGGATGGGCAGAGAGATGGGAGTCGATTTCGCCAAGCTCAATGCGGAATCCACGAATCTTTACTTGCGAGTCAACTCGCCCTGTGCAGTGGACATTTCCATCTTCCGAGTAATGGCCTAGGTCTCCAGAGCGGTACAGCCTGTCGCGGGGTCCCTTGTAGAACTCCCGCCATGGCTCAGACGCGCCCTGGCTCTCCACTCTCTTCTTGTCCTCATCTATCCACTTTTGCTGGTCCACAAACCAGTTGTCGATGAACTTGGTAGCTGTGAGATCGGGCAGTCCAAGGTATTCCTCGGCAAGACCACCAGCGCGTACATAGATTTCGCCGCTTTCGCCAGGCTTGCAAATCTGATTTCGATCTTCGCGATTGACAACCAAGAGCTGGACGTTGTTCATTCCTCGGCCAGCAGGGATGACTTCACCAATGCTGTCGAGGAATTCGGGCGCTTCCGAGCAGCTGGGAAGCTCGTAGTAGCTGACGGCTCGCTGCGTCTCAGTGGTTCCGTACATGTTGACGATACGTACATTGGGTGCGAGATTCTGCAGCCTCCTGCAGTCTCGCTTGATCAACAGGTCGCCCACGAAGAACGAGTGATGGAGGCTGGGGAACACGGCTGATGCACCTCCTACGAGAATCTGACCCATGGCGGGCGTGAGGTGGGTGACGGTGGCGCCGTATCTGCGCATCCACTCGGCGAGCTTCTCGTGCTGGATGTCCTCCTTGCTGGGCACGAGCAATTGAGCGCCGAGAAAGAGAGGAGTGAAGATGTCTCGCTGGATAGGGTCGTGGGCGATACCCGAAAGCATTGTGAACTTGTCATTCTCAGACAGCCCAAAAGTCTCGGCCATCCAGGGAAAGTAGTGGGTTAGTGAAAAGTGACGCCCTTTGACGCCCTTGGGCTTTCCCTCCGATCCTGACGTGAAAGATAGAGTTGGTGTTGAGTCTGGGCCGACTAGCACGCCGGGCAGCTCACTTCTCAGCTGCTGCTGCCCGTCCAGTACGTCCTTTCCGTCCTTGATGCCTCCCACCAAGGTGCCGTCATCCTTGAGCTCGAGTGCCGGTATCTCGGTTCTCAATTGCAGCGTGTCCCTGATGTAGTCTCGCACTTGGTCCGAGAGAGGGCCTGCTTCGCGGGTGGCTTTGTCGATGACGACGAGGGCGCGCGGCTGTGAGACCTCGAGGTAGATGCACTGGCGGTCTGGAGGGTATCTTGCAATTGTTAGCCAGGGACGTGGAGGGTAGACAGGCAGTGCTTACAGTGGGTCCAGCACTGAGAAGGTGGCGCCTGTTGCGAGAACGGCCATGATGGCCACGACCAGATCCACGCCGCGGTGGGCGAAGATCATGACCACCTCGCCCCTTTGCACGCCACTTTGCACGAGATGATGGGCCAATACCGACGTGGCCTCGAATATGTGCTTGTATGTGAAGTTGCGCTCCGGCGTCTTGCTCGTGGCGGTTTCGACGACGCATGGGCGGTCGGGATGCCTGCGAGCATTGGCCGCAAAAATCTCATGGATGGGGCCCTTGAAGTCGGACCAGCCAAGGTCTGCAGTCGGGTCTGGGATACTTCCCTGGGTAAGAGAGGCCATTGTTGCGCGTGCGTGCTCCTGCGCGACTCTGGGAAATATCTGGTGGGGTCGCGATGCGTGTGCGCATGCGGGGGGACGGCGTGCAACGGGCCAAACGAAGAGCGGCGAGGCGCAGAGGGCCAGTGGGTGTCTCGGGGGGGCGTCTCGTGGGCGTCTCTTGGGCGTCTCTCCACTGTGCAATGGCGTCTGGGGGAAAAGGGCGAGTCAAAATATTCACTCCTGCGTATGACGCATCGTCTCAAAATGCGCTCAACCGTGGCGGCGGCCGATGTCGCCTGTGGCTGTGGCTGTGGCTGTGGCTGTGGCTGGCGTCGCCCCTCCCCCCACCAAAGCGCCGGCAAGACGCGGGAGGGCCGCAGGGAAGGGCATTGGCATGGCCACGGCCATCAGCCCTACGCGCCATACCAATACTGTACATGGAACGGCCTGCTGGCACGACGCGTCGCCCATGTGCCTTGCATTGCATTGCTTTTGCGGCATTCGCCCAAACCCACAACGGCTGTCGCTTTGCACCCACGCGGCCCTCTGCACGCCCGCCGCGCGGCTGTCGGCGTGTAGCTGCCGAAAGGAATCCATACTTACAGTACTGACCGCCCAATGCCCGCTCTCTCCTCTTCCTCCCACACCTCGATTGCGCCATGCCGGCGCAACACACCATCATGGGGCGGCCTGTCGCCCTGCAGATGCCCCCAAGGAGGTTCCAGATCCTCTTCATCGTCATCATCTTCGTGGTCCTGAATCTGGTCTTTTACGGCACCCCGTCGCGCGAGAGCCTCCCCACCTACGACCAGGTAGCCGACGCTGTAAAGCATCCCCAAGCCCACGTTCCCGACCTGGGCCAACTCCCCGCTGTCCCCAACCCATTTGGACCCGCCGCCCACAAGCCACCAGTCCAGGCCAACAGCACTGCCGCAAGTGCGTACGGCGCCATAGAGTGGCTGAGTGACTTCAAATGGCGCAATCCCTTTTCGTCGGCCGTGACGCTGGACGCCAACACGGCCCTGCTGCCGCCGCTGCGCGAACGACCGCCCGTTTACACCTACTACGACGTACCGAAAAAGCAGGACAAAGACATATCCGCAGCCGAGCAGCGACTGATTCTGGCATGGCGGCGGGCGTGGTGGGCACAAGGGTTCAAGCCCGTGGTACTGTCGCGCGATGAAGCCAAGCACAACCCACTGTACCAGCTATTTCAGCGCATGAAACTGGAGCCCAAGATTGAATTCGAGGTCATGCGCTGGCTGGCCTGGGGACACATGAGAGGCGGCATTCTCGTCAATTGGCTGGCCCTGCCCATGGCCGAGTACGATAACGCCATGCTGAGCTTCTTGCGACGCAGCGAGTATCCCAAACTGTCAAGAGTCCAGTCTCTCGACAATGCCATCTTTTTTGGAGAGAAGATGGCCGTCGACGATGCCCTCAAGAAGCTCTCCAGCAACGAGCTGCTGAAAAATGTTACGGCAAACAAGGACAAGCTCACCAAGCTAGCCAACAAGGAAGGTGGAGCTGTCGTCAATCTCCTGGCTGCGGCGGACGTGGCAGTAGACACAAAGGCCAACGGGATTGCGTCCTACAACAGGGCTGTCATTTCGAGCAAGTACAAGACGGTTGCCGACAAGTTTACCAACAAGACCCAAGCGGAAGCGCTGACTCTGCTCGAGAACCTCATCAACTCGCACCTCCATTTGACGTGGCAGGAGCAATACCCGGAAGGCGTAGCAATCGCCAAGCCAGTGCCGGAACATACAACTGCGCTCATGTATGAGGCCACCAACATCGGACGCAACCTCACGCAATGCCCAGCCTCACCACTGCCCAAGTCATGCCCGCCCAACCGACCAAAGTGCAAGCCGTGTGACAACAACAAGCCAATGAAACTCCAAGTGTTTCCGGAATTCGTAAACACCACCAAGTTTTTCACCATTGGCACTGTTCCGCATCCATACACGCTTACTTCGCTACATTACACGCGCGACACACTCGATAGCAACTTTCTGCGCAACACGGCGGCACGCGACATCTGGATCCGCAAGCTGACTGGCAAATCCATCCCAGGCCATCATAGTGAGGAGGTCCGCGTACTCAAGTTCAAAGAGCTCGTAGCGGCAGCCCCTGCGCATTCACTGTGGCTAACAGCTGAACGCATCACCCAAGACGATCTCGACTGGATTTTTGGCTTTGGTCTTCCTCAAATCGCATCCGACACCACCGAGCCTAGTTCGCCGAGCAAGGACTCGGAGCTCATCATATTCCCCCGCCCAGACCCGCCCAAGCCCATTGAAGGTGTCGACGTGCCCGATGAAAAATGGGTTGAAAAGGAAGAAGCACGCCTCAACAAGGCTCGGGATGCCATCAAGAGCAAAGACAGGAACATGAAATCGGTCGTAGCTGCAGTGGAGCTATGGAACATGGCCGATACTGAAGCTTGGCGCTTCTCTAGGGCGTATTCTGCAAGAAGACGACAGGAGAGAAAGAAGTGGGAAGAGGAAGAGGCGAAATACTCGGGCAGTGAGAAGAAGGCTGGCGTTAGGCCTGGCGAAGGTGGAGGGAGATGGACAGATCGGATATAGATGTTGAATAATTAGCACTGCAAGGCGTTCTGGCGTCATTGGATTATGGGACCTATATCATAGTGCATTCAATTCGCCCAAGATAGTAGATTATTTTTAAGACCCAAGTGTGCCAAATGCTAGAATTGTGTTGATAAAGCCGGGTAGGCTGCAGAGATGATCAGGGTTGGGTATACCTCATGCTAGTGGTTGCCACATCCAGATCCGGTCAACAGTGAATGCAGGAACGTGCCTGAATTTGACAGGCGCGCTACTTCAGCGTCGAATACACTTCCAAAACCCTGCTGCATGCTTACTTCACTGCCAATTCTCGTTCACCGTGAAGTTATCATCAAACGTTTTCTCGCACAGCCTGATACCGCAGCAATCACATCCATTATCAAGTAATGCATGTCAAGAAACATATCTCTCTCTTGACATAATTACTACGCTATAACTTTTGCATAGAGCGTCTTGGCTTAAAGAGCACATGTGCGTCTAACTACTCACATTCACTGTAAGAGAACATCTGAAGGTTCGTGCACTAGCTGAAGCTAACTTGTAGACCAGATATTGCTCTTGTCTCTCGCTCTCCTAGGCTGGAAAGTTGTAACATTGCTGCTATACCGCCGCCGGATCAACTCGCAGTATACCCACACCACAGCAACCGCCAAACCGAGCCTCTCCTAGCACAGTCCGTCAAGAAGCGCCATCATGACCAAGAGTTGCGTAATCTGCGGCTCTGACGAGAGCGAAGACGTGACCCTTATCGAAGCACCCTGCAATAACCATTTTGTCTGCACCGACGACATTGTCAGTTTCTTCGAAAACGCAATAAACAACGAGAGCCTCTTTCCGCCCCAATGCTGCGACCAGATTTTCATGTTGGGCGAATACGAAGACCACATTCCGTTTGAGGTATTATGGAAATACCGTGTGAAGCAGGATGGCGAGTACACCGTTCCCGCAAAGTGAGTTGCCTCCAGTCCAGACTGCTTGAATGTGTGGTCGTGTGGGCTAATATCAAGGGATATAGGTATCGGGTTTACTGTGCAGATCCGCATTGCGCTAGATTCCTGCACCCATCAACCTATGTCGAAGATAAAGACAACGACATCACGTATGCTGTCTGTGAGGCAGAGAGTTGTGGTAAAATAACGTGTGTTCGTTGCAAGGCGCTCCTACAACACGAAAAACATGCCCACGAGTGCGGGCCCAACGAAGAGGATCGAAAGTTCAAGCAGATGGCTACCGAGAAGGGGTATAAGGCGTGCCCTGTCTGCGGCGTGACGGTCGAGTTGGCCGAGGCGTGCAACCATGTCATGTAGGACATCCCTTCTCTCGCGCGAGAAAGCAAGCGCGATACTCATTACAAGATGTGTAGGTGTGGGTGCGGTAACTCTTTTTGCTACGTTTGTGGCGAGCAATGGGAGGGCATGCACGGATGCCCGCAATACGGTCCCGCTGTCTACGACGAACAAGGGTACAATCAGGATGGATTCCACCGCGACACGGGCCTGAACCGTGAGGGACTAGACCGTCGCGGGGTACTGCTTCGTGATGGCGAAGCAGACGACGGCAACGGTTACAACATTGGAGGCGATGTACTCGGAGACATCGCAGGTGACATGGTGGAAGACTTTTTGCGCATTTTTGGGGATCCAGCCGAACCGACTAACTAGATGCCTTAGAGCCAGCGTAGAGACGCCTTGCATCAGCTTCGCAATCTGTTGTTCCAGAGTATGAAGGCCTTGGTCAGTCAGGTTCTGCATGGAGATGGCTCGGAGCAACATTGTAATCAATTACTTGAGAATCAGGACATCTTGTTTGATCAGGTTCGGACGGTTCTTCGCGGCGACGCTCCTTTGTTGCTTGAATCTGATTATAATGGTGAGGAGGAAGGCGAGGAAGAAGGTGGCGAGCAAGACAGCGACGAGAGCAGTGAAGAAGGGCAAGGGCAAGGAGAATCAGCTATTCACCCTCCCGACACCATCCCAGACCCAGACTCCGAAACGCACTGCGAAATCGACAGCGATACAGAAAGCTCATGGAAAATAAATCGGTGATATCAAGTAAAAACGACATGCTTCACCGTGGGAAACAGTCCCGAGATACACATAGTCAGTATCAGTCAATTCGTTAATCAACAGGCTGATTGAAAGCGTATGACCTGACCAGTGACTTGTTGTGCTAGGCAAGAACAAATAGAATGTTCGCACGAGAATTCGTACAAGTACTTCTTTGCTGAGTAAACTGTCGTCCAGAGTAGAAGTGCAGCCTGAACTCCAGATACTGGTTTCTTATCAGCAGGCTGTAGTCGCCGCGACAGTCCTTGTAAGTATGTATGTGGACCTAAGCTAGAGTATAGCGGTTCTTAGTAACTATAATAGTAAGCACCAGCACCAGCACCAGCACCAGCAGTAGTAGTGGTAGTGGTAGTAGCACCATCTCTCAGCGCATCGTAATGCCTCAATAAAAATGCAAAAAATACCTCACCACAGGAATCCGTTTGCTACTGCACTATTATCAACGCACCAAGGGTCATGGTAAGAGGTACTGTAGTAAAGCAAAAAATCAAAAAAAAAGGCGCACTACTTACTACCTACATGAAGCCTGTGCACCAAAACGCCAATTCCATCCGAGTTTGAGTTTGGCGAATCAGAACTGCCGTGTATTTTTGTCAATTCAAACTATATATTAGATGCATGACATCTACTTGACAAACGTATTCACAGGCAAGCGATAAACATCGATAGTCCAGTAAGGGCGGCGCGTACCCTCCCATTGGTCGCTGCCGTGCAGACCCGCCGGGACGTTGATATCCTCCCACTCAGTGTCGAAGCCTGCGTCGTACAGATCCATTTCAGCAACCTTGTAGATGGAAAAATTGTGGGTTAGCTCATATTTCGTGTGCGCCATGTGGTTCAAAGGATGGGATGAGAAGATACCTTTGTGTAAACGTCGTAGCAAATCTGGCGATCGGCACCGAGACCATTGTACCAGCCGAATTTCCCGTCTTTGGCTAGCAGCGCAACCACGTAGTCTGAGAAGAAATCCTTGAGCGCCTTGTAGTCCTCGGCAAACGTGTCGTAGTAGATTGCGTCGAGCACGACGCCTTGCTCTACTAGCTTGGGAAGCACATCTTGCCACCTGCCCTCGTGGATCTTGACATTGGGCTTGTCGTACCAGCCCTGCTCGCGGAGCCGCTGGTGCACCTGGGGATGCGCTTCGATAATGTGGTGCTCGGCGGGGTCGTGCGTCAGGATGGCTGTGTCAACGATGCCCATGCCGTGGCCTACGTTCATAGTACGCAGGCCGGGCTTGGGAATCAGCGTCTCGGCGTGGCGCTGCATGATTTGCGTTTCCCAGTCCATCATGACTGCGTTGTCGCTCTCGTCGAGGAGGATGCCGGGCTTGTATCTCAATTGACTCTTGAGGTAGGCCTGGTTGTCCAGCGATACGTCATCAAGGACCTTTTCATCGACAGTTTGCTCGACGGGTTTGGCGTCTTCCTCGGATATTTTTTGCTTCTTGGCCGCTGGCTGCTCCTCGCGTGTCTCATCCTCTTCGGCCTCGTCTTCGGCCTCGCCGCTGTTGTCAACCAGACCAAGCGCTTCCATTCGCGCAAACAGCATCTCTGCCTGAACACCGGCTGTGACCATCATGTCGTAAATCTTCTTCTGGCCTAGACGGAGCGCAATGCATCCTGGGGTTTCATCCTCCTTGTTGAGATCGTTCCAGATGGCGCCGTTTTGAAGTAGCAGTTCTACCGTTTGAATCGCTTCTTCTCCCGCCTCTTTTCCATCCTCGGCCTTTCCGCATGATGCAATTGCTGCGTGTAGTGGAGAGGTTTTGACGTCTGCTGTTGGGTCCATGACCTTGGCTGAGCCATCTTTGAGCAGGACGTTCAACGCCGTCACATCGTGGCGCTCCGCTGCGGAAATGATGCGCTTGGCGAGTAGGATATCCTCTTCTGTTGCTTGTTCGGCCATTTTGGTGTGATTGAGGTCTCGATGAATTGTGGGGTTTGAACTTTTTAGCCAGGCACGTGCAAGGGTTACGATAAGATAAGTAAGCGAACACTAGTGCTTCACTGTCATTGCCTGTTCAGGCAAGGTTTTCTGACAGTCTCGCTTTTGCAACCTCCAACTTGACTTGAACAATATGGTGTTTATTATATGGATGAATACACTACAGAACCTGGCTCGCACGCCAAAACACCAAAAGACATGTAGAAAGAATAGCACGGCGAAAACCAAACACACCATGTACTAATCTCGGGGGAAAAATGTACTTTACCATGATGCAGCGACCACATCGCTAATATACAAACGCAGATGGGTATGGAGCTCTACGAAACCATCCACCAAGCACCGACAAGAATAGTAACTAGGACGAGCACGGTCAGAATACCAGCACCAGCGCGGTCTCCAGTAGTGACGGTATCAAAGACGATGGGAGCGTCGCTCGCAGTGTTTCCGGCATTGGGATTGCTCTTGGAGATACCGCCCTTCTTCTCTGTGACAGGGCCTTCCTTGGTGGGGTACAGCAATGACTGGATGACCTCCAATGCAGACATTTCTTCACCAACACCAAAGCTTCCATCGTTGGCACCGCCGTCAATCCATCGAAGACCGCAAGACGTCTGGTTAACACCTCCGATACACTGCTTGGCAGCAGCTTGGGCAGAAGCCTGGAGCAAGGGGTCGAGCTGCGGGCGGGTCCAAGGAGCAACGGCAGCCGTGTATGCCATGAAGCGAGAGAGATAGGCCTTGAAGGAACGCTGGTCAACATCGCACTTGCCGTTGTTTTCGCAGGCTACTTCAGTCATGACATTGTCCTGGAAGAAGACGCCGATTCCACTGATGACGCCCTGAAGACGCGTCTTCCATATGTCGCTCTGAGTCTGTGTGTTGTTAGCATGATGTCTCGACGAGTGCGGGGCGTCTGCTGGCACATACCGCATTCCACATGGCGGCAGCACCCGACATGTATATACCAGCATTGTAGGTCCATTGAATATGGTTGATAGAGGTGCAGTTTTGGGTATCGTCGGTTCCGTCGTAGAAATGGTAATCAGGGCTCATGAGGCCAATAGCACGCTCCCACTCCCAAACCTTCTCAGCCCAGTCGGCGTAAGTTTGGTTTCCGAGGTACTTGTAGAGTCGTGAGGCGATGTTGAAGAAGCAGCCGTTGGAAATGGTGTTTTTGTAGTTGTAACCGTTGTTGAAGGTATAAATCTGCCATCGCAACCCTCCGCCGCAGGTAGACGTGTCCCAGCGCTTGTACTGGGTGTTGAAGACGGCCTGGGCTAGTTCCAGCCAGGAGGGTTGGCCATCAGGAAGATCGGGCAGCTTGTTCTCGGCAGCAGACAGCGCAGCCATTCCCCAAAAGGCCTGGTCGTCGTTTCCGAGGGTCCTGGACTGGTTCGAAGGCATAAAGGTGCCGTCGTCTCCCATCTGATGCTGCAGGGCCTGGGTGGTAATGCCGTTGTACGTTTCGTCGCCAGTGTAGTACCAGTAGTCAATGAAGGCGTTGAACATGGCACCGCATTCCCACCAGTAGTAGGGATCTGGAAGGTTACCGGCGACATCACCTGGGCGGTCACCCGTGTAGTAGGACCGCATGTTGAGGGCGAGCGCCTTGGCAGCCGCCTTGATGGAGTCTGGGCAGGTTAGTGGTGGCCAGTAGCAGGCGAGAGACAGTCGCACCTGGCGAGTTGATGTCGAGCTCGACGGCGCCGACGCCAGCGAGCAGAAGACTCGAGGCCCCGAGGGCGCCGAGGGCGGATGGAAACTTCATGTCAAGAGCTCAAAAGTCAAAAGCGACCTTGTGTCGCCGTGGGCGGGCGGACGCAGCCGGGGGGTTCAAGCGCCAGGCTTGGGATTGAGTAATACGCAGCAGAGGCAGGGCCGGGAACGTGGGGCAGGGCAGAAGAAGGGCGTTGAAGTTTGTTGAAGGCGAAAGTGGAACGAGTGGACGGTCAGACAGAGCAAGCGCGCAACGGCCAGGGGCGGGCTCGGAGGGCAGGGCGCGAGGAACAGCAGGCGGGCTGGCGAAAGTAGAGACGTGTGATTGAGCGAGTGTGTTCAGAGAGCAAAAGACGGCGACAAGAAGATCAAAGCCCAAACGGTGGTTAATGCTGGAGAGTCTCCTGAACGAGCGACGGATAGCGCAAGACAGGGTAGCCGCGCGGCTTGGCACACGGGCACACGGGGAAACAGGGCCTCTGGCCTCTGCCCGCGTCGCCTCGGCCGGCCGTGATAGGCTGGCCGCCCGTTGCACGTTGCAATGCACGCTTTGTTCTACTACACAGCGCGTCTCGGAGCGGCGGCGGGAGCAGCAAAGCAAACCATGGCCGCCGCCGTGAGACTGGCCTGGCGAAGAAGCTTCTCAAGCTTTGCCTAGGCGCCTGCCCATCATCTCTGGGCTAAAAAAAGGAAGGCCTCGTCATAGCTCAGCCGTACTTGTCGCCAGCCGGTAGGGCCGCGCCCGAACCCTTCTCACGCATCGTATTGGCCCTGCCCTGCCCTGCCCGGCCCTGCCCTGCCCTGCCCGGCCCTGCCCTGCCACTGCCACTGCCCTCAGGCCGGCCAGCTCTGCGACGCAACCAAGGCACGCCCACGTGAAACGCCCGCAGGCATGCACGGGCGGCGGCCTTGTGGTTTTATTTATTTTTTCCGTGCGCTTTTGCTGCGCTGCGAAGGATTCTGGCGGCTGGCGGCTGGCGACTGACGCTGCGAGGCATACGCACACGCTGATAGCCGCGGCCTCTTTGTCGCTCCGCTCAGTCCTGGCGCCGGCATTGGCAAGAGGCTGGGCGGGCCATCTGGGTCACGTGACGGTGGCGCAGCAGACAGCGTTGCGTAAAGCTCAACGGATGCCGTCACCAGTGTACCGCATATTTATCCTCGAGTGCACTGGACGCTCGCAGCAAAATCCCATCTGTACGCTCGTAGCCGCGATTCCCGGAGCTCGTGTTGTGCGCCAAGCCAGCATCACGGCATACCCAGCCTCAGCGCTTTTCAAACGAGACTGACACATCGGCTCGGGCTGAGTCTTGGTCGTCCCTACCCTACGCACCCTCATCTCCCCCAGACCACACCACCCTACCACACCACCCTTCACCCTCCCACCCACCACCTCGTCGTCCCTCTGAATCCCCCCAACAGCAGCACCCTACTCAACTGCTCTGCCGCATTCCATTACCAGCCATGGCCAACCGCGAGGAGCCCCCGTATGACCCTTACATTCCCAGCGGCGGCGCCGCCGGCCAGCAGGGCGGCCAGAACGGCAACCACCGCACTGCGGCACTTCAAGCTGTACGTCGTCATCTTCCCCATGCATGCTGCGAGAAAAACAAAGCGATGCAGCCTAGGCTGCCCGCGTCGCTGTCTCGCACGCCGACAAGATGGCGTCGCTAGCCCAGGCAGCGATGCGACAGCGGCAGCGGCAGCGCCGGGCTGCGCTTTTGGCCAGCGGGCCAACTGCTCTGCACATGGGCGAGTTGCGCAGCTCCAGCATGTGTTACAGTTTGGTGTGTGACGTGATGAGCTAACGTGCAGGCCAGGAAATCGACAGCACCGTTGGCATCATGCGAGACAACATCAACAAGGTGTCTGAGCGTGGAGCTCGTCTAGACTCGCTGCAGGACAAGACGGACAACCTTGCCGTGTCTGCCCAAGGCTTCCGAAGGGGCGCCAACCGCGTGCGCAAGCAGATGTGGTGGAAGGACATGAAGATGCGCATATGCCTCGTGGTGGGCATCATCATCCTGCTCGTTGTCATTATTGTCCCTTCCGGTAAGCTCTGCTCGGCAACGCTCCGTGTGCCGCCTCGTGCTAACTCGCCTGCAGTCATTGCCACGAAGAAATAAACAAAAAAAATCACTCCCTTACACGAGATACCACGAACTATACACATTAATAATGGCGCGGATGAGGGAGATGACGGAGCCACTGGAGAGGGAGGCGAGTGGCTACGAGTTGCACCATGACCAACGACATTAGTCTCTGTAAGATCTGTCTTCACACGGCGAATAGGGAGCGATGGGATGGGACGTCTTGTCTTTGTTTGCACTTGCACGGTCGTGCCGGACGCCTGGAAAGCACTCTTTTGCACGGAACGAACTGCTTCTGTTACGATGCCTGATGGGCGCAATTCCGCGCATGATCGCCTGCTGCGCAAATGGAGTTTTTCTTTTATTCTGGATAGCTGTCTTCTTGTCCATAGCCCAATTGCTCATTGACCTGGATTCCCCGGCCCCCGCGCAGTGCAATCTGTCTGTCTGTCTGTCTGTCTGTCTGTCTGTCTGTCTGTCTGTCTCTGGGTTTCAGCGGCTGCACGTGATGGTGCCATGTATAACGAGTATCCAAAGACCCGCAGGGCGACTCGAGTTAGCCTGGCGGCCGAACCACGACAGAACCAAGTGCCTTGCAAGGCCAGCGTGTGCGTGGATGGATGTGTGGGTGTGGCCTGCATGCAGTGCTGACACGGCCAATGGCCATGACGCCCGCCCCTCTCTGCTCTGCTGTGCCTGATGGATGCCGGCGACCCATGCCCCACAACACGATGCGGTTGACGAAGAGCAGCAACCAGCAGCCGCCGCCGCCGCCGCCATCGCCCGTACCTGGCACGCCCCATCGCGATGCAAGAGTCGTCGACTCGCGACTCGCAACCCGCCGGCAGTGGACGGGGGGGGAGAGGCGCAGCAGGCGCGCAGGCCGGCAGTGATTGGGCAGCGATGGGCGCGGGCGAGGGGCGCTAGCATGGGCCTGGTCTGGGGAAAGTCTGCGTGTGCGATAACGGCACCAGAGATTTTGTTCGTTGCTCGGCGTCATCATCTGGCTGGGTCCCGCTTCCTCTCCACCGCCCAGTCACGGCAAGGTGTAGTCAATTGTTGTCGAATTGAGTCGCCGGCCAGGGCCTGAGTCGCCTCTGCTTCTTGGGAGCCATCAGTCACCATGCAGAGCATTGTACGAGCCGGCCGTGTGGCTGCACGATCCTCGCTCCGCGTCCTCGCTCCCCACGCACGACGAGCCCTTCCGCGAGCTCTCGTCGCGAGCTCCACGCCCGCCCGCCTGTACTCGTCGTCCAAGGATGGCCGCAACTCGTCCATCTACGCCGCCTTCCTCAACCTGCTGGCCAGCTCCAGCTCCCGCCGCGAAGTCGACCAGTATCTGGGGCAGTTCCGCTCCGTCTCACCACACCAATTCGCCGTCGTCAAGGTCGGCGGTGCCATTCTCACCGACCATCTCGAGGAGCTCTGCTTTGCTCTGCAGCAGCTGCATGCAATTGGCCTGTACCCCATCATCGTCCATGGCGCCGGCCCCCAGATGAACCAGCTGCTGCTCGAGGGAGGCGTCGAGCCAGACTTTATTGATGGCATACGTGTCACGGACAAGAAGACGCTGGGCATTGCCCGCAAGCTTTTCCTCGAGGCCAACATGGACCTGGTCATGACCCTCAAGAGGGATTGGGGCGTCCCTGCCCGGCCCATCACGGCCGGTGCGCTGCAGGCCGACTATCTGGACAAGGACAAGTGGAAGTACGTTGGCAACATTACCAACGTCAACCGGAGGCAGATCATGGATGCTCTGGAGAACAAGGAGCTTCCCATCCTATGCTCCATGGGCGAGACGCTGGATGGCCAGATTCTCAACATCAACGCCGACGTCGCTGCCGCAGCATTGGCGCGCGAGTTCCAGCCCCTCAAGGTCATCTACCTCTCGGAAAAGGGAGGCTTGTTCAACGCCGAGTCCAAACTCATTCCTCACATCAACCTCGAGGGCGAGTACGACACCTACATGAAGCAGTCGTGGGTTAAGTACGGCACGAAGCTCAAGATTGTAGAGGCAAAGAAGCTCCTCGATGGCCTTCCGCGCACTTCGAGTGTAGCGATTACGCACCCTTCGAACCTTGGAAAGGAGCTCTTCACCCACACGGGAAGTGGAACTCTAATCCGCAACGGCGGCAGCGTCAAGGAAATTAGTAAGTTTGAGGACTTGGACGTTTCAGCCCTGGCCCAAGGCATCACAAAGAGCCGGGGAGCTGAGGCAAGCGATGCTGTCAACCGATACATCCAGAACCTAAAGAACCGTCCATTCGAGGTCTTTCACGATGATTCCATGGGTGTGGTTGCCGTCGTGTACCCACCTACTGCAGAGGGAGAGTTTGCTCAGCTCTCTCACTTCAGCATGACCAAGGATGCATTCTTGAACAACCTCAACGACCTGGTATTCCAGCGCATGAAGCAAAAGTACCCCAAGCTTTACTGGATCGTTGATGACCAGTCACAAAACTACGTCAAGTGGCATCTGGAGAAGACTGATGGCTTCCTCCGTCGTGACAAGGAAATCTTCTGCTGGTGGGGAGCTGCCGAGTCTTCGGAAATCTTCTCGCTCCTCGAGAGCTACCAGAAGCAGGGCCGTAGCATGTTGAAGGACAGCTTGGACGCCCAGTTCCGGAGGGCAGCCGACTTTGTAGCAAGCCTGAAGCAAGGCCAACAGACTCGCGCCTTCACCACCATGGCTGGTTCGTCTGCGAGGCCTACTCTGAGGTACGTAAAAGAAGTAACCCTGTCGATTTCAATTGCTGACTTGGCATCTCCAGGCAAAACAGATCTGCGCCTGCTTCAGCCCGAGGCTTCTCCACTACTGCAAAGCGCTCATTGGAGACCACCAACCCCAACCCTCCGTATGGCATCAAGCACAAGAGCAGGGATTACCCCGCCAAGGTCGCTTTGATTGGTGCGCGAGGCTACACAGGTCAGGCCCTGATTGAGTTGTTTAACAAGCACCCCAATATGGACTTGCGCCATGTATCATCACGCGAGCTTGCTGGCAAGAAGCTAGAGGGCTACACCAAGCGACAGATCACCTATGAGAACCTCTCAGCTGAAGATGTCAAGAAGATGGCCGAGAACGGAGAGGTAGACTGCTGGGTCATGGCTCTTCCCAACGGTGTTTGCAAGCCATTCGTTGATGCAATCAATGAGAGCGGCAAAGACCCGGTCATTGTAGATCTAAGTGCTGACTACCGATTTGACAACACTTGGACCTATGGACTACCAGAAATCGTCAACCGCTCAGACATCTCAGACGCTAAGCGGATAGCAAACCCTGGATGCTATGCCACAGCTGCTCAGCTTGGTATTGCCCCTCTCCTTGAGTTCATCGGCGGTCAACCTACCGTCTTTGGTGTTTCTGGCTACTCTGGAGCAGGCACCAAGCCCAGCCCCAAGAACGACGTCAAGAACCTCGAGAACAATCTCATTCCGTACAGCTTGACCGACCACATTCACGAGAAGGAAATCTCACGGCAACTGGGCATCGATGTTGCCTTTATTCCTCACGTTGCTGTTTGGTTCCAGGGTATCCACGTAAGTTTCGTCTCGTCTGACACATGACAATGCTGACGTGTTTTGCAGCACACAATTTCCATTCCGCTCAACCGCACCATGACGTCTCGTGACATCCGAAACTTGTACCAGGACCGCTATGCTGGTGAGAAGCTGGTCAAGATTGTCGGAGAGTCACCGCTCGTCAAGAACATTTCCGGCAAGCACGGCGTCGAAATTGGTGGTTTCGCAGTCCACAGCTCTGGAAAGCGTGTTGTTGTGAACGCCACCATTGACAATTTGCTCAAGGGTGCCGCAACCCAGTGCTTGCAGAACATGAACCTTGCACTCGGATACGGCGAATACGAAGGTATTCCCTACTAGGCGTCGGATCCTTTCAGAAAAATGGTCTTTCATTGAGTATGAACAAGGGGATTGGGGAAACAAAGTAGGGGCTGTTCCGGGAAGGGGGGCATAGTAGTTCAAAAAAAAAAGGAAAATATGAATTACAATGGCGCATCACAAATGTACTAGACAGGTTTCTTGGTTGGACTTGTAGATATATCCAATTCCACGTGTATTCAACACAATGCTTATAGTATAGGCCTGGACATGTGTTTTTTTTGTTTTTGACCTGTTCCACTTTGAAGAAAAGAGAAGCACTGCTTCGTGATACTGGTGGCAGTACATAGGTGGTGGTGATAACTCTGCTAACATGCACCTACGTAGATGAGCCTAGCCATGAATGTTGTTGCTGTGCACGTCATCAGACAGGGGGGGTAAACATGCACAAGCTGCAAGCTGCTCAAGAAAACAAAATTCCAGGCCAAAACTGTCCTAGTAAAAGACACACACACACACACACACACACACGGAGGCGTCGCACGCTGGACGCCTGATTTCCACCACAAGCACGTGTGTGTCTGTGTAATGTCCCACAGCACCACCAAAAAAAAGGCGATATGTTTTCCAAGTTTGGAAGATTCTTACCTCTTCTAGAAACAGTGCATTTCCGAATAGACGATAAAAAAACGGGGTTATACTGAAGGAAATAGCATGAGGCGATGCAGGTGGGAGATGGATATGTCACGTGCAGTCGTCGATCGACGCCGAAGGAGTCACACAGCCGCCATGTGTGTGTGTGTGCTCTAGTTTGACGATTCCGGTCAGCAGCTACAACGAACGTTTATTGAGAAAATGCAGTACACTTATTCCCCATGTATGTATGTATGTGTGCATGGAAATCATGAATGAATTTTTTTCCCCACAAGCTTTGAGGATTTGAGGAGGACTACGCGGGAAAATGTGCCAAGTAGTGGATTTGGGGGGGAAGGGACTTTGCCTAGTTGGCTGGCCGGACAACCCACCACGACTCTGATATATCCTACATCACGCACACACTACTACTCAGAGACTATCAACAGCCTAGAAATGATGTTTTAGGTAATGCAGATCGATGAGGAGACTTGGTAAAATGTTGGAAAACCTCCTTTTGGAACGGATACCATAGCCATAGGCCCCATATGGTGAAGGAGCAGCCGGCGACGACGACGTTGGCAGACAGACAGCTCCAGAACCCGATGCATCCAACGGTCTAAGCCTCCCCATTGGTCTCATGGGCTTCAAACCCGCCTCACTCCATGTGTTGGATGCTCACTACAACTTTGATGTAGAAGCACACTGGCACTCCGGTTTCCCAAAGTGGAAGTGCCTAAAAAGTGCTCTGGGCCCCTCCAAGTCATGCACTCTTGGACTCCAATGGACAATTCCAGTGTCTCCGGCCTAGCTGTGAGCTCTAGAGTCGATTGCGATATTTTGATAAGGCAACCGAGAGGAATAGTGGTGGATGCAGAGCCCGGGGTGTGTCAGGTGTGATTGGTCTTGGCGTGCTGAGCTTGCACACTTATACCTCGCACCGCCCACCTCCCACATTATCCCTCCTTTCTCCCCTCCCCTCTCTACACACTCTGCACACAAAACCTCTTCTCAAGGCTCGGAATAGCCTCAAGGTTCTTCCTAGACCATAGAGTAACACTTCCAACTCCTTTTTTTATATTAGATGCTGGTGGCTGGCCCGAGCTATCACCATGCCGTCGTCGTCACCAACGCCATCAGTCCAACCAGTTCCAGGTCATCCATTGCATTGGGAGAAACATCATGGCTACCGTCAGACAATGTACCATGATAAAGCCGGGATTCGGATTGCGGAATCTCGTCGTCGCTCCGGGGTTGCCGGCAAGGTCGAGCCATCAACGCAGCCTTATGTCGACTTCGTCCTTTATCCAGTGGAACACACCCAGTACTCTTCCAAAAATTGCTCACAAGACGTCTCGTATCATGCCGCACCAAAAACAAGGGCAGCAGCATCTTACTCGAGACCGCACGTGACTTCTGCCAAGCATTCGTCCATTAATAGACCAGAGCCAGCGATCATCCATGCGGCTACGGAGCAAAGCAGGACACTGTCTGGTGGAGAAACGACACCATTTCAGCTCTCTGGAGAGCCGACACCTCCTCCAACACCCCGAGTTGCCCGTTTGTCGACACCAGAGCTTGCTGAACTCATTGAAGCGCCCTTTTGCGAATGCGGTGTCGAGAGGCAGATTGTCAGGTGCTGTAAGACATGCAGCAAGGAAGCTGATCTTTGGTCTACGCAACGATGAGAATTTTCATATCGCAATCGAGTATGTTTCTTCGGGCAATGCTTCATACACTGGGGTTGTGTTCTGGTTCTCCGGTCTGGCTACTTGACAATTCAAGTTCACCTCTTGAGTAAGGAGTTAGAGGCCTTGGTTGGTTGGGCGTACTGTTTCCTCTCATCTTCATTTCCTTGCAAGGGTTGTCGGTCTTTTCCAGATGCTATATTTTCGGCTATTACGAGGCGTTCGGTGCATGGATCTGTCGTTCCAGATGTAGCAATATGCTGCATGTGCTTGTTGACTTATCCCGAAACCAGTTTATAGTATTAAACCGTATATTTTGATCCTGGTAGATCCAATTTTGAGCGGCTTATTCTTGAGGTCGTTCGCTTTCGACAACAAAATATTTGCCTGCCTTTCGCTCGGCTGAGCCCAGCACATCCCATTCTTCAACTTCCTTTGCGTTGACAGGCGTAGTGTCTCGCTGTAAGCGTTTATGATGACGTCCTACAACCTTCTCTTTGCTCAATGCATCCTTGAGCGTCTCTAATGTGATCTTTTGCTCCTCTTCTGCAGCTGCAGTCTCATCACGTATAGCCCGCAGAGGTTTTACACCAGTGGTGTCCACCTCCTGTATCTTGCCCACAAAATGTAGTTGCGCTGCCAGTGTGTCTAGCATCTTCTTCTCTTGTTCTGGTGTCTCTGGCGGTGGAAGGGCCGATAATCGCAGTAGGTGGTGGAGCTGTTGCGAGGTGACTTGCGGGGCGTCGGGAGCGCGTGTCTTTGGTGGGAGGAGGGACTCGACCGACCAGGTGGGCTCTGCAAGAAGTTGTTCTAACTCGTCGGGATGGATGCCGACATTCTTTTGTGGCTGTTGAGGCTCTTCGGACCCCTTGTCTAGTCGAAAGGGGGACTGTGTAAACGACCGTATTTGCAGATAGTGTATCGGCCTGCAAAGCTTCACAGTCGCAAACGCGCGGCGGCACGCCATGGTTGTTCTGAACCCGCACGAAGGTTTTTGCGATAAGCTTGCGGGATTATTCCGGATAGATGAGGTTTTGCAGTAGTCCAATTGATTCTATCGGCGGCCCCAGTTGGATGGTGAGGCTGAGGCGAAACGTGAGTGGTGCCGTCGTAAAGGTGGGAGGTTGAGGCAATGCACTAGCGCGGCGGGGGTCGGGCATGGGCCAACGTAGGCATGGGTCGTCATCGCTCGTTGAAACAGCAAGCGCAGCCACCACCTGTCTACAACCCAGTTTCAACACCTACATCTGCCTACACAGTTTCTTCTTGCATACACATCTTCTCGTACACTCAAGCATTCGCATACCGCGTGTCTAGCAAACATGGCAGGCGACCCAAGAGCATTGATGCGACAGGTGGGGCCTCCCCTCTGGGCTCAGCCACCAAGCAGATAACTGATATTGAGGTGACCCATTAGGCAGAAACATCACTGCAGAAGGCGTCTGGAGGCTTTAGTTTCTTTGGAGGAAAGCAAGACAAGTGTAAGGCTCTGCGGATAGCATATGAGTACCGGAATACTGATGCACGTGACAGACGAGGCAGCTGCAGAGCAGTTCATCGCCGCAGCAAATGCGTTCCGGATGCAAAAGATGGGTAGGATGCAGAAGCCCCAACAACACGGAACAGAACATGACCTATGTCAGTTGTCTTGAAATACTAACTGGTTCTAGGCAAGGAGGCCGGTGAGGCCTTTGAGAAAGCAGCATCAGTTCAACGCCAACACCTGAACGAGCCGGATGACGAGGCAAACACTCTTACAGATGCCTTTAGTATGGGCCACCAAAATCTTGCCCTGGATCCGCATGACTAATTCAATGCCAGAGGCCTACCGAAAAGATGACCCGGAAGCAGCAGCAAGGTGTCTAGACAAGGCCATCGCACACTACTGCAGCAAGGGCAACTTCCGCCGTGCCGCCACTCACAAGCAGAACCTCGGCGAGCTCTACGAAGTCGAGCTCGGCGACAAAATGCGTGCAGCAGCAGCCTACGAAGAGGCCGCTGGCTGGTACGAAAGCGTAAGTCTCGATATATTTAGATGTTCCATCAAGCAACAGATAGGATTGTGAGGCTAACACGTGACTAGGACAATGCCGAAGTAATTACTACCCAAACATTACCTAACTTTTTGGCCAAAACTAACCCTCACTCTCAGGCACTTGCTAACAAGCTCTGGCTCAAAACGGCTGACCTTATCGCCTTGGAGGGCAAAGACTACTACAAGGCGATTGAGCTCTATGAGAAGGTGGCAAAGGCATCTATTGCTAACAACCTCATGCGCTGGTCGGTCAAGGAGTACCTCCTCAAAGCCGGTATCTGCCAGCTTTGCACAGGCGACCAGGTCGGTGTCAACGCTGCGCTTGAGCGATACAGGGAGCTCGACCCCAGCTTCCAGCAGCAGAGGGAGCATGCGCTGCTTGTTGATCTTGCGGCTGCCGTGCAGGATGGCGACCAGGAAATGTTTGCCGACAAGGTATGTGATGATGGCTATACTGTAGAGCAAGTGGAGGCAAAGCAAGTGCTGATACATGGTGCAGCTATTCCAATTCGACCAGCTGAGTAAGCTGGACAAGTGGAAGACTACGCTCCTTTTGCGGATCAAGAACACGATTGAGGAGGGTGGCGAGGACTTCTCGTAGAGCCGGGTCTTGGCATGTTCTGTTCTTTTTCCTGGTGTTTTGCTGTCGGGCTCGAGTACGTGGCATAGACCTATATCTCAACCAAACTTCCTCTGGATGCGAGCGTTCAGTGTGACGAGATCAATCGCTCGGCTTATCATAATCACGTTGACATGCTGTGGATATGCAATGTGATTTTCAACAGTGGTATTTATATGCTATATCAAAGTAATACGTGCGTAGTGTGAAGGAAGTGTTTCTACTCAAGACAAGGCTTTAATTGAAAAGGGGAAACATTTCGAAAAGATTGTCCAGTGCCGCGATGGCTATATGATCCGTTCGTCTGCTTAGTTCAAGATGGGTAGTGTCATGCATGCTTACAGCTCCATGTTGTCGACAAAAGGCTGAAGACGTTCCTTGAGATCATCAACATCAATCTCCTCACCCTGCCAGAAGATTTGCTCGCCATTGGCGGTCTTGGGTGGGATCAAGACGCTAGAAACGCCGTGGATGACACCATCGCTGGCAACACCGTCGCTTACAGTGACGTGCGCGAAACCATTGATTCGGATTTCGACAAAAGGTCCCCAGCTTCCAACATCGACTGAGAGGTACTTGTCTTTCAACAGGGTAGCAAGGTCGTAGTGGTAGCGAGATGGGTGGGCATCGCCATCCTCGTCGTCACACTCTTCGTCATCGTCGTCCTCGTCGTCATCTTCGTCGTCATCCTCATCCCACTCGCCATCATCGTCCCACTCGTCAGCACCATCATCCTTGTCGGCAGCGTAGTTCTTGTTAGCGCCATCCTTGTTGGCACCATCGAAAAAGGCGTCAGAGTAAAGGGTCTGGTCGACAACAATGTGGTACTCGAGAAGAGCCTTGAGGTACTTCTCACCGTACTTGGAGAAGAGGAAGGCGTTAGCACGATGGCCAAGCCTGGTGAAAGCAGAGTTGCTGGGTGCAAAGAAAGTACCGCCATTGTGGTCATACTCGGTACTGTTCATCAGGTCAAAGATGCCAGTCTTTTCGAGAGCAAGGTTGAGCGTGCTGAATTCGCCGGGGAGCAGGCTGATGATGGTGGCGACGTTGGGAGGAGGCACGAGGATGCTGCTGACACCGTGCACAACGCCGTTGGTGCCAAAGATGTTGACGGCTACAATGCGGCTGTAGAAGTTGATGGTAGGGCCCTTGAGTGAGACTTTGACAGTCAGACGCTGAGCATGTCCGAGGTTCTTGCTGGTTGTGTACAGCGTAGGGATGGTGTAGCTATGTAGAACACGACCAGCAGGGTAGAAGTCGTCAACGACATGGTATAGGAGGAGGTCCTTGAGGAATTCCTTCGAGGGCTGAGGGTGATGCTTGGGAATCTTCTCAAAGGCCTCATCTGTTGGTGCAAAGATGGTATAGTTGGCCGCAGTGCCATTGAGCAGTTCAACAATGTCATCGTACTCGTTGATCAGCTTGGCCAGCTTTGTTGTGTACTTGCTCTCGTTGATGAGCTCGTAGACTGTTCGGTTTGGAGGACCGCCGTGGTGAGGAGGACCGCCATGGTGAGGAGGGCCACCATGGTGGGGTGGGCCATCATGGGGTGGGCCATGGTGTGGGCCATGGGGCGGGCCGTGGTGAGGGCGATGATGATGCTCAAAGCCGTCGAACTGGGCGCTCTCTAACCACGCCTCGGCGTCGAAGCCAGCATTGTGGACTTTGTTGTATGCATCCTTTGCAGTGTCTTTGACCTTGCTGAATGCACTGTCAAGGACGCCCTGGGCGTTGTCCAGAACCTTCTGAGAATGGTCGGCAAGCTGCCTTCCCGACTTCTCAATGTTTGCAAATACATTGGGTTCAGTGATAACGAAAGCAGAGGCCAGGGGCAGAACGGGCACCACGCGTGAGAGCCGCATGTTGGCGGGACAATGGAGGTGATGAGAGTGGTAGACAGGTGCTGCTGGTTGGGGGGGGGGGGGGAGGCGAGGTACTGGTGTTCGGTCAATGACCCACGCTATGCGGAGCCGAGTAAGCAGCGGATGAGTTAATCGACTGCAATCAACTTGTTGGATGGGCGTGGAAAAAAACAAACAAGTAGTGGCTGTACTATCTGAGGCGCTGGTCCGCAACCGAAGCTGAACGAGGACAAAGGAGGTGTCCAAGGCGACGCAGGAGATAAGAGTACTTGAGGCGAGGCCGCGCAGTTGCTGCTAGGCTGCAGCAGAAACGAGGACGCGTCAGTCAGTGTTTCCCCGCGTTCCGCCATGTCAGTGTGGCGGGTAAGATGATTCGAAGACGGCCGGCGCTACGTCACGATACCCTTGCAGCTCGTCATTCTAAACGCCCCAGCGTATAGCAGCGCCTGTGTCGAGCAGCACCTCGAAGTAGCGCCTCGACTTGGCTGTGGCGAAGCAACTCGGTGGGGGCTTCATCTATACAAATCCGTGGTGCAACATGCACATGTGCATTCGAGGCCGCGGCCTGTGCCTGTGAAACAGCCATCACGTGATACCGCGCTCGAGTCGACCGCCTCCCTTTTCGGCCTAGCTGGCTAGGCTGGAGCGGATTTGCAGCTCTCATCCGATTTGCTCTCAACATCTGCTCCACGCCACACGTTCCGAGGAACCCGGCAACCGCTAGCTACATGCACATGTACAGACTCTTGGCTACGGATCAACGACAATCAAGTATCGCATGTTGATCTCATGGTTATTTGAAGGACTGACCTCGCAGCTATATTCTCTCCCTCTCTCTTCGCACACAGCAGATGCATTGCTGCTACGGCTGCAATCAACGCTTCATCTTGACGCACCGATCTACGCGGCAAGAAACTGTGACGTTATTTCCAACTCGTCACCATGCGTCAGCTTAACTGCGTCCTCTCACTGAGGCACAATTCCAGGCCTGTCACGCTTTCAGACTACCGCCTTCAAAATACCGCGTACCAGACATTGGGTCAAGCGCTACGACAAGTGGACCCCGGCAATAACGTTGTAATTGGCCATGAGGCCTTTTTTTAAAGCTGTGGTCAACAAAACAGGCTTTTTGACAAGCTTTGGTCAAGCTTTGCAAACACTTACGGAGGTGGAGGCATCCATTCCATGTCCACGTTCACTGGTGCAAACAGGCGGGTACGAACGGATGCATTGTGTCGTCATGCCTCTTCGTATCCTGACGTGTACCGCTCTCCATGTATTTCTACTATAATACCTCTGCTTGAATGATGCAAGATTTACAGCAAAACTAAACCCCTCGACACCCATTCCTCCCTCGACAGCCTCTGATCATGGCCGGACTCGCAAGACACGTTGACACGGATGAGCTCCTGAAGACGCTCAAGGACCACCCCATACACAAGGCTGGTGGACGTCATGCCGCCAATCGAGCAACTTCCCATGTCACGCCCTACTCGAGCCGGTACGCTGCTGGCACCGAGCTATCAAAATTCAAAATTCCGCATGATGGCGCACCCGCCGACGTTGTTCACCAGCTACTCAAGGACGAGCTTGACCTGGACGGACGACCAAGTCTAAACCTCGCCTCGTTTGTTGGCACCTTTATGGAGAAGGAGGCCGAGCAGCTCATGATTGAAAACCTGTCCAAGAACATGTCGGATGCCGACGAGTACCCAGCCATGATGGACATGCATGCCCGTTGTGTGTCGATTATTGCCAATATGTGGGGTGCGCAAAAGGGCGAAAAGGCCATTGGATCGGCTACCACGGGGTCCAGCGAGGCCATCCACCTCGGTGGGCTGGCTATGAAGCGCCGATGGCAAGAGAAGAGAATGGCAGAGGGCAAAGACACTTCCAAGCCCAACATCATCATGGGCGCCAATGCTCAGGTCGCGTTGGAGAAGTTTGCGAGGTATTTTGAAGTCGAGGCCCGCATTCTTCCTGTCAGCGAGGCATCCTCATACCGTCTTGACCCCAAGCTCGTCAAGGAGAATATCGACGAGAATACCATTGGTATCTTTGTCATTCTAGGCTCTACCTACACTGGACATTACGAGCCTGTCGAGGAGATTTCAAACATCTTGGATGAGTTTGAGAAGAAGACTGGCGTCGACATCCCGATTCATGTTGACGCAGCGTCAGGAGGCTTCATTGCGCCCTTTACCCATGCCAAGGCGGGCCAGAAGTGGAACTTTGAGTTGCCACGAGTCAAGTCGATAAACACCAGTGGTCACAAGTTTGGACTCGTGTATGCTGGTGTTGGGTGGATCATCTGGCGCGATGAGAGCTATCTACCCAAACACTTGGTGTTCGAATTGCACTATCTAGGTGGAACTGAAGAGTCGTATACACTCAACTTTTCCCGACCGGGTGCACAGGTCATTGCACAGTACTACAACTTGATTCATCTGGGCTTCACGGGATACCGCAGCATCATGGAGAACACTCTTGCAAATGCTCGTCTGTTGAGCAGAGCGTTGGAGCATACGGTAAGAATGCTTCTGCAGGCAGACCTCTGACAGTTGCTGATGTTAACATAGGGCTGGTACCGCTGCGTCAGCGATATTCACCGCAAAAAGGGAGACTTCAAGTACGAACCGGGCAAAGAGCAGTATGAAGAAGGGACGACGAGCGAAGCTTACAACGCCGGTCTGCCAGTCGTGGCATTTTGTCTTACCGACCAGTTCCACAAAGACTTTCCTCACGTCAAGCAAGAAGCCGTCAGCAACCTGATGCGTGCCAAGCAGTACATTATTCCCAGTAAGCAAAGCGCGGCTGGAGCTATTGAAGCAACCCCTTGACTAACCGCAAACAACAGACTATCCGCTGCCACCGAACGAAGAGAAGACGGAGATCCTTAGAGTAGTCGTCAGAGAGTCTCTGTCTTTGGACATGATCGACAGGCTGGTCACGGACATTTGCAGCGTAACCGAGATGCTCATGAAGACGGATGCCGTGGACCTGGCCGCGTTCCAGCCCGGATCGAGCCCGAGTGTCGAGAAGCAGCATGCGAGCAAGGGCCTCACGAAAGAGCACAAGCACAAGGCGCAGCGGTCGTCGGCGGATGGCGTGTACCGAACCGTGTGTTAGCGACGAAGATCCAGATCTACCGCTACTGCCGTATTTAGTGGACATGGTCGTCTTGATCTGCAAGGCGGCTAAGAAGCCGTTGCAGTGACGAGGCGGGGAGGGATAACCGGTATGCGGTAGTGGTAGACTTGTTTTGCAAATCGTCGGCAATGCGAGGTGTAAATCAGTGATGGCCGGCCCCGATCCAGTGGGTTGTCGGCGAGAAGGAAAAAAAAATGGAATATTTTTTTTTGGTTCACATGAATCAGGTTGCTGTCTACTGGCCCCATAGTAATGACATGTTGCTTCTTAAGCCAGGGCTGATAAGAATGCGCCAAGAAGGGCAGTATACTTGTCTGGGGTTGAAGAGTTTTGCTAGTCCAGGCAGAGTTTCAAACAGGAGGGGGTGAGGTGAGGTGTAGATTGACGTGGCGAAAGCATGTATGTAGATGTGTGACGCAGTGATGTGCAGGTAGGGTTTGGCTAGAGCCGATCAGGCAATTGCAGTGAATCGGGGAAGCGTGGCACGAGACCAACAGTTCTAGGCCAGCTGCAGCTGTGATATTTCAGGTGTCTCAGGGTCCGGTTTCAGGCTGGAGGCAAGGCGAGGAGGGAGGGTAGGAGGGTGGATGGGTGGATGGGTGGATGGGTGGATGGGTGTGAAGGCGAGGTGGTGTGCCTTGGTAGCTGCCCATGTTGCTCAGGGCCACTTTCCATGGTTTGCAGTCCTGTCTCGGAAATGGAAAGGGCGCCCCACTAGTGACGAGCAAGATTTGATGCAAGATAGATATCGTGCAGTGGTCGGAGAGGTTCCCACTTCCCCCCCCCCTCCTTCACCTCCGACCACGACCACGACGCCGCAAGCCGTATGACAGCCAGCAGCATGCGCAGCCACTTCTGTTGACTGCCGGTCATTCGATGCTCGCCCGTTTGCCGGAACACGACAGTGTTGTTGTGCAGCATATGGAGAGGGGCTTGCAAGAGACGTGGTACGGCATTATAGAGGATGCGTGCGTGGCAACGGGTAACGGGCAACTGGCAGCTGGTGACTGGCAGGCTTGGAAGAGATGGGTGTCGTGATGGGCAGCCAATTTGGGCGCGGTGCACGTGTGGGATGGCTGGATGGCTGGTGGTACCTTGCACACGATTTCGGCTCCAAATCGACGAGTATCGAGATCAGATCAGGACGGGGGGCGGCTGACTTGGGGCGGCGCTTGGGAGGGCGCCAGCATGGACGGGCAGCTGTGCAGCGGCAGGCGTCGAGTCATCGTGAAGAAACGTCGTGCGGCCTTACCGCAGGCGGGCTGGCGCGGGCATGGCAGGACTCGCGATCGCGCTGGTGCTCGATTGCAGCGCGACATCGCAGCGTCCATGGCGGAGGGCGGGCGGCGTCGAACGCTCGGCCCGGCCCAAGTCGCGCGCTCGCACGCTCAGCATTGCTCGCACTCGCCTCGCACTCGCTCGTTTGGCGACCCTGCAGCCAAAAGAGGGCCCAGCGGTGGCGGCGCGCTAAACCGGCTCCAAACGTCATAACACCCCCCCCCCCAATGAACCCCCCCAATGACCCCCCCTGGCCAGCGATGCTGCAGCATCACCAATCTCGACCGGATCTCCTCAGTGTCGACCACCTGCACCCCTTGCGGTGGGGTCTGCCCTGATATGGCCCTGGCTGACAGATGACATTTAGGCCTCTCTTTAGTGTCCAGCCGCCTCGTGCCCTAGAAATTTCGATGTGAAGCTCCATTGTCACCCTCCATCGGACCATGACGTCCTGAACCACGCACCCAGCCAGCCAGTCGTTTGTTTCTTCCTGTTCTCCCCCTCTGGCTTGCTGGCACCCGCCATGCCTCTGCGAGTCTCTCTCTCTCTCCGCCTCCTCCATGCTTCGTAACCTTGATGTTACGCCGTAGCTGTTCCTGGCCGCCGTGCAACACCTGCGACTTGTTCCTCTGCTCCTTTTGCTCGACCCGTGCCTTCAGCGCCTACAGCCCAGAGCCCCCGAGCATGTCCCCCCGGGTCCCTCGCATCCTCTTGTACATTCTGCGCCGCGATGTCCGCCTCTCTGACAATCCCGTCTTCTACTCGGCCTCGTTGCTTGCCAGCCGTCCGAGCTCAACTTCATCGTCGATGTCCGATCGGCGGCATCGCGATGATTCGCTGACTTCAGAGCACGGCCGCGCAACCTTCACCCACCTCTTGCCGGTATATATCTTCCCGGCCAACCAGATCGAAGTCTCGGGCTTTCTCTCTTCCCCATCCGACAAGTCGCCTTATCCCGAGGCGCGGAGCCAGCATGCCGGTGTCTGGCGAACAGGGCCTCACCGCGCAAAATTCATAGCCGACGGCGTTTGGAATCTCAAGACCAGGATTGCCGCTCTCAAGTGCGGGTCCGCCCTGCAACTGCGTGTCGGAAAAATTCCCGACGTGGTTTCTGATATTTTGAACTGGTACAGTCAAGACGACAATGACGGTGTAATCAGCGGCCTGTGGATCACGGGCGAGGATGCCACAGAGGAAAAGGGCGACGAGGCGAGCCTGAGAAAACTCGCCGAGCAGCACGGCGTAGAGTTCAAGGTCTGGGACGACGAGAAATACTACGTTGACGAGTAAGTAAATGCGCTGCAGACAATGACGTAAAGCTAGAGTAATTCTGCTAACTCAAAATAGCCGAGATCTGCCATACGACAACATTTCAAAGTTGCCCAACGTTTACACCACATACCGCAAGGGCTTGGAGCCACTGCGCAACCGGCCCAGAAATACCCTCCCCACCCCTGAGCAGCTGCCCCCGCTGCCCCCGAGCATACCGCCCCAAGCCCCGCCTTTTACCATCCCGTCGACACTCGACGGCTTGAAGAAGGCGCTACTCACTCCGCTGGAAAAGGATCCAACCTACACCCTCACATACCCACCGCAATGGCCGGCGGACGTTCAATCAGCGCACCCTTTTTCGGGCGGCGAGACGGCGGGCTTGGAGCGAATATCACACCTCATCACAACAGGCGCAATGAGCTCCTACAAATCGACGCGAAACGGCATGCTGGGCCTTGACTTTAGTACCAAACTTTCGGCCTACCTTGCGCAGGGTCATATCACAGCACGACAAGTCCACTGGTCCATGCTGGACTTTGAAGAAGGACGGGGACCAGGCGAAAAGGCCCAAGGCTACGGCAAAGGCGAAAACGAAGGCACGGCTGCTGTCCGCTTCGAGCTGCTGTGGCGAGACTACATGCGTCTTTGCATGCGAAAGTTCGGATACAAAATGTTCAGTCTTTACGGCATCCAGAGCTGCGAGCAAAAAGACGAAAAGGGTCCCCGCGAACACCGATGGAAATCACTCAAGAAATCATGGGGTGCAGGTGACGACCCTGCAAAAACACTAGAAGCCTTTCAACGCTTCCGTTCCGGCCGAACCGGGGTCGGTCTTATCGACGCATCCAACCGCGAGCTCTTTGTCACGGGCTACACGTCGAATCGCGCGCGGCAAAACGTCGCTTCGTTTCTGTCGTCGCACCTGAAAATCGACTGGCGCGTCGGCGCAGAGTGGTACGAATCCTTCCTCGTCGACTACGACACGGCGAGTAATTGGGGAAATTGGCAATACGTGGCGGGCGTCGGCAACGACCCACGACAGGGCCGAGTCTTTAATCCCGTCAAGCAGGCCCTCGACTACGACAAGCATGGCGAGTACATCAAAGCCTGGGTACCTGAACTTCGCGGCCTCAAATTGACGCGCTCCATGGGCCAGGGCAAGGAGGAAATCGACCAGCAGCGCCTCATGGGCTTGTATCAGGCGTGGAAACTGAGCGGTTGGGAAAAGTCCAACCTAGGCCTCAAAGGCATTGATTGGGTGGAGCACCCGCTTACTCGCATACAGTTTCAGGTTGGCCGTGGACGCGGCGGACAGGATGGACGGCCCAAACGTGGAGGGCCTGGTGGCGGTGCTGGTGCTGGTGCGGCTAACGGCGGTGGCGGCGGCGGCGGCGATATTCCCTGGCGTGGAAGAGGAGGAGGGGGTCGTGGGCAAGGAAATTATCATTCCAAGCGGAAATGCGACGAGCAAAAGTGGCCGAGAAAAGATGATGGACCTACCATTGTAAGTAGTGTGCAGCGGACTTGACGGTTGGAGAGGAGGAGCTGTTCCCCGAGGCGTGAAAGTGTCGTGTATGTAAATAGGCTTGTTGATTCCCCTTGTCGATATACGCTTTGCATTTTTGGCGTCGTCGCGTCGCATCGCATCGCATCGCATTGCATCGTGTGTAATTCATCCCCCAATTAACTCTTCAATCATAACATTGCTGTCTCTACTTCTCAACTACCTAAGACTGTCTTTTCCTTTCCACATATATCCCAAGGCAAAGCGACATTGCATAAAAGACGTTCGCTGTATTTCACTACATGGTCTCGCTACAACATTCCTGCATTCTATCATAGACGTCTTCTCCAAAAACGTAGCATCGCAATGCTCCAATCAGGTATATCCGCCCAGCGCAGAAGCCAACAGACACGTCAAACATGGCCACCGATTTATTGCGCTCGTTGGGCGCGCGCCTCAGCGGGCGTGGGTCCGGCCATGCGCTTGCTCCTACAAGGGGGCGTTAGTTATGTTGCGCGCGCGCTGAATTGTCGAGCTGATGTGCTTACATAAAGGACCTGCTGATGAAGGAGATGATGATCATCGGCATCCACGAGGGCATCTTAGAGAAACCATACGTCACGTAGCCGTAGGGCAATGCAAGGTTATAAGTCTGCATTGTGCCGTTGAACGGGTGGAAATGGCCCCAGTAAGGCTCAATCTTGAGGATCTCGTTGCCAATAATGAGCTCCTTGATTGTCTCGCTCGTCGTCGTCGTGCGGTTCAGCGTCGTGTAGCGCGCGACGGGAGTCTCGCCGGCAGGCTGCATCTCGAAGAAGTACAGCGACGGGGCGTGGATCGACCACGAATTCGCCAGAACGGGTTGCTCTTCGGAATCCAGGTATACAAATTTAGGCGCATTTGGCATTGCGGCAATGTACGGCAATGAGTCCTGGGTACACGTCAGCATCAGAAATGGTCCATGGCGACGCATATACGTACGTTCCATGCCTTGGTGACGTTCTCACAGAGGCCAAAGCAAGTGTTGTTGCCTCCAGTGGTGAATACCAAGACGTTTTGCGCATCCGTTGTCAGGACATCCTTCCACGTCTCCAGGGTCAGTGGGTGCTGAATAACCTCGATGGCCTCGACTTTGGCGCTCTCCGTGGCGGCAGCGGGGGCCGTCGAGATGGACGAGGATGCAGCAGCTACAGCAGCAGTCGCCTTGTTGAAGAAGCCCTTGACCCTTTCGAGAAGAGGGACTTGCGCCTCTTCGGCGACAGCAACAGAGAGCGCTGGGGCGAGGAGAAGGGCTGTTGAAACGCGCATTGTGGTGTTGAGGGAGACGTGTCGAATGGGAGAAGGAGAGAAGGCGGCAGCGGAGCGATTATGCCTGTCAGGTCAGGGTACTACAGTGACCGTGCGCCAGATGGTCATGGTCGCCAGTTGGACACCCCAACAACAACAATATAATTAAAAAGATGAGGCTGTATAGCCCCCACAAATCGTAATGAAATTGCGTAAAGCTAGGATTATACTATATATAGGCCTATAAAAGTTTTAGCTTATTTAGATTTTTTTTTAGAGGGCGTTATTAGTCAGTCTCGTCGACTACGCGGTATAACAGCTAGTGCACCTCTTGCGGCTCTTACTATAGCTAGAGCAACACTACTACGCTTTTAACGCTTTGTAGCTAGCTTATAAGGTTTTAAAGCTTTGCGCTTACCTTTTTAAGGCAATTATATAGCTTTTTTAGCGTCGCGGAGGCTTCTACAGCGCTCCTTTTTAGCTTGCTCTACAGCCCTCTACTTTCTACTCTCCTCCTAACCCTTCTCTTACTTAACACGCTTTATAGCTTTAATTTAAAGCTTATAATTATAATTTGCCTTCTTAATCTTAGCTTACTTAGCTTTTTAAAGCTTTTTAAGCTTAGCTTGTTATTATTATGCCTTCTAACAATCGCGGGATCGTTGTATACTCTTAGGCGACTATATTTTAGCTCTCCTATAGTAAACCTCGTCCTTATTAAGCTAGAGGGCGAATAACTGCTTTAGTTGCCTCTTCTTAATAGCTAGGGACTGCCTAAGGCCTCTAATCTCCTTATAAAGTATACTATTTTAAGCTAAGATGTAGTATAAGCTTTATTAAAGCTTCTTAACGTCTTTACTGCTCTAATCCTTCACCTTACGGTGTATAATTAATTTAAGCTTGAGCTAATCGTCTCTAGAGAGGACTGACTGGCTGCTTTTAGAATCTGAAGCCTCTTTGGCAAACCTCTTAAGTACAACGTCTAGGTTGGCTGGCTGTATACTGGTGGCTTTAAAAGACCTTTTAATAAGTTAAGGCCTGAATATAGAGGTCCAGGACCTCTAGAAGAGCGGGAAGAAGTCTCCTTTGGTTAAATTGAGCAACCTCTGGCTGTCCTGTAGGTATCTAGATAACTAAGTTAAGTAAGTGTTACACGGGGGTCGGCTATACTTCTCTGGTCTCGTTCCGGGTTAGGGCGAGTAGACTTAACTAGCCCCACCACAAAGTGCGCGCGACCACAAAGTGCGCGCGCGCCTTACAACCACCTCAACCTCAACGCGTCGTATCCCCACCACCATGGCTAATATTGAGGCTGCGCTTGCAGCTATTAATGCCCTAGGACCTGATGAGCCTTTTTCGTATACAGATATTGCAAAAAAATATAGTGTTGTTCGATCTACGCTTACCCGAAGACACCAAGGCCTACACACCTCACGCGCGATAGGTGGCCAAAAACGGCAGCTCCTCCACCCACAGCAGGAGCAGGCCCTAATCGCCTATATTAATCGACTAACAGATAGAGGCTTACCACCTACTCAGGCCAATG
>NW_007359915.1:1006277-1009117 GCF_000359705.1 Exserohilum turcica Et28A | reverse complement strand
GAGCAGAGGCGTCAGCGAGGCTTGCAGTAAGTCTAATGAGGCAGAAGGAGAGGGAGGAGAAGGCTATTGAAAAAGGCCTCAAGGATCGCGGCTCGCAAGGCTGCAAAACAACTTCAAAAAGCTATTAAAACTTCTCAAAGGGGTAAGAGAAGGAGCTTCATGGCTCCTGCAAAGGCTACTCAAAAAAAGAAGCCTATCGCGAGGCCTCAAGGTGGTGAGGAGCCTCAGGGAGGTGCTGCAAGCTCACCACCTCCAACCTCGCGTCGCGGCCGCGCGATTAGAACTCCGTCTCGATTTCTATAGCTGTATATATATATTAAAGCCTATTGATCTCACCACCAAAATATATCGTGATAATATCTATTTGGTGTGGCTCTATAGCCTCGTTTTTAAGGTAGTTTTGGTGAGGCCGCGCGCGCACTTTGTGGTCGCGCGCACTTTGTGGTGGGGCTAGTTAAAGCGGTAGTCCGTGAGATTGTTTGGCGAGTAGCTGGTGGAAAAGAGTTATAGGATTTAACCGAAAGAATAAACAATCAATTCTACTAAGGTAGAATAACTAGTATCAATCTAGGTAAGAGATGAACTATTAATAAGTTGACCACAACGAGTGTAATAATAAAATCCAACACATTCTTATACCCATTGCCTTCTGGTCCTGCTATCCCGTCCATCCCATCTTCCTGTCTCTTGGCGGGATGTTTGGGATAGCCTGCCATCCCAAGCCCTGCTGCCATCCCCATCTTGGCGGGATGTCTTGTCTTGGCGGGATGGCACATCACGTGACTCCAAGCCCCGCGATAGCCATTACCTTCTGACGTGGACGTGGTTGGCCTCCAACCTCGTCACCCTGCGTCAAGGAGAGAATCCTTCTTGTTACGAGTAACAGTAAGCTATTGCTAGGGGTTTGAATATTACCACATTAAGTAGTTAAAGTGTATAGGTAGCGTAAGGTGGAAATATATATAAGAGGATCTTGTTATTATAGCAATACTTAATAAACTCTATAGTTACATAGGATCCGTGGCCGTTAAGGATTAATAATTAATACCTAGTTAAAGCGTATCGTCTAGTCTCCTGTTTAAAAAACCCCTTAAGCTAAGCTAACCTAATATTGTTATTAGTCTAGCTAGAGGGAGATAAGGTTATAAAGACTAAGTGCTCGTTAGCTTGTATAGCTTCAACCTAGCTTAATTAAACTAACCTATTAGATCCCTAAAAGATAAGTGTTAGACTTAAAGCTATACTATCTGAACAAATACAAGCTATAACGTGCGGGATTAGTAAGCTGGCCGGAACAATAAGCTGGCCGCCCCACCAAACTCGACGCGACACTCTCCACAACTACCACCATGCCGCGACAATAACGCTCTATACAGACTTCTTGTAAAGGTAGAATAAGTCTTACTATAGCGTTCTATTATAATAATCTAAAATAATCTATCTACTCTCTTGCAAAAGCGTATAACGTGCTAAAATTAACGCTCTAGACACGCCTCCACGGTATCTAGCTACGATTAGAGGTTCTGTCTACTAGGCGTAAGCTATCACCTATTAAGAAGTAGTCTCTTGTTTAGTGGATTCTAGAGCTAGATTAACAAGGCTTTCCGCCTTATATTATTAACGTGCGACAGATGGCAGACGCGTTACTCGCAGCGCGTGGCCAAGATCCACCTCCACAATCTATAGGCAAGAAATAGGTGTCGCGCTTTATCTAGAGCTAGCTAAAGCTTTAGATAAAGTAGACTAGAAGATTACATAGCTAGCGTGCCTCCTATAAGAATCCTATTATAATAGCAGCCTAGTTTAAGCTAGTAGAGGAGACGCGCTAGGCGTATAGTGTTCTAGATTAAGATATCTACAACTTTGATAAGACTAGCTTTGCGATAGGCGTTACTAGCATGTCTAAGGTAGTTACTAGCTCTAATAGAGTTAGTCGCGTAGTTATTGTATAGCTAGGTAATTGTAAGTAGGTAACAGCTATTAAGTGTATTAATACATCTAGCTAGTGTCTTCTACCCTTTGTGATCCTATCTAGTAAGGTCTACTAGGATATTTAGTATTATAACCTCCTATTAGACTAGACTATTGGCGTTTTAGACAATAGCTAGACGATAGACAAGCTAGGTGTAGAGTAGGTGAAGCACTTCAACTAGCATACAGCCGCTTGTACGGCTAGAGTCTATTGTCTTCTTATTCTAGACGGCCACAGTAGCCACGCTACGCTAGAGTTTGACTAGTACTACACAGAGAATAAGATCATCACTCTTTGTATGCCGCCTTATATGTCGCACCTCCTGCAGCCTCTAGACGTGAGCTACTACTCCCCTCTTAAGCGCGCGTACAGACGCGAGGTTAAAGAGCTCGCCTACTATAGCGTCTACTATGTTAATTAATAACACACCAACTTTTAAGCAGAAATCTTACATCAAAACTCGTCAATTTTCTATCAGATATAGGGGTAACACGTCGCGAGAAACCGATTTACGCCACCTCTAATGTGTGCAGCCCTCTCGTTGAGGTGCTAGAGGGGGTATTGTCGGTATTCTTGCGACGTGTTCGAAATGCGAAAATCTTCGAGAACGCACAGACCGCCCCGATGACTAATAGGGAGACTACCAAACGAAACCAAAAACAATTTTTTTTTTTTTTGTTCCATTAGAGTCTAGTGAGCTCGAGGCTATGTAAGACTTTGGCCGAGGCCGTTCTAAACTAGATTTATTTACAAATACGAGTTTGTGCTTGAAGTGTGTCTGTGGTGCTTCGGCCTTTGGTCTAGGTAAGCGATAGCTATCGCTTACTAGACGCCTAGTGCTAAAGAGCATTTTGATAACAGAAAGAGA
>NW_007359915.1:999265-1004044 GCF_000359705.1 Exserohilum turcica Et28A | reverse complement strand
ACTCAGGATCACAGGCGAACTATGTTTCAGCGCACGCAGTTAGGAAAGCCGGACTTACCCAACTACGGAAACAACAGCCATACCCACTACACGTTGCCAACGGCGAACCAATGCCAAACGAAGAAAGAATAACACATGAGGTCAGACAGGTGACACTCAGCATCCAAGAGCATGAGGAGAAGATAGACCTAGACGTCTTTGGACTAGCTACCCACGACATCATTTTAGGACTCCCATGGCTACGAGAACACAACCCGCGGATCGACTAGAAGTCGAAGGTGTTCCAATTTGAGTGCTGCGGAACGGACGCAACCGCAAGCCAGCCTACGCATCAGCAGAGTCTGATGGTAGATAAGAGTAACATTGCCAAGCAGTGCAATATCGCAGAAAAGAAAGCGAACTCGACAGGTAGTTCCCAGAGCAGGAAGCCAAACTTAGCAGATACTGAAACTAGGCCAACGGATCACGAAGCTAGAGTACAAGAGAACAGCGCAACTCCGGAGATCCCTGAACAATACAGAAAGTACGAACATTTATTTTAGGAAGTGGTAGACGACCAAGCGTTACCAAAGCATCAACCCTAGGACTATGAGATAGTCCTACAGGAAGGAAAGAAACCGACTTTCGGGCCCATATATCAACTATCGGAAAGAGAGCTCAACGTACTAAGAGAATACATCGACAAGAGTTTAGCCAAGGGATACATACGACCATCGAAGTCACTAGCAGGATATCCAATTATGTTTGTACCAAAGAAAGACGGTACAGATCGACTGTGTGTCGATTATTGGCAACTCAACGATATCACGATTAAGAATCGATACCCACTACCAAACATCACCGAGCTCTGGGATCGATTGTCTCGAGCGAAGATCTTCACGGCGTTAGATCTCCAAGACGGATATCACCTTATCAGGATCAAGAAAGGTGAAGAATGGAAAACGGCCTTTAGAACACGATACGGACACTACGAATACACCGTCATGCCGTTTGGGCTTACGAACGCCCTAGCCACGTTTCAAGAACTCATCAACAACGTACTCAGACCCTATCTGGATATATTCGTCATCGCCTACCTAGATGACATCCTAATCTACTCAGAAGAAGAGGAACAACATACTGAACACGTCAAGCAGGTACTACAGGCCCTGGACGAGTACAGCCTCAGACTCAAGCTGAAAAAGTGTGAATTCCACAAGACCAAGGTCAACTTCCTAGGCTACGTAGTAGGGGTTAACGGAGTACAGATGAGCGAGGAAAAGATCGAAGTCATCAAGAACTAGCCAACACCAAAAACAGTCACGGACATCCAATCCTTTCTAGGATTCGTGAACTTTAACAGGCAGTTTATTAAGGACTTCTCCGAGATCGCGATACCGCTAACGCGATTAACAAGAAAGAATACCCCATGGAAATGGGATGACAAGACAGGAAAAGCATTTCGAACGCTTAAGAAAGCATGCATTACGCCACCATGCTTCCGGATATTTATCCCAGGATTACCAACGAAATTCGAAACAGACGCATCAGACCTCGCGCTAGGAGGCTGCGCCAGCATACTTATAGACGGCAAATGGCACCCCGTCGCATATTATTCAAGGAAGTTCTCAGGACTAGAAGAACGCTACGACGTACACGACAAAGAACTACTCGCGATAGTAGCATGCCTACAGCACTGGAGAGTTTACGCAGAGAGCTGCTCAGAACTCACGATCTACACGGATCACAAGAACTTAGTACACTTCACCACGACGAAGGTACTCAACCAAAGACAGACCCAATAGGCTGAACTACTAGGGCAATACAAGTTTAAGATTGTCTACACTCCAGGAAAAGAAAATGGAAGAGCCGACGCTCTTAGCCGACGACACAACATCGCAGGAACTAAGACGATAGTCGACAGACCAATACTGAAAATGAACCAAGACGGGACAATGGGACCCGCACACGAAAACAACATTATCATGAAAATAGGAAACGACGTACCTAAAGAAGTACAGCAGATCATTATCGAAGAACATCACAACGATCCTGTGCACGGACACCCAGGAATCGCCAGAACAATGGAACTGATCCAGAGAAACTATCAGTTCAGTGGGATGAAAGACAAAGTTGCATCCTACATCGCCAAATGCGAAGACTGCAAGAAGAACAAGCATAGTACTCATGCACCTTACGGAGAAATGCAAGCTCAAGAGCTACCACGAGAACCGTGGGCAGACATCTCCATGGACTTTGTTACAGGCCTACCAGTTTTAAGAGACCCTGCAACCAAGGTCGCCTACGACGCGATACTAGTTGTAGTGGATAGGTTCACCAAACAAGCCGAGTACATACCGTTCAGAAGGGATTACACAGCAGTGGATCTCGCATACATCGTCAACAACAGAATCATCCGACACCACGGAATACCAAGGTCAATAATCAGTGATAGAGACAAGCTCTTCACATCAAACTTTTGGACAACGCTATTAGCCGCGATAGGCACAAAGCGAAAACTATCGACAGCATACCATCCACAGACCGACGGACAAACAGAAAGAACCAACAGAACAATGAAGGCATACCTTAGAATCTATGTCAACTACCAACAAAACAATTGGGTACAGCTACTACCTATAGCACAGATGGCCTACAACAACAAAACATTGGAATCAACAGGAAAGACACCATTTTACGCAAACCACGGGAGACACCCAAATCTCTTTACCAGGATATACCCAAGTCAGAAAACAGAAGCAGCCATAGCCACGGCTGAAGAACTTAAGAAAATACATGAAGAACTCCGAAAAGCACTTGAAAACGCTCAGCAGCAAAGCATCTCATATGTCAACAAAAAACGAAAAATGGCACCTCAGCTAAAGAGGGGGGATAGAGTATACCTACTCACAAAGAATCTTCGAACGAAGCGACCAAGCAAAAGACTAGATCACACCAAGGTCGGACCATTTTTGATTCTCGATCAGAAAGGACTAGTAACGTACACACTTGATCTACCACTAGATGCAAAGATACACCCAAGATTCTATATCAGCCTATTAGAACCAGCAGACCCTGAAACGCCACTACAAAAAACATTTCACTACGAACCCGAGGAAGAAAACGAATTCGAAGTCGAGAAAATCCTCGCACACCGCGCGACAATCCAAGGAACCGAATACCTAGTCAATGGTTAGGATACCCAGACAGCGAAAACACATGGGAACCGGAGGACAACCTATCCAATTGCCAACAATTACTCAAAAAATACAAAAAAGAACTTACCATCATGAGGAGAAAACCAGCGCATCGCCAGGATTCGAGGGCGACGCTAAGGCGTCTAAGGACCCCAAAGTACTCCACATAACCGGCGAAAACCCCACCAACGCATCCGCCGCGGGGCAGTCCAAGGACTCCTGCGCATCCACGTCATCACCACCAGCGCGCAAGGAATTCGCCAGACACATAGTCTTTTTCGCAGCACGCTCTTCAGCCTGCTTCAAAATCCTCTTGTTTCGCATCAAGCGCGAAATGACTTGAGCCAACAGCTGCTCATCCTCATCCACCTTCTTTTAATACTCTTCACGAGTCTTGTCTAGAGACACCCACGACATGTTCACACATGGGTGACCTAGACGAGTGCACTCCGAGCACTTCAAACGCTTGCCATCGACTTCGGGCATCGCGACGCACTGACGGTTGTTCGCAAAACAATAATCGCAGGGGACGGGCGCAGGGAGACCGTTGCGACGAATCTCAAGAGCAAGACGAAGATGTTCTTTGGACCTGGGGGCGGACATGGTTAGCCACAGGCATACGGAAAAGCTTGAGGACAAGCTTAGGAAGGAGGGAGATGGTGTTACGAACCTGAGGGAGGAAGGCACAGCGGTTAAGTTAAGGGAACGACGACAGCCAGTCAACCCCGCCCTCTTTGTAGAGTAAGGGAGGATCACGTGACCTCCTTGGACCTCTATGCACGAGGAAGGGTCTTGGCAGACTCCTCGTACATAAGCCACAGAGGAAAGCCCCTCGTGCGCCAGCCACTGAGCAATACTCGGACTCCTCTGACCGAGGGCTACGAGCACCATAGGTATATAGCATAGGCAATGTAGCCCTTATGGCTTATTGTGTTTAATTACTTAAGTTACGAGTACAAGTACAATACAAGAGTTACTTGCAGAGACACTGTTCATACCACCCTGTTGCTTCATCCGCGAAAACCAACCTCAAGAGTCTGACACCAGAAGTCTTATATTACTTCCACTCAGATCCTACTCTTAACAATGAGTAACTCTCTCGTTCATTTTTAATGAGTCTTCATCTCAAGTTTTAGTGAGTAACTCTCTCGTTTCGACTTAGTGCCCAGCGAGTAGCAGCTGTCTTGGCGTTTCGACTTGGTGCTTCTACAGAGGTAACCAGTCTCTGTATCAGCGTTTGGATTTTGTGCCACAGTAGGCAAAGACTGTCCTGGCGGTTGGATATGGTGCCACAGCGGGATCAGGCTGTCTCGGCGTTTAGATATAGGATTTTTGATTTTTGTTGTTTTATTTGGTGTTTTTAATTGTTTTTAGTCACACACCAACTTTTAAGCAGAAATCTTTCATCAAAACTCGTCAATTTTCTATCAGATATAGGGGTAACACGTCGCGAGAAACCGATTTACGCCACCTCTAATGTGTGCAGCCCTCTCGTTAAGGTGCTAGAGGGGGTATTGTCGGTATTCTTGCGACGTGTTCGAAATGCGAAAATCTTCGAGAACGCACAGACCGCCCCAATAACTAATAGGGAGACTACCAAACG
>NW_007359915.1:989972-998675 GCF_000359705.1 Exserohilum turcica Et28A | reverse complement strand
GACACACTTCAAGCACAAACTCGTATTTGTAAATAAATCTAGTTAGAACGGCCTCGGCCAAAGTCTTACATAGCCTCGAGCTCACTAGACTCTAATGGAACAATGATACTATGTTAATAAGATAGACTTTCTTATAGCCTATATATAGATCCAACTAACTATATTCATGTAGCAGAACATCTAGGCAGGCTTTCAGGCGATAGGCCTTGTCCCTCCTTATCTAGATCGCGTCCTATCGTCGCTAACTGTTGTCTAGACGCCGTCTCTACTACAGACTACTATAGATAACAACGTTATAGCGCAGATGGTAGCGCAGATAGAGATACTACATATAGTAGCAGAGGTTCAGCAGCAGCTACGCTATCTCTAAGAGCGACTGCGCCAGCAGCTAGAGAGCCTAATAAGCGTTGCGATACGCTAGCTTAAGAAAAGCGCTTAGCTTATAATATAATTAGTAATAATACTTATAGAGGAGAATAAGAAGCTACGTATAGAAAATTAACGTTAATAATAGAAGTAGAGTTAGTAACGTTAATATATAGCTTCTAGTAGAGTCCTCTAGGTGTAGTAGGCTTAGTAGCTTACTATAGAGGTAGAAAGGGTGGTTATAGAGGCTAGCTAGTGTAACGATGTTACAACTTCGCCAAGTATTGAGCCAATCCCAGAGCCGGATCGGAGGAAGTACCTGCCGCCCTTTATCAGCCATTCGCCCGAGGTCGGATCTGAATTCGGACCTGACTAGGATAGGTATATATTAAGACACTCCCTGTAGCTAGCTGTTAAGAGTATAGATCAAGTGGAAGTAATATAAGACTTCTGGTGTTGATCTTCTTGTTGGTTGGTTTTCGCAGATAGAGTGACAGGGTGCAAACGAGGACAGTAACGTGCAAGTAGAATAACTCTCTGTATTGTACTTGTACTTAAAACTTAAGTTAAACACATTAAGCCATAAAAGCTCAATGCCTATACTATATACTAAAGGAATGTCCTATATTCTATATTGTCCTACATGTATTATATTGTCCCATGCGTGGTACTTTGTAGGACATCGTGGGATCCGTGGGACACACGTGACTTGTCTCATAGTAGCGTTCCGCCAAGACCGTAGGACGCGGGGCGCTTATGCGTCATTAGTCTATATGCTCTTGTTATTTCGTGAGGCCTTGACATAAGCTTCTTCCTTTCTTCTTTCTTTATCTTTGTACTGTTCCCTTCCTTAGGTTCGTAACACTATCCTCCCCTTCCTGGCTTCATGTCCTCATAAGCTAACTTGTCATGGTCTCTAGAAGTACTGCGCACCGTCATTCTGTTGGTGACTGAATTAATCGTACTAGAGAACTCGCGATGGTTTCTTGTTAATATTGCGCGAAGCGGGGTTTAGAGTGTTAGATGTCGTCGTTGAAGAAGGAGTGTGGGAATTGTTATCGGAATGGTGTGAAGTCGTGTGTTCCGGTAGAGGTTCTGATCCCGAACTTCGAAAAGTTAGATCAAGAGTTGGCGCGTCTTGAACAACAAAAGGCCGAGGTTGATGCAGCAGAGTCTGCAGCTCTAGAGGCGCTGATGGCGGCGCGTGCGAAGAAGGATCGTCTTCGTAAACAAAGGAAAATCCTAAAACGTCGTAAACAACAGTGGGTTGACGAGTCAGGAAAGTACGTAGAGGATATCGAGGCGTTGGAGGCCATAGAGTGGGCGAATCGAGAGGTGTCTACTCTCGAGGGTGGTCTGATGCTGGGTACTCCTGCCTTGGATTGGAGTGTCTTTATGCCTACTTTCTTGGAGGGTGATCCTAGGTTTGCTAAGGCAATTAGTGATACTATGCCAGGCGCTAGCGGTAGTTCGTAAGGTTAGTCTTTGGTTCCTATGTGTTTTTGCTATTAGGGTATCCTAACTATTTAACTAGGTATTTAGTTTTATTATTTTTTATTTAGTGTAAGACAATTCTTTTAACTTCAAATTCGTCTTCCTCTTTAGGTTTAAAATAAAATGTTTTTTATAGTAGCGTTTTAGGGTCTGCTAGTTCCAATAGGCGTATGTGGAATCTTAGGTGTATCTTTGCGTTAGCTAGCAGGTTAAGTGTATATGTAACTAGTCCGTTTTGTTTCAAAATTAAAAATAGTCCAACCTCAACGTTGTCTAGTCCCTTGCTAGGTCGTTTTGTGCGAAGGTTTTTTATAAGTAGATATACTTTATCCCCCTTCTTTAGTTAAGGTGCTATTTTTCTTTTCTTATTCTAGTAGGAAATGCTTTAGCGTTAAGCCTATTTAAGTGATTCTTGTAGTTCCTCGTGAATTTTGTTTAGTTATTTGGCTATTGCGATGGCTGCTTCTGTCTTCAGACTTGGATATGTTCTAGTAAAGAGATTTGGATGTCGTCCGTAGTTGGCGTAAAATGGTGTTTTACCTGTTGCTTCTAATGTTTTGTTATTGTATGCTATCTATGCCATAGGTAGTAATTATACCTAATTGTCTTGCTAATAATTAACGTAAATCCTAAGATATGTCTTTATTATTTAGTTTATTCGTTCTGTTTGTCCGTCAGTTTGTGGATAGTAAGCTGTCAATAGCTTTCTCTTAGTTCTAATTGCTGCAAATAGTATCGTCCAAAAGTTAGATGTGAATACCTTGTCTCTATTGCTAATGATTAACTTTGGTATTCCGTGGTGTTAGATGATTCTGTTGTGGATAATGTGTGCTAAGTCTACTACTGTGTAGTCGTTCCTAAATAGGATATACTCTGCTTGTTTTGTGAAGCGATCTACTATAACAAGTATCGCGTTGTAGGTAACCTTGGTTATTAGATCCTTTAATGCTAGTAATCCTGTAACGAAGTCTATAGAGATGTCTGCCCACGGTTCTTGTGGTAGCTCTAAAGCTTGCATTTCTCCGTATGGTGCATGCGTGCTATGCTTGTTCTTTTAGCATTCTACGCATTTGGTGATGTACGCCGTAACTTTGTCTTTTATTCCTTTAAATTAGTAGTTGCGCTAAATTAGTTCTATTGTTCTAGCGATTCCTAGGTGTCCGTGTACAGGATTATTGTAATGTTCTTTAATAATAGTTTGTTATACTTCTTTAGGTACATCGTTCCTAATTTTTATAATAATGTTAAGTTCATATACGGGTCCTAGGGATCTGTCTCTGTTAGTCTTAAGTATAGGTTTATTAACTATTGTTTTAGTTCCTGCGATGTTGTGTTGTTAGCTAAGAGCGTTAGCTCTTCTATTTTCTTTTTCTAGTGTGTAGACAATTTTAAACTTATATTGTCCCAATAGTTTAGCCTATCTAGTCTATCTTAGGTTAAGTACCTTTGTTATTGTAAAGTGTACTAGGTTCGCCTCCTAGGGTTAAATTCAATGCGTTGGTTTCGATCTTTATTAGTACGCCTAGTGTAAATATTCTAAGATATAGTAGTGTGACATATGCTATCTTAAGCTTGTTAAAGGCTTTGTCTGCTTCTTTGCTTTACATAAATGGCGTATCTTTCCACGTAAGTCGTGTTATAGGTATTACGATCTTCAAAAAGTCCTAAATAAATTATCAATTAAAGTTTACGAATCCTAAGAATAATTAGGTTTCTATAACTATAGTTAGTGTTAGCTAGTCTTTAATAACTTAAATCTTCTCTTCGCTTATTTGTACTCTGTTAACTCCTACTATATAGCCTAAGAAGTTAACCTTAGTCTTGTAGAATTCACACTTCTTTAGTTCAAGTCTAAGGTTATGTTTGTCTAGAGCCTTAAGTACTTTTGTTACATATTTAATATAATCCTTCTTATCTTCTAAATAGATAAGAATGTCGTCTAGGTAGGCGATAACAAATATGTCTAGGTATAGCCTAAGTACATTGTTAATAAGTTCCTAGAATGTCGCTAGAGCGTTCGTAAGCCTAAATAGCATCATTATATACTTATAGTGTCTATATCAAGTTCTAAATACTATTTTCTATTCTTTACCTTTCTTTATCCTAATAAGGTGGTATCTATCTCAGAGATCTAGCGCCATGAAGATCTTCGCACGAGATAATTGATCCCTAAGCTCGGTGATGTTAGGTAGTGGGTATTGATTTTTTATTGTAATGTCGTTAAGTCGCCTGTAATTAACACATAGTTGTTCCGTACCGTCTTTCTTTAGTATAAACATAGTTAGATATCCTGCTAGTGACTTCGATAGTTGTATGTATCCCTTGGCTAGACTCTTGTCAATGTACTCTCTTAGTACCTTAAGCTCTCTTTCTAATAGTTAGTATATAGGCCCAAAAGTTGGTGTCTTTCCTTCCTGTAGGACTATCTCATAGTCCTAGGGTTTATGTTCTAGTAACGTGGTCTTGTCTACCACTTCCTAAAATAGATATTCGTATTCTTTATACTGTTTAGGGAACTTTAGAGTTGCGCTATTCTCCCTTCCTCTCGCTTCGTGATCTATCAGCCTAGTTTTAGTATCTACGGAGTGTGGCTTCCTATCCTAGGAACTACCTTTCGAGTACGCTCTTCTCTCGGCGTTATTGCACTGCATGGCAATGTTACTCTCATCTACCATCAAACTCTGCTAATGCGTAGGCTAGCTTGCGGGTGCGTCCGTTCCGCAGCACTTAAATTAAAACACCTTTAACTTCTAGTTGATTCGCGGGTTGTGTTTCCTAAGCCATAGGAGCCCTAAAATAATGTTGTAGGTAGCTAGTCTAATAACGTCTAGGTTAATCTCTTCCTTATGCTCCTAGATGCTAAGTGTCACTTGTCTAACCTCGTGTGTGATTTTGCTTTTATTTGGCATTAGTTCGCCATTAGCTACGTGTAGTAGGTAAGGCTATTGTTTCTATTGTAACTTAAGTCTAGCTTAGGTTACTACGTGCGCTAAAACATAGTTTGCCTATAATCCTAAATCCACTAGTGCCTGCATCCGTGTTCTATTAAGCTTTGTTTTAAGCTTTATTAATCCTAGAGGTTCTAGTACGTTAATTTCCCTAAAGGGGCCTTATTGCCCTATCGCTAGCCTAAAAAAGACTCTTATTGTTGATATCTGTAGTAGTCTTTTGCCACTTCGTGCTTGTCGCAATCCATGCTTAAGCACGTGTACTACTAGTCTTCCCTGCATTCTATTAAGGGGCCATCTAGGTACTGCACTTCGTATGCTATCTGCATCTATATAATGTCCTAGAGATCTTCTTGTCCTAGAAAGTGCATTTTTTCTCGCTTGTCCTATAAGTGTTTAGGGCAGCTGTCGTTCTTGCATTCGTACTATAGCCATTTGCACTTAGGCATGCCCTTAGCGTGCTATAGGCTCTATCCAGCTCCTCTCTTGTCTAAGTAGTGAGTTAGGTAGTAGTCATACGTACACGCGGTCCATAATAGGCTAGCGTGATTCTTGTTCCTTGCGTCGTACTAGTACTACACGGGTTCCATAGAGTTGTCCCGTGCTTAGTTTTGCTTAGCTTGTTGTGCCTATTATAGTGTAAGGCCTTCCCTTAGCTAATTAATATTGCTGTTGATGTACTTATATGTGGGTAGTCGCTGTGTTGTCTAGACTTGGTAGAAGTTGATGTCCAATCGTAGGTGCCACAGTTGTTAGTACAAGTTAAGCAGCGTTTCGTTATTATTATCCTTAGTAGTGTAGGGTTTATTAGGGTGTCCTAGTAGTGTAGATAGGGCGTTGATCTATTTAGTTACTTCTACTAGGATTTCTTGACGTTAGGTCTTAGGTAATTCTAGTATCGCGCTGTCTTGCCTCTTTACGTAGGGCGTGGATGGCCTATTTTTGTCCTAAAATCGTGCCATCTTTTCGTACTTGGACGCGAGGGGTCGTTCCTCCTCATCTGGCGTCTCATATTCCTCATCGCTAACTAGTTTAGCTTTAGATGTGTCCTTAGACGTAGTCAGGGTTAGGTCCTCTAATCTACTAATAACTTCTATGTCGTCTAGGTGATATTTAATCTCTAGTTAGGTGATAACGTTTTATAATTTATCGTCGTCTAACTCCAACTTCCTACGTAGGACGTTAAGCTGTCGCTTAACCTTATTCTTGCTCATACAGTTGCGCGCTATGTGGCCTTCCTTGCCACATGCGTAGTAGTTAATCTTTTTCTTCTTATCGTCCTTGTTTTTCTCGTAGTGAGGCTTGCTAGGTCCCTTTCTATAGTTAACGTTGTTAAGGTGCATAGGTTCGTACCTATTAGTTGCATATGCACCAGGTGTCCTAGGCTAATAGCTCCTTTGTCGCCCCTAGTTAGGCTAGGAACGTTAGTAGTGTTGTTGTTAAGGCTAATTATTCCTATTATCGTTGTTGCGCGTTCTCTAATTAAATAGTCGTTCTTCTAATGCAAGCTTATAAAGCTTGTTGTTAAGTTGTTTAGCCTCTACTATAAGTTTGTCAAGGTTAGTAACGTTAGCTCCACTTCTCATAAGTTCTCTGCGCACCATTAGCTTAAGGCCCTGGCGATACATGCGCATGAGAGCGTTGTCGTCCTATTCAATGTTCGTAGCGTACTGCTAGAACTAGGTTGTGTAATTAGCTACAGACCTAGTTTAGCGTAGGGTCTAAATTTTTTATTTAGCAATTAGGGATTCCTTAAAAGGTAAGAAGTTTTGTCGCATCCTAGTCTTAAAAGCATCCTAATCTTTAACTAGAGTAGTGTTGTTAGCGTTAGTGATAGAGTCATCCATGTAGCGTTTGATAATTAGATTAGCCTATTTTTCTACGTCACCTTGAAGGTACGTAGTGGCTAAAACAACCTTGTTATTGTCCTTAATTTTGTCTCTAGCTAGGTGGAAGTAATAGTTAACCTAGAGGAGCTAAGCTTTGAGCTTGTTGCGGTCGCTATAGTAAAGGTCAGGCTTGTAGGCGTTAACAGTAGTTCCTCTAGTCTAAGAAGCGGTTAGGGTGTCTATTGTAATATCGCTTATCTTAAGGGTGTTTAAAGTGTTAAGAGTATAGATCAAGTGGAAGTAATATAAGACTTCTGGTGTTAATCTTCTTGTTAGTTGGTTTTTGCAGATAGAGTAACAGGGTGCAAACAAGGACAGTAACATGCAAGTAGAATAACTCTCTGTATTGTACTTGTACTTAAAACTTAAGTTAAACACATTAAGCTATAAGGGCTTAATGCCTATACTATATAATAAAGAAATGTCCTATGTTCTATATTGTCCTACATGTATTATGTTGTCCTATGCGTGGTACTTTGTGGGACATCGTGGGATCCGTGGGACACACGTGACTTGTCTCATAGTAGCGTTCCGCCAAGACCGTGGGACGCGGGGCGCTCATGCGTCATTGGTCTATATGCTCTTGTTATTTCGTGAGGCCTTGACATGGGCTTCTTCCTTTCTTCTTTCATTATCTTTGTGCTGTTCCCTTCCTTAGGTTCGTAACACTAGCTTTGTAGACTTTTGATATCCTTTCGTACAAGGCCTATAGGTGGCTTGTTGAATCTAGGCTCTTTGTGATCCCACGCACTCCCATATGCCTCTGAGTGATCCTACGACCGAAACAGATCCGACCTGCCTTACCTGCGCCGTTACACCCTTTTTGTCCATATCAAATATATTAATAGGCTGTATATTGTACTCCTTAATCTTTTTATGTAAAAGCTTAAAGTACAAGCTATACTTAGCCTCTAAATTAGCTTTAGTCCGCTCCTTGGCTATAGCTTTGCCCAAGCGAGAGATAAGATAGTTAGGATGCTAGTGGAGATACTAGGTAACCTAGCTTTTGGAGACTAGTTTGCTAGCTAACTAGCTAGTAAACTATTATATTATTATTCTTGTAGGTGGCAAACGTTGTTTAGTAAGCGTTTTAACGTATTATATAAGCTTAGCTTCGCGTTCTAGGTAGAGGGATTAGTTACGTAGGCTATAGTCGTCGCTTTAGTGTTTATATTGTCTTATTAGCGTCGTTTGTAGTACGTTGTACTTTTTAGCAATTTGTTAGTACAAGAATTGTTCTTCTAGCTTTTGCGATTTAATTTCTTTAATCGCTTTTTAGATTAAGTTTATATTAGTTGAGTTATAACGCGTTGAAGTTTTGTTGTTGTTGTGGTAGGGGTGTCCAACTGGCGACCATGACCATCTGGCGCACGGTCACTGTAAGCAGTGGGGTATTTGCACGCCTTGATTGGGCGACCAAACGCGAAAGAACGACAGAAGTAAAGGCTGCAAAAGTCAGGCACAGGGCGAACAAACCGTACTCCAGAAATTCAAAAATAGGAGAGAGTCAGACCGGACAAGCAATCCGGCTTCACTCGGGCAAAAGTTATTCGTCCTACCACTAAGCGGCTATCTAGCCTACCACTTAGTAGGGGTCTATATTAGTAGGCTTAGCTAAAATATTAGTAGTATTTTATATTACTTACTATAATATAGCTATACTATAGTAAGTCTTAGTATCTAAAGATAGCTAGTATATCAATAAAAATTTAGTAGTATCATATAACGTATTCCACCACCGAGAGTGCCACCCCACCGAGTGTGCCACTTTTTCTTGGCATCGCGAACATCACATATGAAAACTTGAATTACTCTACACTAGCTATAGATGCTTCGTACGACTCACTTGCATCTAACATAGAATCTTCTTCTACATCTTTTTGGCACGTACGGGCGTTATGGCCCACTCTCCCACAGATTCCACAGTGCCGTTGACCTGGCTGGGCCTTTTCTTGACTACCCCCACCACGCGCTTTCTTTGATATTATACGACTAGTAGAAGCACT